>NC_138205.1:38455134-38772634 GCF_964194415.1 Vipera berus | reverse complement strand
GGTTTGCATGCTTCACTAAGGATGACTTATGAAGAGACCAAGTCAGATTGTTGCAGCCTTGATACAAAGTGGAGTATGACTCTGCTGGCTCTTTCTAAGGATAAGTTGGGAACAGATCATTCTGGAAAAGGTCTATGTAGTGACTTAGAGTTGACACCAACTTGATAAACCATAACATCACTTTTATTAGGAAAAAAACTTCTATTTCTTTTGTAGATGTTCGCTTAATTTTACTTTTTTGCTTTTCACTACTGTGACAGGTCTACAGGTATCACTACCCTGAAAGGTGGAACAAAACCAGTTTTCAGCTATATACAATGCAAACAATGAAAACACAGATGAACATTTTCCTTAAATAAAGATGTTTGTAATTACACAGAAGGCTGTTTGTACTCTACTAGTCTACAATTGTTTTGCTGATACCCAGGAAACAGTACTTCTGACAGAAATCTTTCCCAACCATATCCAAACTAGCCAACATAGGATTTATTGGGAGAATTGGCTCTACTCATGAGCTACAGTTACTGCATTCCTATCCAATGATGGGATTCTATCTCATCAGCATCCTTTCACCGTCTTGTTTTCTACCATGTTCACAGATATACTACAGTAACTGAAGGCAAAGTATGAAAAAAGGGAGTGGATTATAAAAAGCCAACATGAGCCAGAGTGAATCAGCAAAGGGTGTATCTATTGGATGACCCTGGACCACTTATCTAGTTCAATAGATTCATAGGCTTCTTGAGGCATCTGGTTGATGTTTGGAGAAAAGAGGATGGTTCATACAGTATTTTTCTAGTAAAATCTAATATGGCTACTCTCGAATGTATAAACAATGATTTTGATAATGAGAATGATGATGATAGCAATAATAGATATATAACAATCGTAGAAACAAGTTCCTATTTTTGTAAAAAAAAAGTTCTTTCTCCCTTTTGAAGACTTCTTAGGCAGGGAAAATCAGTGCTGTAATTTAGTAATCTTGTGCATGTCTACTGAAATAAATTTCATTAAGTTCCATTAAGCTTATGCCCAAATAAATTTATATAACATTGCAACCTAAATAGGATAGAGAATTCACTGTCCCTCAACATAAGATACAGCCATCTATGCATATTTCATTTTTGTATGTGATGGGCTGATATTTGACAATAGCTGATATATGTCATGTAAAGACATTCTTAGTACTTGACAATATTTGATGAATGACAAGTTCTCGACTGCCTGCCAAAAGAACAAAGATATGCCAAGAAACCTAAAACATTCTTATTGGGTTTTTTGGGGTTTTTTTGCGAAGTGTCACCTTCAGAAATTTAAAAGTAAACCTGGCAATGTTCCCTTTCATAGTTACAATACTGAGCACCTCAATTCCACAAGTGTGAAGCGGCTGTGACTATTATCTTCTATTCTATCCAATTCTGCTTCTCTATATTAATCCCACTGTTTCTAAGCATCACTTCACTTCTATGGAAGTGCCTCACACTTCAGTTAAGCTTCTCTATGTCCTCCAGATCTGTTGCAACCACAGCTCTTTGAATTCTCAGCCAATCTGGAAGCCCACAAGATGGAGAAGATGAATCTGAACTGTCCCTTGAGAGTTGTCAATTTACTTCCCTCCAGCCACTCATGCCATCCTACGGGAGTCCTACGGGAAAGGGCTGTATATAAATTCAATAAAATTAAATTAAATTAAATCTGTCTTTTCTTTTCATCCAGGTTATTCTCTTCTGGTTCAACCTAGCTGCTGCCTCTATTGGTGAAGAACACTGTGGAAATCTTTCTTCTGCCAACAATATTACTGGTAAGTAAGTTTCAATGATTTGACTTACTCTCTATTAGACTGACACATTGTCCCACTTGATGGACAGTCATTTTCTGAAAATGGTACAAGTAATCACCAAGGACTGGCTGATTTCTGGAATTCGAAACTAGAGACTATGAAAATATGTTCAGTCCATACCTTTTTTGGAATGGAGTCTAAGATATCTGGCTAACTATGCAGCCTTGGTATATGGAACTATCCCCATTACCCTGGTTTTAGTAGATATCAATTTTTCATCCATGTTTTTTTTAATTGCAAAGATATATTTTACATCACATTGTGTAATGTGAGCTTCCCCAAGCCATCTTTTCACACTTTCAGATTACAATCAGAAATCAAAGTTGGCATCCTCCATAAATTTAGTACTAAAACTCTCATAATCCTCAGACACAATGCCCATTAGCACCAGATTTAGCAAGCATTTACTCAGAGTACATAAACATCTGAGTAGCCCACAGGTAGAGGCCTTAACAACCACTAAAAGGCCTATCTATGATTCTCAACATTTGGGAGGTAAACAGAAATAATAAATTAAGGATCATGGATGTTGGTTAGGGAACACTGTAATGTATTGGGCTTCTTTTGTTAAGGGAACACCATGTGGGTAATTGCTGGGAGGTTGCTTGAGCAGGGAAGCTGGCTAATGGCTCCCAGCTCCTCAGACAACCCATCTCCAGCGCCGCTATTGATTGCCTCTAGGGCGGCAATAGGTTGCTTTAAACCTATTGGCCGCCGCCTAGAGGCCAGGGTATAAATTGCTGCATTCGCAGCCCTGTTTCTCAGTTCAGATCCTGCAAGCAATAAACAATGATCTTGCTGAACTCACTCGCCTCGTCTTTGTCGTTAAGCAACGAACCCAGTACATAACAAACACTCTTTCTGGTGAAAGAAGAATTTGGTTCAAGAAGTGTAAAGAAGAGAATAATTTGTCTCCTCAGAAGGAACTGAAAGCCACAACTAACAATTTGACGAGGAAAATGTCTCTGATAGAAGAAGCTGGGGAAAAATTGTGGATGTCTGTTAAGATTTGGGTGCTAAATTCAGATTCTGCTTTGGAACTGACAATTTGCACTGCAACCTACCCTGAAATAAATGTTGATATTTTTGTTGTCGCCTGTTTTCAGTAAGGTATAAAGGAGCACTCTCCTGATTAATATTCCATCCAGCATGCTGGCAGAGTTCCTAACAGAGACCTGCAGCCGGTTTGCTCCAATAATAAAGGCACGTGCAGGCATATGGAATCTGGTGAACTGCATTGTTATTAAGAAGACAGGACCAATTATTCACTGCACCTGAATACAACACACTGAAGATCCAACCCCAAGTGCCAGTTTTTCATCATTTTGCCTGCCAAAAATTCCTGATTACCTGCCTCTTCATGCCTCTCCATGTATCTGCAATTAGTACCTGAATCTGAACTAACTGCACCCTTCTCACGTGCTGTTGCTTTTTTTCTCTTAAAACAAGAAACCCTGTTTATATTGCATTGGTGAAAATATCTCTGAGATCCAGGTCTCTTCCATGTACTACAAATTTCTTATAACATTCCTAGGAATTTCCTTTCTTTCTACAAGATTTGATATGTGTGGATATAATCTGAATGAAATATGAAAGAGGGCATAGTTTGGGGGTACATGGCAACCACACACCTGATCAAGCAAAGTTTTGGCAATCAAGAAAGGACATGAAGTTCAGCCAAAGTGCTGCATAAGGACCAAGGAGCCTTAAGAGTTTAATCACCATCACTGTTGAACATGTGTTTGATAGCTCTGGGCTAAGTTGGTAAAAGTCTCTTTTTTTTTAACCAAGCTTATATGCATAGTACATAAACGGCACCTATTAATTTATATGAGTTCATTTGTAAGTAAATTTCTTGCCTAATTAAGAAGCACTTTTCACCACTCTTACCCCTTGGCATGAATTATCTTTGTTAAGCCATTAAATCAGAAAGAGCAATTTTGTCAGCATGTGAGCATAAAGGAATTCTGATTTAAGCCATTGTAAGAGAAAGGGAGAACTTGAGGGGAACAGCTGGAATTTGGTCAGACAAGAAATGAGAACAGGGCTGTTGCTCAGCCTTGTCACCCCAATATCTTAAATTCTGTGCCATATCCAATGAGCTTTATATTTCAACCTAAAGATCATGTTTATTGTTGGTGCATTTGCTGCCAGCATCTCCTGAATCAGATTAATATTTGTTGAAAAATAGTTACATATGAAGCTGCAGAGAAAATGTGTAGAGCTGTCCTATAGAGTTTTGCGACCAGGGAAAAGCTTAATCTATTTAGCATTTATCTTTATAATTGTAGAACTTGTTATCCTTATACTTTTCAAATATATAAAATATTTTTCTAAAATACATTATTTTATTATTATATATTAAATATTAATAAGCATGTTTTATATTTGCAATTTGGACACTTTACTTATTTTAGGGTGACCATAATCAATTTTAATTAACTATGTCACCTCTTTCCTGATCATAAACTTTTCTCACAAATCCCAGGCATTCACCCAAAATGGCACTTTGAGCGATTAAACAGGTAGCTGCTCACAGGAGCATTGAAAAAGAAGGCCCAAGCTACTAGTACAATCTATGACAGGGTGCCAGAAGTTGCTTAAGCAAATCACCTCTTGATCTAAACCTGAGTAAGTCTATGAGTGAGGAAGAAGAAGAAAGAGAAAGACAGGTTTTGGAGATGTAATGGTTCTATAATTACAAGAATCAGTTTTTCTGTAGTAGTTTAAAGGGTCAGTCAAGAAACTGGGAGACTGTGAATTCTAGTCCTAATAACAGGTATATATTTTTAAACATGTAAATACTTTTTAATATGTAGATACTTTTAATTATACAAAGTATTGTAGTTACTGATTTAAAAACCCTGTGTTACTATATGCAGGGTTTTTGAGTCAAAGTTTCATTGAAACAATGCACACTACTTCATTCCCCCTCTTCTCTACCAATGATTAAAAACAAAAACGTTTTTGCCTCTCCTGCCAGCTCTGCTATGCTTCTAACCAAGAATGTCCCCAAAATCAATATAGCCATTTTTAAAATTCATTTGAAACTTGAAACATAATCCATTTAGTGCCAGAAAAAGGGTAGTTTTCCCCATCTTAGCTAGCCTGTATTGCAGACTGGAGATATAGCTCAGCATCTGAGGGCACCGAGGATACCATTTTGAAAGAGGTTGCCATGGGAGGTTCTTATTTGTTTTATGCCACTGAGTCAGCCATCCAAATGTGATTCCTTCTGGTAACTAGTGGCATCAGCTACTCTAATGTGCTAGAAATTGCAGAAATGTCTGAATTAAGAACACGAATAAACATTTAATCCAATATTCCAAAGCATCTGGCATGCATCTACATTGAAAAGGTTCTAGAACCTTCAGTGACTTCTGATATACTATTTCTGACCAAACTAAGAGAATGGAATCATCATTATCGTGAGGGCTGTGAAACAATATTTTACTCACTGAACAATCTGAGAAAGTTTGTGTTTGTTTTTGCCACAAACGGCTAAATTTTCTCTGTGGCTTGCAAGAATAAATAGGGGTAGCAGGAACTGAGAATGGAAGAAGTGGGAGATTAAGAGCCAGAGTTTCTCAGGGCAGGGATGCTATGTTGAGAGTCCAGACAGGTTTTACCAGTGGTGGGATTCAAATATATGAACAACTGGTTCTCTGTGTGGATGCTGCTTCCGGAAGTCTGATTTGGGCCTGGGCAACAAAAAATTAGCTGCCAGTTCTGCCGAAGTGGTGCGAACTGGCTGAATCCCAGCACTGGGTTCTACCAACTTTAAGCAGCGGACTCTGCCTTGATTGCTCTTTCACAATTCACAACACTGGGAAAAAGTCATTACATGCCTGCTCAAGGCTCAGAATGATAGCTATGATTCTTATTGACAAAGTCTCTCATGATATTCCTACTGATAAACTGGTAATGATAAAATGTGGGCTAGATTATACAACTGCTAGATAAATTTAATATTTGTGAATGACCACATAAGATCCTCATAAATATCTCCATATCATTTTGGATAATAATACTGAGTACAATGCTAAATATATCTGTCCTGGGCCAAGTTTTGGTCAGGATTTTTATTAATGTGTTAGAATAAGTGATTGAGGGGATAATCATCAAAAGCGGGGATGATACAAAAGTAGGAGAAATAGCTAACATTTTAGAAGTGAAAAAGAATATAAAAAAGATCTAGACAGGCTTGAATTGTGAGCTGAAATAATTTGACAGGGAGAAATGTAAAGCTCAGGAAGAAAAAATAAAGAGACTTTATGTAAGATGCAGGGAGGGGCAGAGAGAGAGAGGGAGGGAGGGTGGGAGGGAGAGAGAGAGAGAGAGAGAGAGAGAGAGATCTGGCTTGGCAATTGTGGAAAGGATCCAGGTGCTTTAATAGATCACAAGTTGAACATAAGCCAACATTATAATGCAGCTATTAAGAAGGCAAATACTACTTGGGGATGTATTAATAAGAGCATAGAAAGTAATTCTCACTCTGTTTTGGAGTGATCAGACTCCACTTCAAAAGCTGTATCTAATTCTGAACACCAGAATTGACAAACTGAGGCAAGGAAGGCTACCAAGATTTTGAAGAGTTTGGAATCCAGTTGTATGAGGAATGAGATATGTTTACCCTGTAGGAGAGAAGTCTGTTCAGACACCTAAAGAGTTATCACATAAAGGAGGGAGTAGACTTATTCTCCCTTGTCCAGAGAATAAAACCAGCCCCCATGGGCTGAAATTATAGGGAAAGAGATTCAGTAATCCTAACCCTAATCCTTCCAGAGTCTTGATGTCATAAACTCCAGGTGATTCTGCTATCAATCACTTGGCCAACCCCTTGCTTACATATCTATACTAGATAGCTACCCAGATTCCAGTATATTAGCTAGTCCCAACATGGAACTGTTAGCCCAGCAGGTGCCAGATGCCTACTTTCTTGGGAGAGAAACCCAAGCCAGATTACTGCCTTCTTTGCTCAAAGCAAACTGTACATGTCTCTAAGGTCACAAGATTTTCCTACTGTTCAAGTGAAGGTAGCTTTCTTAATAAGTCTCACTGACTGATGGGGATTCAAAATAGGCAATCCACTTATTGATCTAGGCTAGTCTGGACTATGCTAACCTGTGACATGTCTGAGATAAATCTTTGGGATTCTGTCAGGCACATGACTGCCAATAAGATCCATTGCTTCTGGCAGGTAAGCATTCAGCGTGGATACAGAATTTCATCCACAAAAACAGAATGTGAGCTGGAATGAAAAAGGCTTAACTGAATAAGCCTATCTAATGAAATCTCAGATGAACTAACACTCCAAGGGCCTGAGAATGTGATGACTATTTTAATGCAAGTCTGTCTGAGCATAGATGGGAAGTTGAAGGACAAGTGGACAACTGCAAATGGGAGACAAAGATGCCACTCTTCATTTTCCTTCCCTTCTCCCTCTTTATCTGTCTGCACATTGGAGACTGCATTTATTGAATCTATGCACCTAGGAACATAAGAAGTCCTCTCACTGTCCAGAAGTTGTACCATCACACACAAAGATTATGGTGGAGAGGTTGGCCATTTCTCATGAAAATCTGGCTACATCAACCCCATTCAAATATCAGCAAATTGATGCAATTGGTGGAGATGGCATTTTGCCAGCTAGTGCTTTATATCAGGAAATAATGTGGTCCTAGCCACAAGCGGGGCCTGCCAGAACTTAAGTAGGGTCCAGATTTTTTGTGGATCTATTTAATGTCATCTAGCTATTCAAGTTACCTTGCAAATATGATTAATTGCAAAATGTGGCTATGAACTCTAATAAACTCTGATGCCATAGGCAATTTCACTTCCATTGCACACAAATATACTCTTCCTACTTAATCTGTCTATCTTCCTATTATAGTTGAAACAATGGAAGATTGACAGCTATGTTCATTCATCATCACTGAATGCTCTGAACTACTTTGATTCTTTGAGATACAAAAATCAACAAGCCAAATAGGTTCAAATATGTTTCATTAACCCATCTTCCACCTTCCGTCATCCCAGTCTCATCTTTCCTTTGTTGTATAAACTGAGGCATCTGGTTTTATTTTCAGAACTGTGCTACTCCAATCTGGTCCAGAGATTCCAGAGAACTATCTGCTCTGTGAATGTCAATCTAAATAGCTACTATGAGCTGAGTGATACAGTATATTTACCAAGCAGTTTGGGCCATCAAGAACACGTTTCAGACTTTGAAATGTGGCAAATACCTTTGAGACCCAAATGTACTTTTTCAGGAGGCAAGAGGACTTTCTTGTTTTTCATTCAAGATGTTTCACTTCTCATCCAAGAAGCTTCTTCAGCTCTGACTGGATGGTGGGAATGGAAAGGTTTATACCCCTTGCAGACAACTGGGTATTTGCATTCTTGTAGAGAGTTGTTGAAGGGGACGCGGTGGCTCAGTGGGTTAGGATGCTGAGCTTGTCGATCAGAAGGTTGGCAGTTTGGCGGGTCGAATCCCGAGTGCCGCGTAACAGAGTGAGCGCCTGTTACTCGTCCCAGCTTCTGCCAACCTAGCAGTTCGAAAGCACGTACAAAATGCAAGTAGAAAAATAGGGACCACTCCGGTGGGAAGGTAAGAGCGTTCCGTGCGCCTTTGGCGTCTAGTCATGCCGGCCACATGACCACGGAGACGTCCTCGGAAAAGCGCTGGCTCTTCGGCTTTGAAATGGAGATGAGCACCGGCCCCTAGAGTCGGAAACGACTAGCACGCATGTGCGGGGGAACCTTTACCTTTACCTTTTTAGAGAGTTGTTGAGGCTATTTGGAGGTTTGCCTGTGTCCTCAGTATCACCTGAGTAGTGCAAATGCGTCTGGAGCCTTCTTGGGTATACGATGTGTCCCTTCACTATTGAAGACAGGAGTAGGTTGTTGGGGATGAGTGTGTGTTGTCTGCATCTCAAACTGAAGCTTAAATAGTTCCTGTAGTCTGCAATGTTTTCTGGAAATCCATTCATACTCCTGCACCATTTGAAGAGTGTTCATCCCAAAGTTCCCATCATCCCGTCAGAGCTGAAGAAGCTTCTTGGATGAGAAGTGAAACGTCTTCAAAGAAAAACAAGAAAATCCAGTTGCCTCCTAATAACATGGGACAACCGTGACCTGGATGACTGAGAACCTCCATAGACATACCCCTGAGACATTTGTTGGATAGAGCATGCAATTCTGCAGAAGTAGAGATGGACCAAAAGAACCTGAAACAGTTTTAGATTTCTCACAGGCTTGTTCAGTGTCATGTCAGGAGACAACATTAAAAAAAACCTTCTTTTGAATGTCTTCTATTCCAAGCTCACAGCAAACAAGCAGCGTCATGGGTTACCATGGAAGCTGGAAAATATTATAATTTCCCATGTTACAAATGTTGGTATTCCCTTTCTGACACCCCTTCTCTTAGATGGGCATTTGGGGGAGGGGGGGCTTTAAAAAAAGATCCATATTCATTTTCTTACTTTTGATGGCCTCATGTTGAAGAGGTCAAGATTCACATCTCATACTGCCAAACCTGATGACGTGCCAGGCTTTGAAACTCATTCAATTTGAACAATACCTCTACATCCTGAAGCAGCTTTAGGAAACTCTTTTTTTTTCCTTTTAACTTTATAACTGACCAGTTTCTTGTCAAAATTTATGGCACACTTCTGAAATAAGCAGGCCCTATTTTGGTATCAATATGAAGCTTCATCTGTTTGTGATCCATTATCTACAGACATATGAGAATATAAAATACACAAATGCCACTTCAAAGCAATACCTTTGTAACTGTATTACTTTCCAACAAAATAATTGGCCAGGTATTTTCCCATGGCAGAGTTTGTTTTTTTTACAAGTCTGCTCATTCTTTTATTGAACTGTGACCCTCACTTTTTCTGAAAAGCTCCTTACCTTTGCCCATCCCGGTAATTTTCCAGCTAACCCTTGCCAAGTCTGCCTACAAGTGCTCTGCTGCCCTTCATCACCAGAAACTCTTTCCATTTCAGCAGGAGACTATATGGATCTAATGGCCTTTCATTTGTCCTGACCCTCATGTACCATAGTTCCTCCATTTCTCCTGTTTTGAGGAAATTGGAAAGTGACTTGAGAGGGAGCATATTCTGAATCTCTGGCACAGGAAAGGCTTTCTTCAATATGTCTTTCTTGGAAAATATATATAGACATCAAATATTCCTGGGAAGCCTTCATTAATGTGTGTCAATATTTCTTTTTTTTCTTTTTGTTTTTTTTGCCTTTTCTGTTTCCAGTACCCATATAAATAACTGAGCCATTAGTTGCCAGTGCTTCTGACTTTAGGCTGAAGAAAGATTTGGAGAGCAAAAGTTTGGATAACTGAGGGAGGTATAGGATAAAGACTGCCATTGCCTCACTGGCTCATAGACTGGAGGATACTGAGTTACTCAAAGAAAACTGAAACTGCAGAAACGTTGCTGGCCCCACACAAAGAAATGGAGAGCATATCACCCATCCCTGTCCTATATATTTGGAGAAAGAGGAATGTTTTGCTATAGAAATGGAGAGGGGAGGAGAAATTAACCTCTTTACAAACCATTCTGAATATGGAAGAAGCAATGGGTCCTGGTCTTTCAAGACATGGTGTCAGCGTCCTTACCAACCCCTGGTTCCAGAACAGAAAACAAGGCATAGAAATCACAGGAGGCTGGCTGCAGAAAAGGGACGGTCTGGTGTGCGTTTAATCACACAACTGCAAACAAAGTTAGCGCTGGGAGCCATCCCCTTCCAGAGCCTTACATGCTTTTCCCACCTGGCTCCCCCCCCCCCGCCTCACCTAACCAGCATCCGGTGGCTGACGTGATAAGAGCAGGCCTCCGGCTCTCCACTCTGTTTGGCCATTCGGAACACACTGCCATTGCCTGGTTTCCTTGTGCTGTCCTAATGCCGATCAGCTGCCTGTTGGATGCCTGCAAGTCCCGGATGCCTTTCCCATGCCGAACAGCTGTCCAGCGGGCTGGCCATAGAACTGCTCAGCTGTTCAGCAGTGAATGAGTAAGACTCTCCTCCCAGGGTATGTCTTCATCTCTGTCTCTCATTCGGGCCCCTGAGACTTCCCCTGCCCCAAACAGCTGTTCGGTGGGCTGGCCGTGGAACCGCTCAGCTGTTCAGTGGTGAATGGGTAAGGCCCTCCTCCCAGGCATCGTCTTCATCTCCGCCCCCTCCCTACAATGTCAAGCCCACAGGGCTTGACAGGTGGCCCCCTCTACCAGGGCTCCACCTGGAAGGCAAGGAGAAACATATGATTAATCTATGTCATGGCAGATGGTTCAGGTATCCCCCTTCCTGGTTTACTGGGACACCATTGGTGGAAGATCCACAACAACTGGGGGGTTGGATGTCCACTTCCCCCACCCTGACGCTTCTGTAACAGGGTACCCCTTCCACCATACCAGGTACTGCAACGACCCCATCAGATATGGGAGCCCAACACCTCTTGGATCTCATAATGGTCCCCTGTGACAGGGCCCAGTATCCATTTCACAGACCTGAATAAAGACCCCTCCACCAGCTTCAGTAGGCTGCAATGGAAGACCGGGTATACCTTTCCCAAAAGCCAGGGTAGCTATAGTCGCACGACTACTGGATTAATAACCTGTGTGATCCGGAATAGTCCTACAAACTTTGGCCCTAGCTTCTTGCAGGGCAACTGCGGTGTAGGTACTTAGTTGACAAGTGTACCATATCCCCCAACCGAAAAGGCTTTTGGGGCTTCCTTTTCTTGTCTGCCTGCACCTTTGAGGCCTCCTTTGCTTTCAGTAAAGCTTTCTTCATGTTCCCCCAATGTGAGCTATCCAATATGGGGTTGACAGGGGGAAGGGTCCCCCTGAGAACACTTGGGGATTGGGATAAAGTCCCGGCCATGTACCACCCAGAAGGGGGTAAAACCGGTGCTGCTGTGCACCGCGTTATTATATGCTAATTCTGCGAACGGTAATAGTTCAACCCAGTCTGTCTGTTGGTAGGAGGCATAGCACCGCAGATACCATTACACCATTGCATTGGCCCATTCGGCCACCCCGTTGTTACTGGGATAAAAAGCCGAGCTGAGGCCTTGGGACGACCTGATGGAACGGATGAACCCACACCTCCCCCTGCTTTCTATTATATTGGTGCATACATGACAGTGTGTCCGCTAAGAAGTTCTCACCCACATATTTCAACTGAAAGCGGAATTGTTGGAAGTATTGTGCCCATCGTATGTGTTTTGGGGACAGGCGCTGTGGTGTCTCCAAACCCTCAAGATTTTTATGGTCCATCCAAACCTCAAACGGCTCTTTAGTTCCCTCCAAAAAGTGTCAGAGGCCTACTCTCATCACATCAGCCATTGGATGCTGGTTAGGTGGGGGGTGGGGGTGGAGCCAGGTGGGAAAAGCATGTGAGGTGCCGGGAGGGGAACAGAGGCCATTATCTTGGGGCTGGCATGGCTGGAGAAGTGGGGCCCTACGATCTGGTGGGAGGGGGGATACCAAATGTTAAGGATTGGTGTTGGCCCTCACAAACAAGCAAAAAAGATGGAGGGAGAAACAGGGAGACAGTGGTGGGGCAGGGGAGTGTGAGGGATATAATTTCTCAGGGCAGGAATGACCAATTATGCCATTTATCAATGCTTTTATCACCAAGCAAGAATCATAGAAAGCAAGAGGTTCATTAAATAGTGGGAAAATCAGGAAAAATAAGCACTGAATTTAAACAGTCAACTGAATATAAGCCATGTTGGCAGAGGACAATCAATTGCCTTAAGTGTCTTTGTTGCAAAAAAAATGTCCCTCTGTAACTGTGTCAAATGTCTGAGTCATTTCTGTCAAGTGTCACTAAGGGAGTCTGACAGGAAACATTATCAAGCAATTTTTTTTAATTTCAGAGAGGCTTGTCTTGTCAAAATTAAAAAGTCGGAATAAAACTTAATTTTATCACCATTTGAAAGACCTGAAGACACAGGAGGACATGGAGGAAAACTGGATTGATCAAAGTTTATACTTAATAGTACTTTTTTAAAAAAGTAATTAACAGTCGGTTCCCTTGCTGGGCCAAAGTCCATAAAAAAATTTATTACAACATTCAAATTTAAAAATACCAAAAATAGACATTCAGAAGACTGATTTTTAGTCCCAACATTTTTTTTACCAATTTATTGCATTGTTCTGTAAGCTTTATGTTTCCTTAAAGTTCAGGGTTGCTTCACCAATTTATCATTCAGCATTTTTAAGAGAAGATACTGTTCTTCCCCTGGGGGGGGGAGGGAAATATCCAGGACATACCAACATCTGCTGTTGTTGTTTTTTTCCTTGGAAGTACAGAAGCAGAAGGAAATTGGTCACTAGAGTGATTGAATGACTAGTGCTAGATTAGAAATTGGAGGGATCTTCAACAACTGAAATCAACAACATATTTATGTATTTAACCAAGCTAGTTATAAATCAAATTGTTGTGTTTGCACAACATGCTAAATTGGTTAATTTTTAACATTTTATTTTGTGTGGTTTAGTATATTGTGTGAATCCTGCCCATTGCAGGATGGGCAGGAGCCATGGTGGTGCAGTGACTAGAATGCAGTGTTGTAGGCTAATTCTGCTACTGCCAGCAGGTCGATTTTCACTGACTCAAGGTTGACTCAGCCTTCCATCCTTCCCAGGTCAGTAAAATGAGGAGGCAGATTGTTAGGCATAATACGTTGACTCTGTAAACTGATTAGAGAGGCCTGTAAAGCACTGTGAAGTGGTATATAAGTCTAAGTGCTACGTGATGTTTAGCTGATGATTCAAACCTGGAAAAGAGGCAATCAAATTAACCTGTGGCATGAACACAGCTGACAAGTTTTATCCTAACTACTACTTAAACCTATCATTAGAATAAAAGAAAACTTAATCCATAAAAAATAGAAGAAACATTTTTTTGAACCAAGGATATATTGTTGTATCCTCTTTTCCAGCCTGCACAGTCATGATGAGAATTGTAATTACATATTTTTGGGGTGCACAGTTGAAGTATGTTGTTTTAGATCAGAAGTACAATATATTAATATCTGATCAGAGATGATGAATGAGAATATGATTCTGCAAGTGTTTAAAAAAAATTGGTGTGAAACTGACAAAAAGTTGCTGGGATTAAGATATACCAGGATGATTTCTCTCCTGTCATCTAATTTAGAAGTGGTCTAAATATGTCTACCATGCATTAACTCACCTTGCATCAGCCTTAATTAATACGAGGAGACATATATTGAAATGTAGGAATACACAGAACCCACTTTAACTTTTGTAAACTCAGAACTTGCCTTTTACCCAAACCTGCAATCTGGGCTCCCTATCTTGTTTAACCTTAAATAAAGTATTTCTTCTGTATATCACTGACTTTCTTCTTCAACTCAGGTGACTTTTCAATAGCCTCTGCCTTCCAAGATGTCCTGTGCCAACCATCTGTTTGGCAAGTTTGCATGCCAACATTCATCCTCACTATAGCATGCAGCCAAGTCACACTGCACATATACAAATCTTTAGACTGGAATGAATGGATGCTAAAAATTATTTTTGCATGAGTGCTTAACACTTAGTTCCACTTCCTTATCTGGCAGCAGATGAAGCTCCTGTTAGCATGTAGCTGAAAGGCCATTTTTTTAAAAAAAAAGAGAGAGA
The DNA here is from genome assembly GCF_964194415.1 of Vipera berus. Taxonomy (NCBI): domain Eukaryota; kingdom Metazoa; phylum Chordata; class Lepidosauria; order Squamata; family Viperidae; genus Vipera; species Vipera berus. The sequence continues at coordinate 38,758,120 of NC_138205.1, read as the reverse complement.
GAGAAAAAAAAAATTAGCTTCCTTTGCCAGCATCTGCTAAATTTCTGAGACTAATAGCTTGTACAACCCATTTTTGGAGGAAGAGTTTAGTCTATGTGATTTGATTCTCAAGAGTAGGAACTTATGTATTTCTGGGGATTTAATGGCACAGGGCCTTATGGACCAACATCAGTATGTCCCTTTCAAGTAAATCACAGCTGGGCCTACCTTTGCCAGCATAACCTGCTGTGTGCCACAAAGGCTTCTCAGTTCTTCCATTCTTGAATTTGAAAGTGGTTCAGTCTAGGAACTGTCCAGGCTCAGAGTCAATTAGACTACTAAGGGCAGGCCCACCTGAGAGGCAGAGTTGTTGACAAATGGAGAAGTATCCTACTTATCCGCAGGGTTCATTGGAGACCTAAGGTTAATTGTTCCCTTCTCACCCAATATAACAAACAGGATTTGGTAATAATAATAATAATAATAATAATAATAATAATAATAATAACAACAACAACAACAACAACAACAACAACAACAAAGTTGGAAGGGACCTTGGAGGTCATCTAGTCCAACCCCCTACCCAGGCAGGAAACCCTATACCATTTCAGACAAATGGCTGTCCAATCTCTTCTTAAAGACTCCCAGTATTGGAGCATTCACAGCTTCTGGAGGCAGGTTGTTCCACTGATTAATTGTTCTGACTGTCAGGAAGTTTCTCCTTAGTTCTAGGTTGCTTCTCTCTTTGGTTAGCTTCCATCCATTGCTTCTTGTCCTGCCTTCAGGTTCTTTGGAGAATAGCGTAACTCCCTCTTCTTTGTGGCAACCCCTGAGATATTGGAACACTGCTATCATGTCCCCCCTTGTCCTTCTCTTCATTAAACTAGACATACCCAATTCCAGCAACCATTCCTTATATGTTTTAGCCTCCAGTCCCCTAATCATCTTTGTTGCTCTTCTCTGTACTCTTTCTAGAGTCCCAACATCTTTTTTTACATTGTGGTGACCAAAACTGGATGCAGTATTCCAAGTGTGGCCTTACCAAGGCATTGTAAAGTGGTATTAACACTTCACGTGATCTTGATTCTATCCCTCTGTTAATGCAGCCTAGCACTGTGTTGGCTTTTTTGGCAGCTGCAGCACACTGCTGGCTCATATTTAAATGATCGTCCACTAGGACTCTGAGATCCCTCTCACAATTACTACTATTGAGCAAGGTGCCTCCTAAACTATACCTGTGCATTTGGTTTTTCTTGCCTAAATGTAGAACCTTACTTTTTTCACCACTGAATTTCATTTTATTAGATAGTGCCCAATGTTCAAGTCTGTCAAGATCCTTTTGTATGTTAAGCCTGTCTTCTGGAGTGTTGGCTATTCCTGCCAGCTTGGTGTCGTCTGCAAATTTGATGAGTTCTCCATCTATCCCCTCATCCAAACCATTGATGAAGATGTTGAAGAGCACTGGGCCCAGAACAGAGCCCTGGGGCACCCCACTATTCAATTCCCTCCATGTAGATGCAGTTCCATTGAGGACTACAGGCTGAGTATGGCTGGTCAGCCAGCTATGAATCCATCTGGTGGTTATGCTGTCTAACCCACATTTTTCTATCTTATCAAGTAATAGATTGTGATCTGTCCAAATAAATTATATCCACAGCATTCCTCTGAGAATGCAATAAGATTTGTCTGGCATGATCTGTTTTTGACAAACCCATGCTGGCTTTTGGTAATGACTCTTTGCCGCTAGTGTTCGCTGATTTGTTGTTTGATTATCTTTTCCAGAATCTTCCCAGGTATTGAGGCAGGCTTATATGTCTGTAATTTCCTGGATCCATTTTTTTCCTATTTTGAAGTTGGGAACTATATCAGTTCTTTTCCAGTCCTCCAGTAGTTCCCCAGTGCTCCAGGATCTTTGAAAGATATAGTTCAATGGTTCTGAGATCACATCTGCTAGTTCCTTGAGAACCTTGGGGTGTAATCCATCTGGTCCTGGTGATTTGAACTTGTCTAGGTTGGACAGGTGCTCACTTACTATTTTATTGCCTATCTTAATGTGTTTCTAATCTGTTTTTATGGTACTGTTTTTAATGGTACTGTTTTTAATAGGTTGAACTGTTTTTTTCCCTTTGTGTAAAGATGGATGCAAAAAATGAGTTAAATAGTTCTGCTTTCTCCCTGTTGCTTGTCACCTTCTTGCTACATTCTCCCACTAATGGGCCAATCGTTTTTTCTTGTTTTTTACATGTTGAAAGAAGCTTTTTTTTGTTATTTTTTACTTTTGTTGCAAGCCTTAGTTCATTTTAAGCCTTAGCTTTTCTCACTCCATCTTTGCAGGCACGGGCTATTTGCTGATATTCTGCCTTAGTTATGTGCTCCTCTTTCCACTAGTTATACTTGTCCTTTTTGTCTTTCAATTTATTAGTTCTTTATGCAGTCATGCTGATTTCTTTTGAGAGCTGTTATTTTTCTTTTTCATTGGTATTGTGCTAGACTGGGCTTTTATTATCTCACTTTTCAAAATTTCCCAAGCTTCTTGAGTTGTTTTTCCCTTGAGGATTCTCATCCATGGAATCCTTCCCAAATTCTCTCTAAGTTTATTTAAATTAACTCTCTTGAGCTAGTTTGACTGTGTTCTATTGCTTGTGCTTGCATAATGTTGAATTACAATACTGCATGATCACTCCCCCCACCCCCAGGTTCCTGTGGCTTCAACACCTTCTATCATTTCATCCCTGTTAGTGAGAATTAGGTCCAATATGGCTCATCTCCTAGTTCCCTTCTCTACTTTTTGGGAGATAAAGTTGTCTGCTAGGTTTGTCAGGAATCTGTTTGATCTTCCACTTACTGCAGTTTGTCTCCCAGTTGATGTCAGGGTAATTAAAGTTCCCCATTACTATTGTGATGTGCTTCCTACATACCTTAGTTAACTGACTAGCAAAAAGTCCATCTATTTCCTGTTTGGTTGGGTGGCCTATAGTATACACCTATGGAAATGTCATTTTTCCCCTTTTATTTTGACCCAAATACATTCAAGACAGTTTTCATCATTGTGCTCTAATTCTGTAGAGATGTAGTTATTTCTTATATAGAGAGCAACTCCACCTTCTCTTTTATTTGGTCTGATTTTTAAAAATAATTTAAATCCCTCTAGCTGTGTGTTCCCCTTCATGGATTACTGCAGGGCCACCCAAGACGGACAGGTCATAGCAGAGAGTTCTGACAAAACGTGATCCATTGGAGAAGGAAATGGCAACCCACTCCAGTATCTTTGCCATGAAAACCCCAAGGACAGTACCAAAAGGCAAAAAGATATGACACTGGAAGATGAGCCCCTCAGGTCAGAAGGCGTCCAATATGCTACTGGGGAAGAGCAGAGGGCTAGTACTAGTAGCGCCGGAAAGAATGAAGCGACTGGGCCAAAGCTGAAAGGACGCTCAGCTGTGGATGTATCTGGTGGTGAAAGAAAAGCCGGATGCTGTAAAGATTTTTTTCTCCATAGGAACCTGGAATGTAAGATCTATGAGTCAAGGCAAGCTGGACGTGGTCAAACAAGGGATGACAAAACTGAACATCGACATCTTAGGAATCAGCGAGCTAAAATGGACAGGAATGGGTGAATTTAATTCAGATGACCATCAGGTATACTACTGCGGGCAAGAATCCCTCAGAAGAAATGGAGTAGCCTTCATAGTCAATAAAAGAGTAGGAAAAGCAATACTGGGATACAATCCCCAAAATGACAGAATGATCTCAGTTCAAACCCAAGGCAAACTATTCAATATCACTGTAGTCCAGGTCTATGCCCCAACCACCAGTGCTGAAGAGGATGAAATTGACCAGTTATGGCTCAGTGGGTTAGGACGCTTGTTGATCAGAAGGTTGGCAGTTTGGCGGGTCAAATCCTGAGTGCCACGTAGCAGAGTAAGCACCCTTTACTCGTCCCAGCTTCTGCCAACCTAGCAGTTCGAAAGCACATAAAAATGCAAGTAGAAACATAGGGACCACTACAGTGGGAAGGTAACAGCGTTCCGTGCACCTTTGGCATCTAGTCATGCTGGCCACATGACCACAGAGACGTCCTCGGACAAGTGCTGGCTCTTTGGCTTTGAAACGGAGATGAGCACTGGCCCCTAGAGTTGGAACCAACTAGGACACATGTGTGGGGGAACCTTTACCTTTACCTTTTATGAAGCCCTACAGCACCTTATAGAACTAACACCAAAAAATGATGTCATTATCATCATGGGGGATTGGAATGCTAAAGTAGGAAGCCAAAAGATAACCGGAATAACAGGCAAGTTTGACCTTGGAGTACAAAATGAAGCAGGGCACAGGCTGATAGGATTTTGTCAAGAGAATATGATGGTCATAGCAAACACTCTTTTTCAATAACCCAAGAGACGGCTCTACACATGGACATCATCAGATGGCCAACACAGAAATCAGATTGACTATGTGCTATGCAATCAAAGATGGAGAAGCTCTATACCGTCAGTAAAAACAAGGCTGTATACTGTCACCCTGCCTGTTTAACTTATACGCAGAGCACATCATGAGAAAGGAAGGGCTAGAATTAAGATTGCTGGCAGAAATATCAACAACCTAAGATATGCAGATGATACCACTCTAATGGCAGAAAGTGAAAAGGAACTAAAGAGCCTCTTGTTGCGGATGAAGAAGGAGAGTGCAAAAGTTGGCTTGAAACTTAACATTAAGAAAACCAAGATCATGGCATCCAGCCCTCTCAATTCCTGGTAAAAGATGGGGAAGAAATGGAGGTTGTTACATACTGGGTTCATTGCTTGATTGATGAGACAAGGCGAGTGAGTTCAGCAAGAATCATTCTTTATTTGTTTGCAGGAACTGAACTGAGAAACAGGGCTGCGAATGCAGCTATTTATACCCTGGCCTCTAGGTGGTGGCCAATAGGATTAAAGCAACCTATTGCCACCCTACAGGCAGCCAATGGCAGCACTGGAGATGGGTTGTCTGAGGAGCTGGGAGCAGTTAGCCAGCTTCTCTGCTTAAACAACCTTCCAGCAATTAACCTCACGTGATACTCTTTAGTAAGACAAAAACCAAATACATTACAGAGGTAGTCACAGATTTATTTTCCTAGGCTCCAAGATCACCACAGATGGGGACTGCAGCCAAGAAATTAAAAGATGCTTGCTTCTGGGGAGGAAAGCCATGGCAAATCTAGACAGCATACTAAAAAGCAGAGACATCACCCTGCCAACAAAAGTGCGTATAGTCAAGGCTATTGTCTTCCCAGTTGCAATCTATGGCTGTGAAAGTTGGACCATAAGAAAGGCTGAGCGCCAGAGAATTGAGGCCTTTGAACTATGGTGCTGGAGAAGACTCCTGCGAGTCCCTTGGACTGTAAGACAATCAGACTGGTCAGTTCTAGAGGAAATCAACCCCGACTGCTCTTTAAAAGGCCAGATCCTGAAGTTGAAACTCAAATACTTTGGCCACCTAATGAGAGGGAAGGACTCACTGGAGAAGAGCCTAATGCTGGGAAAGGTTGAGGGCAATAGAAGAAGGAGACGACAGAGAATGAGGTGGCTGGATGGAGTCACTGAAGCAGTAGGCATAAGCCTAAATGGTCTCCAGAAGATGGTAAATGACAGGAAAGCCTAGAGGAATGTTGTCCATGGGGTCGCGATGGGTCAGACACAACTTCACAACTAACAACAACAACTAGCTGTGTGTTCCATTTGTGGGTTTCATCCTACCACAATAAGGGCAAATCCCTATATAAGTTATATACTCTGAGCTCTCTGAAAAGATAAACACAAATGCCATTATTATTATTACCATATGTGCTGGAGAATAAAAAGTCATTAGAATAAGGTAGATAGATAAATTTGCTGAGCTTCTGCAGGTAAATCAGATAATCTTTCTATCTCCTGGAATTAGAATAAAGTGAGGTGCAGAAGAACCCTAAATGGAATTATTACTATTACTATGAAATCATGGAATTAAATGGAATTGAATCTAATCAGTGAAGGAATTCAGATTAAAACATCCCAGGCAGATGGCTATATAAACTTTGCCTGATAACATCCAGTGAAGGGGTCTACTACATCTCTGGTAATTGGTTTTATTGTCAAACTTTTGCTGGCTGGATGTTTTTGCCTACATTTCAGTAAGAATCCATGTTCCTATAACTTAAATCCTTTCATACATTTCCCAATATATGGAATGAGAGAGAAGTATTCTTGTGTCTGATATTCTCATTCAGACAGTTAAAGAGTGCTTTCATGGCAGTCTTTTCTCAAAACTAAGCTTACTCAGTTCCTTTTGTCTTTCTTCATAGTTTTGATTATCTCTGTTGACCTTTTCTGAATCTATTCCAGTTTCTCAGAAACCTTTGTAATATGTGGTACTCAGAACTGGATATTATACTTATGTCTGATGTCTCACCAAAAGAGAATAGAATGGAATGATTACTTTTTGTGATTTGTAATGCATGATGACCTTCTTTTCAGCTGGCTTATATCTTATTTTATTTTTATTTATTTATTATGACTTATGATATTTAAAGATTGTATGGATACCAATTTTAGAACACCACTCCTTATGGCTCACAATAAAAATAAAATCCAAAACTAATAAAACTAGAAAACCTAAAATGTTGCCTCCGATCAAAGAATGTCGACTGGTGGCCCCTAGGGGGAGGGCGTTCTCTGTGGGCGCGCCAGACCTGTGGAACTGCTTGCCGGTCGAGCTCCAGATGGCCCCCGACCTTCGCTCCTTTCGGCGGGATCTAAAAACTTATTTATTTCAGCAATCCGGCCTGGTTTGATGGGGTTGGGGGTTGGGGTTTTAACATGGTTTTTAATTACTGTATATATCGGGCATAATATTTAATTGTTTTTTAACTTTTGTACTTTGTTTTTAATATTTATTGCCCTGTACACCGCCCTGAGTCCTTCGGGAGAAGGGCGGTATAAAAATTTAATAAATATAAATATATAAATATAAATATAAAACCAAAATAAACGTGGTATATTTTTCATTTGGATATCACTTTTGGATTTTGTGCTTGGGATGAAAAAAAATGAAATTTTGACTTTGGTTTTGTCAGTTAAATTGATTTGTCATTATAGAAATGGCTAGTTATATACTAATGTATAAAAACAAAAAGTTGAAGCTAGAATATTTTTATTTTGTACTGTGCTAAAAAGAGTCAGAAGTCAATCCCTTTTTTTCTTTTTTCTCTTGTACCTTACATTTTCTTTCCCCCTCTCTTTTTCCTTCCCCTAATTTCCCACTTCTAGTTTTCTTTGTATTTTATATATAGATAATAAATACATAAGTAAATAAGTAAATAAATAAATATTATAAAAAAACAAAACTAGTGCCCCAATCATCTTCTTGGAATGCCCTATACCAGTGACAGTGAACCTTTTAGAGACCAAGTGCCCAAACTGCAACCCAAAACCCATTTATTTATCATTCGGTGGGCGTGGCTGTCTGGGTGGGCGTGGCCACGGTGTTCACAGCTGACTGGTTGGGCATGGCTGTGGTAGGTGTGGCCACCTTGATGATGCTCATGGGGAGGGATGCCTGTGGGGGCCAGGCAGGGTTGGGGGAGATCCAGGGGGTCTCTAGCAGGTGGGGCAGTGGCATGGAGGCTCATCCTGCAGGGTGAGGTGATGTAAGGCAGGGTGGGTGTGCCAGTTGCCGTGGGGCAAGGCAAGGCGAGGCGAGGCAGGGGCCGGAACAGCTGGTGCCTGACACCTTCAGCTCCCACACACACAGAGGCCAGCAAGCGCATGGGGGCCAATGGTGTCCATCAGCAGCCACAGCCTGCTGGTTGTCCTGCATTATCGCAGCCCCATCGGTGTGGGTGGAGATAGCCCCTGGATGGTAAGAAAGGAGCCCTCACCTAGTGCGGGCCCTGTCTACACAGTGGCTCTGATGGGAACAGCTGCTGCTGCTCCTCCTGCTTCTCCGAGCCCCTTGACCAGCCAACCACACAGGGAAGCAGGAGGCAGTGGCGGTGATCCCTGCATCGCCAAGCCCAGCCGGCAGCAGATCTGGAAGCAAGGCTGTGCTGCCATCCTTGCGCTGGTGGAGGCAGTGATAGGGGAAGGTGAGCTATGGCACATGCCCACCCCTCCCCCCACACACAGAGGCCAGTGAGTGCATGGGGGCTGACGTTGTCCATCAGAAGCCATAGCCTGCTGGCTGTCCTGCATCATGGCAGCCCCATTGGTGTGGGCGGAGTGCAGCCCCATCGGCGTGGGCGGAGATGGCCCTGGGACAACCGGAAGGAAGCCCTGCCCGGCCTGGGCCTATCCACTCAACGGCTCTGATGGGGGTAGCTTCTGCTGCTGCTCTGACCGGTCAACCATGCAGGGAAGCAGGAGGAGGTGGAGGGGCAGCCAGGGGTCTGGAGCCACCTCAGCTGCTCACTAGCAGCCCAATGAGGCAGCAGATCTTGTGTACCACCTGCTGCTCCTGCTTCCCTGCATGGTTGACTGGTAGAAGCCGCCCCCATCAGAGCCGTCGAGTAGAGGGGCCGGGCTCCTTTCCAGCTATCCCGGGGCTATTTCTGACTGCGCTGATGGGGCTCCTGCTATAGGTATTTCTTCTGGAAATTCCAATAAATTAATTCTGAGACAGTGTGAAGATTTTCAATCCAACTTGTTCTTTGGTCCAGCAGTTTCTCTGTTTTCTCCCACTCTGCTCTAGTTCTAAAAAAAAATAAATAGAAATTTTCCTTTCTGGGCAGGTTAGTGGGATTTCTTAGTGCCAAAATACAGATAATGTGTCCCTGCACACAGAGGCCAGCGAGTGCATGGGGGTTGATGGTGTCTGTCAGCAGCCACAGCATGCTGGCTGTCCTGCATAATGACAAACTGGCCACAGAGCCCCATTGGCATGGGCGGAGAGGGCCCCGGGATGACCGGAAGGGAGCCCAGCCCATCCACTCAATGGCTGTGATGGGGGCGGCTGTGCTGACCATCCTTGTGCTGGTGGGGGCAGTGGTGGCAGAGGAAGGCAGGATCTGGCATGCACTCACTCTTTGCTGCTGCTGCCCCACATTGTCCTGTGTGCGCCTCCAGGCCGTGTTTGCAGGATCATGTGGGGTGGCAGTGGGGAGGGATGAGCGTGTGCCACAGCTCACCTTCCCCCACCACTGCCTCCACCAGCACAAGGATGGCAGCACAGCTTCGCTTCTCGATCTGCTGCCAGCCGGGCTTGGTGATGCAGGAATCACCGCTGCCACCTCTTGCTTTCCTGTGTTGTTGGCTGGTCAAAGGCTTGGAGCAGCAAGAGGAACAGCAGCTGATGCCCCCATCAGAGCCACCTTGTAGACAGGGCCTGCACCAGGTGAGGGCTCCTTTCCAGCCCTCCCGAGGCCGTCTCCACCCATGCCGAGGGGATTACACTCTGGAAGGGAGATGGCAGCTCTGATTCTGGCCACCCCCCAGCCTCCTTCCCAGTGCTCCTTCTATGCAATCCTATGTGACCACAGTGTGGATCTCGGCTGGCAGGGGGGTGGCATCTCGGCCCTCCCACCCCCCCTAGCCAGACCCCCTCACCTTCCCCCAGCCGGGACCTGATGATCCCCACCCTCCTGCCCCCACCCCAGCTGACCCCCCGGGCAGCCCAGCTCAGCCAAGGTGGAGGGAAGGTGAGACAGAGAACCCGTTGTTAAATGATTCAAAACCCACCACTGGTTGCTCCCAAAGGCCGCTCACTTACTCTCCCGCTAAAACTGCTCCTTTTATAGGTTCCCTCACCACTCCTAGCTCTCGCAGCTGTTCCCGGACTCCGCATGCGTGGCGAGGAGGAGGGGAGGAGCCCGGCCCTACGTCCCTCTGCTGTGGCAATGGCACACGTGCCCACATGGACGGCTCTGCATGCCGCCTGTGGCACGTGTGCAATAAGGTTTTCAAAAAGCTTACAGATCGATCGGCTGCTTTAGAATCTTTCCAGTTGCCAATAACAAAGTGATTGATAATTTGCTAAATGTTTCCTTTTCTCTTTTTTGAAAGTAGGGGCAACATTTGCCCTTCCTCCGGGCATCTTAAATCCAATCCAATATTAGGATTCAGCCAGACTATCAGTAGCTCCTGTCATTAGGAATAAATTCAAGTGATCCCAAAATTGTAAATTCATTCAAAGTAAAGAGGTGCTCATTGACAATTTTTGTTTTAATCTCAAACTTCAGTTTTACCTCTTTATCCTGCCCTTCACAATTTCCTGGTAGAACACATATTTCTTTGGTGGAAAAGATAACCTAAATAGGAGTTGTCAATCTGCCTTTTTTTTCCTGTTGCCTGTTAGCATTTTGCCTTGATATTTTTTTATTCAGCTTTTCTTTTCTTTTTTTTCTTTTCTTTTTGAACAACAATTCTTTTTTTTTTAATTCCATTTATATCCCGCCCTTCTCCGAAGACTCAGGGCGGCTTACAAGCTTAGCAGTAGCCTTCATTTTATTATCGTCAGAATTCTTTCTAATCTCAGCTTTCCTGACACCTGCTCTACAGTTTTGAGCTGTTTGGGTAGTTCATTTGATATTCTTTCCATTTTCTTTTATATGTTTCTTTTTTCTCTTTCAGATATTTATTAAGCTTTTTTAAGTAACCACAATGGTTTCTTTTGCTTTCCTTCATTTTATTTTATTTTTTTGCTTGTTAGAACTGTTGCACTTGTGATTTTAGTATCTTTATTCTTCTGACACTCCATCCCCATCTCAAACTCTTTTTCCTATTAGGTGTTCCCCAGTGCTTTTTTTGTAAAAGAAAAAGGTGCCGGAACTCACACATGTCATACAACCCCGCCTTGCCTATCCTACAAGGTTCCATCCAAAAAAGGTGCTGGAACTCCGTTCTGAGCATTCGATGAGAAAAAAAGCCCTGGGTGTTCCTGACCTTGGGTCCTACATATAATTGGTCTGAATCTATTAAAATCCCATTTTTTGGCATTCAGAAGTATGTGCTTGACTACATTCAGCTCTCCTTTCCTTTAAAATTAAGAATTCCATCATTACACAGTCACTTGCCCTGAAAGTTCCTGCTATTTGTATCTCCTTAACTAAGTCTTCCCTATTGATTAGTATCATGTCAAGGATAGCTGGCTTTCTTATGCCTTCCTCTATTCTCTGAGGAAGAAAGTTGTCAGCAAGACAAGACAAAAATTTCCTGAAAGGGCCATGTTTTGATATTTTCTCCCGATAGATATTGAAGCAATTAAGATCTCTCATCATCATGACTTCATGCCTCATTGAAAGATCAGCAGTTTGCTTTTATAAAACATGGTTCACATTTTCTCCTTGGTTGGGAGGCTGCACCACCACAATATTACTTTTATTTTCTCCTCCACTTATTTTACCCCACATGCTCTCTACAACATTGCCAAGCAAAGGGGCTCACTAATTTTGAAAATTATGAAAGCTGAAAATGCAGCCATAGATAATTTTCTGAGTTATTCTTATACCTATTGCCCCTTGGTGTATCTTTTTTTACAAGTTTTACTGATTTTCTAGTTTTAAATATTTAAAAAGCAATGTGGAGGCTGAATTAATCGATAATTCAATAACATACAAATATCTTTAGTACAAGTTTCAGACTACTACATTAAATATTTCCTCTCTTTTCCCCTTAGTGTTTACTGTCTCATGTTGAAACTAATACAATTCTTATTATATCAATTAAATAAAAATACCTCTTACATTTATCAGTAATTTCATAGACTATCAATGTCCTAATTAGTTTTTAGTTTCCCATTAATATTTAAATTTAACATTTAATATTTATAATTTCCAAGTTTTAAATAACCACAGTTCCCTTTATCCCAATTCATCACAGAAATCTAATGTTCAGGATACAAGTTTTATCTATTTGAATATATTCTCTTTCTCACCATCTTACATCAACTAATTAATAATACAGTATAACATTCTTATTTTCTATTAATTTCCAAATATCTTAACTTTAGTAACAAAACCTTCTCTTATTTCAACATTAAATACTTCCTCTCTTTTTCTTTTGATGTCTACTATCTCATATTTAAGCTAATATATTTTATTATAGCAACTAAGTAAAAACATATTTATTACTTTTATCAATATATTTTTAGCTTATATAAATCTTAATTACTTTTACATTCAACCTTTCTAAGCAAATCAATATTCAATTTTAATTTTATATTTTGTACTTCCAAGTTTTAAATGACCAAAGTTTTCTTTATCTCCGCTTATAACAAAATCTAATATTCAAAGTATACATCTTATCTATTTGAGCATGTTCAATTTTAATTCTCACTAATAAGTCAAAACCCAAATTTTCTTCAGCCTTATTCTAGCTTTCTTTTTTTGCCAACTTGTCTTCCATGTCTGTGCTTTTAAGTCATCAAATAGATCTCCCTGTCTTATTAAATATATTGTTTGGAGTAGAAAAGGCCACCCGGTCACCATTTTTTGGAAGGATTAATGGATATCTCTCTATTTTTCCATCTCAACGTAGTTGTCCTAAAATGTTTATCTTCCCTTCAGTCTTTTCTTCTTCTTGATCCTCAGTTTTATTCTGGTTTATATAAAAAGTCTTCTCCCTTTTCCATGTTGTCAGTCTATTTTCTGGGTTTTCCATTAACTGTGTTTGTTGATCAATTGAATCTTCTATCATAGTATTTAATTGTTCCACTTCTTCTGTTATATTCTGTGTAGTTGATTCTTATTTTAGTTATAATCAAAGTTTGGTTTCGTATATCTAGGCTGACATCTTGTTCTTTTTATAGCTTATTTCATCAGTAGCTATAAGAATAGTTTCATAAATTGCTTTCAACATAAAGAGAATCTGTTCCTGATCTTCATCTATGTTCTCTTAGTAGAGTGTTAAGTTAAAAGCTTTACAATCAGAGAATGAAAATAATTTTGTCACTGAATATAGAACACAGCTGAGCTCCTCACAGCTGATATCTGTCAAGGTTACAGTCTTATCTATAGTCTGGGCTTCAAGCCAAGTCTCTTTTAAGCAATAGCAAATTGTAATATCAGATTTAGCCACAAAATGTTGCCCATACCATTTAGGATTTTTTTAAGTCCAAAATTTTTATAATCCTTTATTCAATGTTGCTTCTTTTTGTAAGTAAAAACCCAAATCTTCAATAAGAATAAGAGATTTTTTAGTCCACAGATTTTAGAAAGATAAAGATATAATCAGAATCAGGGTATTCTTGCAATGTTTTAAACTCCCCTAGCTAGTCAGTTGCTGCTGTTTTTACAGGGTGGGATGGAATCTCCCTTCCCTCTCTCCACACGGGGGAAAATACTTTGGGTAGCTTATGCAGGTAGAAAAAATAGATAGGATTGAAGAGAAATAGATCTCACCTAGTCTCATCTGCATTGCTTTGTAGGTGCCTGATGGTAGGTGCCTGTCTGCAGCCTAGTGACGAGCCATATTGTTATGGCTGGTCTTTCATCTGCCGGTTTGGAGGGCTGCCCCAGATCGAGCAGAAGGGCTACTGTCCTCCTGTGATCAAGCAGGGATCCCTTCCTTGCTGGTCACCCCTACAGGGTGACTTTCGACCCTTTCCAGGGTCCCCCAAGAGTGTAAAATCGGATGTGGAAGACGGAGCTCCCATTCTGAACGGCTGCGGTCGCCACGGTGGGAAACCAGAAGTTTTTTATTTATTTATTTTATTTTTGGGACTTATATGCCGCCCTATCTCCCAAGGGACTCAGGGCGGCTTACAACAATAAAAACAACAATACAAAAATTAAAAAACGAATTAAATAACAGCCCCAAAATAAATTAACTACAGTTAAAATTAAAACGTATTTAGAAACCCATCATCAATCCAGGTCAGCCTGATGGAAGAGAAAAGTTTTGAGGTCGCGGCGAAAGGACCGGAGGTCCGGGGCCATCCGAAGCTCAAGGGGAAGCTGGTTCCAAAGGGCTGGTGCTCCCACAGAGAAGGCCCTCCCCCTGGGGGTCGCCAGCCAACATTGTCTGGCCGACGGCACCCTGAGGAGGCCCTCTCTGTGTGAGCGCACTGGGCAATGGGAAGTCGTCCCCGGTAGCAGACAGTCCTGCAAGTATCCCGGGCCTAAGCCATGTAGGGCTTTAAAGGTAAGTACCAGCACCTTAAATCTCGCCCGGAAGACAACTGGTAGCCAATGCAGCTCACGCAGGAGGGGTGTAATATGGGAGTATCGGGATGCTCCCATCACTACCCGCGCGGCTGCATTCTGCACCAGTTGAAGCCTCCGGGTGGTCTTCAAGGGCAGCCCCATGTAGAGAGCATTGCAGTAATCTATCCAAGAGGTAACGAGTGCATGAGTGACCGTACGTAGGGCATCTCGGTCCAGATAGGGGCGCAACTGGCGCACCAGGCGAACCTGGGCAAATGCTCCCCTGGCCACGACTCCAATATGATCTTCAAAACTGAGTCGTGTGTCCAGGAGGACGCCTAAATTGCACGCCCTATCAACGGGAGGCAACACCTCTCCTCCCATAACCAAAGATGGAACCTCTTGGACGAGTCAAGATGCCGGTACGTAAAGCCACTCAGTCTTGGCCGGGTTGAGCTGGAGCCTGTTCTTCCCCATCCAAATCCGTACCGCTTCCAGGCAACGGGACATTACGTCGAGGGCATCACTGGCTTGGTTCGGGGTGGAGATAAAAAGCTGGGTATCATCGGCATATTGATGATACCCCAAAACCACGGATGATCTCACCCAGCGGCTTCATATAGATGTTGAACAGGAGGGGCGAGAGCACCAACCCCTGAGGCACCCCACAATTAAGGGGCCTAGGGGTTGACCTCTGCCCTCCTGTCAACACCGTCTGCGAGCGGCCCGAGAGGTAGGAGGAGAACCACTGTAAAACGGTGCCTCCCACTCCCAACCCCGCAAGACGTCGCAGCAAGATACCATGGTCGATGGTATCAAAAGCCGCTGAGAGATCTAAAAGGACCAGGACAGAGGAATAACCCCTGTCACGGGCCCGCCAGAGATCATCCACCAGTGCGACCAATGCCGTCTCCGTGCTGTACCCGGGCCTGAAACCCGATTGGTATGGATCAAGTTGCCCTTTGTTGTATCTTTTGCACCAATCTGTACTTTCATTTAAAAGATAACATTGTATTTAAGGTGTAACCTACTCAGCCCTGATCAATTGGAAGTTCACATTTCTACAACAGGACACTATTGTGACATTTTTTTTTTAAAAAAAAAAGCAGTGTCTGAGAGGCAGGGGAGATATGGCTGATGACATTAGGTTGCTGGATTGAATGGGACCAACACTTCTGGTTTATTTTTGCCACACTTAAGCATTTTAAAGGGACTGAATGAGTGCCTTAAATCTCCAGAAGCTAAGAATACATTTTTAAAAGTCTCTGAAATAATTTTTTATATTTTTTTAAAGTGTCTTAAGCATTTTTCTCCTTTTAAAAGTTCAAAGGGAGTGATATTTTTTACTCCTGTCTATAAAAGAAGAAGGCTGTTAGGCAGCAAAAAGTGGGACCAAGAATTGTGTACCTCGGTCCTAAAGAAAAGATGGCTTAATGCTGATAGAACATTCTATTTGGATGAGATATCCTGGGCTGCTTATTTAGGACATGTATGTGTGTGTGTGTGTGTGTGTGTGTGTGTGTGTGTGTCTGTCTGTCTGTCTGTCTGTCTGTCTGTCTGTCTGTCTGTCTGTCTGTCTGTCTGCCTCCCTGTGTAATGGATGCCTTCCACAGATTCTGCAAACAAGCTTTGTGCAACTACTGGTTGAAACTAACCATTAATATTTACAGTCATTTACAGTTATTGTCTGCACAATAGCAAAGCTGCCATCCCAGACACAATATTTGATCAAACTGAGTGAACCACTGGCCTACCATAGTAAAGTATGGCAAGTAAATTCACATTATTGTTGGTTACAATAACATTTCAAGGATAGTGAATTTATCATAGTTCTAGCAAAGTAAGATTGAAATGGGAAAGTGAGCACCAAACTAGCTGCCTGGAGTGCCAACTTTTGTTAGTTTTTCTTCTTGATAAAGTAATATTGTATTTTTTGTGGCAATAAAAATAATACCTGCAATATTTCACCATGTTTCTAAATTCTTCCTGAGTCCCAGGAATGAAATATTTTTTTGGAACAAAAGCAGATTGAAACAGCTACTGGAGACTGTTAAAAGTAATCACTGAACATACAACATGATAAGAACTTTTCTATTTATAAAATGGCACTCAAACCTAAAAGCATCTCTTTAACTGAAAAAAATATATCCGAAATCTAAAACTTTTAGCATTAACAAATATAAAGACTGTAAGCCTCTGATTTTGCATCACATGCAACCCTGCTATTTCCAACATATTCAGAGATGCTCAGAGGATCACAATCCATCTCAAAAAGCGATAAAACTCTGAAGTAAAATTATGTTAAATTATTTGAAATGACCAATAAAGTTTTGTCAAGGCTGTTATCTCTTTATCTGTTTTCTTGGAAGATAAAAGCAAAACTTTGTTTTAAGGCGGAAAAATCTTAGAACTAATCCCGAAAAAACCACTATTTTTGCATTCTGCAAAACCAAAAATATAAAATAGAGATTTATTTTGAATCTATATTACATTTCTTTCAACAGATATGTTTTTAACAGTAACATCTAAAGTGATGATCCTAACTGAAACTGGAATACTATCCTGATTGGCATTAGCTATGAAGGCCTTGACTTTAGCTGGTTTCTTGCATAGGTTCTGTCAAATGGTAGTGATAGCCTATAGAAAAGAAGCTATAAAGAAAAAATTGGCCATCCAGCTGGCAACTGAAATGGTTTTGTGAAATCTTTACAGTAGGCTTTCATTCCATCTGTCAACTGAATATCCTTGCCATATTCATTTACTATGACACCAGAGCAACCACTAGCTGGCTCAGGAATTCTGGGAGTTGAAGTCCATGAGTCATAAAAGAGCCAAGGTTGCCTACCCCTGCACTAGAACATCAACCAGGGAAACCTTAAGAAAGCTTAGAAAAAAATATAGTACTGTATTTATTTGCCAAGGCTCTTTTTACTAGTCCCAGTAAATTCCATTCAGAGGGGATCATTTGGGTTTCAGATGGGATGGGTTGGGTTTTTATTACTTTTAATGTGTTTTAACCTATTGTAAGAGCTGTGGGCATTTGTTTAATCTCTTTTAATTTTTGTATTTTGTTTTTTAACATGTAGTACCCTGTTCACCGCCCTGAGTCCTTCGGGAGAAGGGTGGTATATAAATAAAATAAATAAATGAATAAATGAATAAATTTTAGTAAACCCCTCTAAGTATAAAAAAAGATAAGAGCCAATAACCATTGAAAAGGTTTCTGCTGCTTGAACAGAAGCTTTAGTAGTGAAAGCTTTAGCTCTTAAGATTTGGCATGGATTGCTGAGAAGTCAGCCTTTGGGGGAGGAGGGGGGGGAAGAAGGCTGTGTCTGAAACTAAGTCACTTCTTCCTCATCTGCCAATAGCTCTCCCTTCTTCCTGACAGATTTTTATTTTTACACTGAAGGAAGTCTGGTTGGATCCAGATTTAGCCGTACTTAGAATAAACCTGCTGAAATACGTGTATCTCAAATTATTGTCAATGGATCTACTGAGTGCATGTGAATTTCCACTTAACTATAAAAAATGTAGGAGCTGTGCTATCCAGTCCATTTTGTTTTCCATGGGAACAATTGGAAGCACAGTCCTCAAGGGAAATAGCACCGATCTCTTCACGCACCCATAAACGGAGCTGCCATTTAGAGTGATTCTTTCTCAGATATTGGAGGTAATATGCAGCTGCCCTCCAATAATTTATTTTTATTTAAAACTCTGATGTTAGTTGCTCGTTTAAAATCTAATTCTCTAATCAAGAAGTTAATCTGGAAAGCTACTCCCATTTACAAATAGGAAAGGTTGATTGCCTTTGCCAGCAAGGCTGGGCCTCTCCTTGTACTGGTGGCATTATGTTCTTTCCAAGCATACTCTACCTCTTAATTGTCTCTTGGATTTACCCCTTAAAAGGCAAATCTCCATTTCCGTGCTTCTTCTAGATCAGAGGTCCCCAACCTTTTGGACACTGGGGACCGGGTCCATGGAGAGAGGTTTTTCCATGGATTGGAGGGTGTGTGCTTTTGTGTGCTGCCTGCATCCCGCAGATGGGGCTTTGCTTGTTTGTGCAGCCCAGTTGCTGGCATGCTGCGGCTGGTATTGGTCCATGGAGTGGGGGCTGGGGACCCCTGTTCTAGATCCTTGACACTGGCAAGCAGCTATTAGAGATATTGATGGCCTCTACCTTCCGTGATATCACAGAAGCTCTGATCTGGCCTATGTGCCTCTTTTTCTTGGATACGAGTCAGAACGGTCAGCCCAGAAATATGTACACTTTTCCCTTTGGTCAGTATCACTGAGAGATGAAATAAATAAATGCCTAACTGAGAGGAAGAAGAGCTGTAAAAAAACCTCTCCTCAATTTGCACCCTGATACAAACAAGCTGGTTGGTTTATACTGCAGCCATTTGTCTGCCATGGATTCTTTTTTTTCCCTTTGTGCCCCTTATCTCCCCAAGAGGTGCGGCTTCTCTTTGCCTCTGGGCTCTGGAAATATTTCCTCAAAAGGATTAGCTGAGATACCCAAAGCCTTGTGTCTGACATGCTAAAATGAGCAAGGACCTTGGACAGTTGATAAGCTGTTAGAAGTGAGTTATGCCTTAATCAAAAGAACAAGAACCCTTCTAATTCTTGAAACCATGCCGGTCAAACCAAAAGACTGTAAATTAATTGATAGTTTACTGTGGTCTATAATAATAATATCTTCAGCATTACTTAAGCAGGTCTTTGTTAAAACAATTCTTATCATGGGAACATGGATGTACATACAGTACCTGTGTGCTAGCATCTGTTTCTACTATAATTTCATCTGTGAATATATGTCTTATGAAAAATAGTAATACCATAAAACAGAGCACATCACATAGAATTTGATCAATTTGAGTATTCCTTAATCCAGCTGAACAAATCCTTTTTCCACTACTTGGAAATCTGGACTCCTTATTTATAGCCAGCACTAGTTCAATATATTTTGTTATCTTGGGCAAGTAAAAATATATTTGCTCTTCTCCATCCAAAGGCAGTGTAATATAGATTTGTATCATTACTAAGGATAATAAAGATTTTTGCCCTCTAGGGAAAATGTAAAAACATTTTTTAAATGATGACATCCTAAGAAATTACATTAAGATATTCAGAAATATTCTAATACCAAGAGAGAGCTGTCTTATAAAGCTACTGCTATACAAATCCCTTGCTGCCTTATACATCTCACTGTTCACTGTGGATTAAAGTAATACATGGTCAGAAGCACCAATTAACAATGCTATCTTGTTCAAGAAAGAAACTGCTCTAGCTGTGGCAAAATATCAATTGAAATCCATGGTACAATCACAAGCCTTTCTACCTATTGGGGCTGGCAAAGTCTCTGGCTGATCCTACAAGCAGTTTGATATTAAGTAATTTCCCCACCCTGCTCATTAGAATGCTGGGAGCTGCTGTAGTTCCAATACATTTGTAGAGTCGATATGATATGAAAGTTTGGAGCAAGATCCTTCCACGCACGCACTGTAAGGGTCATGCAATGTTTGCACTGTATTGATAGCAAGCACTCAATCAATGGATGACAACTTTTAAGGTGAATAGACTCAGTTATAGTGGCAATGAATGCACCATTAGAAGACCTAAAGAACCAAGTTTTCTCATTGCGGAGAAAAAGTTACCTATGCAGTTACTAAGAATTGGCAGTGATGTGATGGCACAAATCAGCAACAAAAAATAAACTTAGGTAGTTAGGTAGTTTCTTCTACTGCATTAGAACAAGGTGATACAATAATATATTTACTATTTATGTATTTAGCATATGGCGTATCATACATGGATTAGCAGCACATATTATCATTTCACCTAGATGAGTAAAACACAATAAATTGTAAATGTTAAAAAGATCTATGTTCAAATACCATTGTCTAGGTCTGGGCTTTTCAACCAGTGGTATAGGTACCACTTATGGTACATTGGCACCTGGCAGGTGGTATGCAACCATCCTAGAAAAGTGGTAGCGGGGGAGGGGAATAAGCTGAACAGGTGGTAGCACCGCAGAAACCTGAGCAAGAGATGGCTAGAGCTGCAGGGCTGCCAGGGCTCAGCAGAAGCACCAGGATCAGCGCCAAGCTCCAGCTGGAGCTCGGCGCTGATCCTGGTGCTTCTGCTGAGCCCAGAAGAAGCGCCAATCAGCTGGAATGTTGCAGCATCTCCAGGGTCTTGTGATTTACATTCAGATGCTCGGCAACTGATTCATATTTATGACAGTGACAGTGTCCCAGGGTCATATGAAGTGACCAAAACCTGCTGCAACCACCCAGCAGAGGGGGGGGAAATAAAAACCAAACACCCCCCCACCCCACCCCCGCTGCCAATCCTCAACAGAAATGCTCCCAACAATGAAAACTCAGACAGGAGGAAGAGCGACGCCAGGCGGGCAGGCAGGTGTCTTGCTCGGCTGTGGATTGGGGGGGGCACTTTTTTCAGTGCTATTGTAACTTTGAACAGTCACTAAGCAAACTGTTGTAAGCCGAGGACTACCTGTGCTTCATGACTTTTTTCCTTTTTTTTTTTTTTGGTCACAAAGTTTTTGACACCTTGCTAGGCGACTGTTAGTACTCAGATGTTGCCATATCCTAAAAGTGGTACAATGGGGTGAAAAAGTTAAAAAGCCCTGGTCTAGGTCATTTAACCAGTGAAGCACATATTGTTTATATTGAAAAAAATACCAGATACTGGACCTGTATATGCCCTCAGTTCACAGCTGGTCACAATGTGATCTACAGTTTGATATGAGACCCTGCAGTCAAACTGAAGGGAGGATATTGTGTCCCATTTATACAGAGAGTCTCAGCAGACATTGTGTGAGGTGCAAATCCTATTCAGGATTGTGCAATGTTAATGTAGTAGTTCAAAACCTGGCACCGTTTTTGTGGGGTCATTTACATGTCTTTCTATAACTGGGTGTTCAGTGACCCAGTTCAGTGTTGTGGGAATTAGTTGTTCAGCAGAGCGATGGCATGGGAATCAATGTTAAAGTTGTTGGGTGGATGTTGTGTAAGTGCCAGTGGGAGCTTCCTGGATCTGAATCTTCCAGCTGATAAATGAGGGTCATAGGTTTTCTGTATTTTTTCACTAGTGGCTTCATAAAGCTGGGAGTGCTATATGGCTCAGAACAGGAAGCCAGCAAGTCAGAGTGGTTTTAATGCATCCGCTTATAATCCTTGTGGTGGATTATAAATTTATTTATTATTTTATTTATTTAAATTTATATACCGCCCTATTCCCGTAGGACACAGGGCGGTTTACAGGGGAAATTAAAATACATAACATACAAATTAAAATCAGTTAAAACTATGATTAAATTACAGTCCCTGAAGTTAAACTAAAACCCAATTAAATTAAATTAGTTAAAACACCTCAGTCTGGGCCAAACAGCTTGAAGAACCAGGTTTTCAAGTCCCGGCGAAATGAGCGAAGGTCGGGGGCAGTCCTGAGTTCCGTGGGAAGTTGGTTCCATAGGGCCGGCGTGCCCACAGAGAACGCCTTCCCCTGGGAATAACCTGCCGGCATTCCTTAACCGGCAGTACCCTGAGAAGGCCCTCCCTGTGGGAGCGCACAGGACGATGGGAAGTTGATGGCGGCAGCAGGTGTTCCCTTAGATAATCCAGACCCAAGCCATTTAGAGCTTTATAGGTCATTACCAGCACCTTGAATCTCATAAGCAGATGTATTATACAAAGACACAGTATTCTGCTGTGGAAGCTCCCCATTTAGTTCCACATAATTTCTGGAGCATGTTGCTCCTAGTATTGATTTTTGCTGCCGTATTCTCTAGGTGTATCTTAAGGGAGAGAATCTGGTCCAATGTTACTGCAAGCTACTTTGGATGGAGATTAGGGAAGTTAGTTGCTGTTTAAGTAGATCTTTGGGGCTCCATATGCTAGTTTATTGTTAAGATAGAGCATGTAGTTACTGTTTTGCTGGTGCTAGGAGTGAGCCT
Organism: Vipera berus; assembly: GCF_964194415.1. Taxonomy (NCBI): domain Eukaryota; kingdom Metazoa; phylum Chordata; class Lepidosauria; order Squamata; family Viperidae; genus Vipera; species Vipera berus. The sequence goes on along the minus strand of NC_138205.1, from coordinate 38,736,068 downwards.
CCAGTCAGTGAAGAATCTTCCCAAGATTTTAAGATTTTTGGACAGGAGGTGGTCTGCCACCTCCATGTGTTTTTCTTTTACTGCTATGGCCAAATCATCAGTGTATCCGAATTTGCATCCCCTTGTCACTGGCATATCTGATATGTATAAGTTTAATAGTGTAGGTGCCATTACAGAGCTTTGTGGAAGCCATTGTTTAATCTTCTAAACTTACTTATGTTGTTCCCCATTGTTATCTAAAATACCATTCAGCATGTTATTAATTAGTTGATAGAGATTTTTGCAGGGGATAATATAGCACAGTTTGTAGAGTAGAGTAGGGTAGGGTAGGGTAGGGTAGGGTAGAGTAGGGTAGGGCAGGACAGGACAGGACAGGACAGGATAGGATAGGATAGGATAGGATAGGATAGGATTCTTTATAGGCCAAGTGTGACTGAACACACAAAGAATTTGTCTCTGTGCATAAGGTCTTGATATACATAAAAGCAACAAGTGATAAATCATGAAAATAATAATAAAATACAATCATCATACATCATAAGATACAACACTCAGTCATAAAATACTAAATAAAAGCAGTCAACGTAAATCATAAGATAAAAACAAAAAAGTGATAGCCATAAGATGCTAAAGGAATAGGTAATAGGAAAAATGAGAAAGATAATATTTATTTATTTATTTTATTTTAATTCCATTTATATCCCGCCCTTCTCCGAAGACTCAGGGCGGCTTACAAGCTTAGTAGTAGCCTTCATTCTATGTATATGCCTGCTTATTAGGGCTTTCACACACCCCCAAGTGGCATTATTACAAAGTCAGCTTAATTGCCCCCAACAATACAGCCCTACTCCATGGTTTGATATCATAGGGCATAAGACAGTATTGTGGGAATTAGTTGTTCAGCAGAGTGATGGCATGGGGGGAAAAAACATTTTTGTGTCTAGTTGCTTTGACGTTCAATGCCCTGTAGCATTGTTTTGAGGGAAGAAGTTGAAACTGTTTATGTCCAAGATGTGAGGCGTCTGTAGATATTTTCACAGATTTAACAACCCATCCTTCCAAACTGTGTCATATGTCACATTTAGGTCTGCAAACACTGCCATGGTTTTGAGGCCTCATTGGAATCCTGCTTCTGTTAGACTTAGCACCTGGTCTGCACAGCTCTAGTCTCGTTAGAAGCTGGCTTGTTCCATGGGCAGATGCTCATCTATTATGGGACCTACCCTGTTTGTAGTTAATCTTGCTACGAGTTTGTAGCAGGGGCTCAAAAGGACAATTGAGCAGTAGCTTTCAACTCTGTCTTGTGGTTTTACCAGTGGTGGGATTCAGCCAGTTTGCACCAATTTGGCAGAACTGGTAGCTAATTTTTTGTTGCCCAGGCCCAGAATGGACTTCCGGAAATGGCATCCACACAGAGAACTGGTTGTTCACATATTTGAATCCCACCACTGTGTCTTACTATTAATATTTACTAATGACCGCTCTTATTTCTCAAAATGTCTGGGCTCTGGGGCTGAGATCTAGCCAAGAACACTGAAGTCATTAGGATGTAACTTCTGGGGGGAAAAACCCATACAATCAAACTCAGTGACTTGAGTCAAGCAATGTTATTATAATTACTCAGAAGGAAGCAGAAAACTCTGATTTCAGAAAAAATCTTTCTGAAGTCAGAAAGAAATATAAATTACATTCCATAAAAACTATAGATCTGAGACAAAGATAACCTTATCATTAGGCAGAATGGACAATTTGGGGTGTGTAATGAAATCAGTTTCTGGAACTGAGGCCTAGCTTAAATAAGTTTCTGGAGAATGACTTATTTCAAAATTGTGTAAATCCATTGAGGAAGAAAAGATTATAATGTATTTAATTATCCCTGTCATTGCATCCAAGTTATCATGTAAAGGGGATAAGCATAAAACCGTTATAATTGCACCACTGCGTTCTGTAACTTTTTGGCTTGGTTGTTATCAGTGGATCTCCAGGCTGTGCTCTTGTTTACAAAGACTTTTCCTTGTGTGAGAGAAGTGCAACATTCTTACTGTGATGAAATTCTTATTTTCCCACATAAAAGCAGGATTTTTCTTACAAAAGGTTCTATGTCCCCAGAGTTGAGCAAAATCATGGGAAATTTTGGGAGGAGGGGGAATCCTGCCCGTGCAGTTTTCTCAGATGGATGGGATAGCCACTGCCACCTTCTGGAATTTCTTTCAACTTCTCAGGCTGGATTACAACCCTGGGATTTTCCAGCAGTCTCCCATTCAACACTAACCTGATCCAAACCTACCTGTCTTTTTTAAAGATCAGTCATCATTGCCTAGATGCTGCCATCTACATGGCTCTTTTGGGTAATACACAGAATCAAATCTGACCTACTCCTTTTTCCATACTTAGAATTAAGGATCTGGACTCCCAAGAGGATCTTCAGACTCTGAGGCCTCTGCCCAATAAATGTATGATGAAACATTTGATTCCTGTTTAACAGGGCCTGAACTTGGCTTGTCACCTTTATTTTCTGTGTTCAAGGATCTCATTCCTTTGCTTTTGTAGCTACCATAATTCCTTGAGTGCCAGCCAGGATGGATGGTTGTGCTTTTTCTGTTACTTAGTTTTCCCCAAACTTGTAGCACCACTGGCTTCTTGGTTTTCTTCTCGATTATATCTTAAAGTCTGTTTCAATGATGTGCTGTTTGACAGCCATTTCATATATACTGGCTGAGATAACTATTACCAAACAGCAAGAGGAAAATCGGAAAAGACACAGATCAGACAAAGCAAAGTCAAGCTCTGTGTCACCCTTTTGAGTATGATGTGTAGAGCACAACTAACAAGTCATGAAAAATGCAACTGACTAGTTTATGGTTCAGCCTGTCATAGAAGCATGGACAGAAAAGGCAGGATGATAAGACACTGAATAATCGACCACTTGCTGAAGCTTGCTATGTGGTTAAAAAATAGTTAAGACAGCTGCTTTTCTCTGCCTAGTGATCTGGTTGGCGTTGAATGCAGTAACATTTAAAGAATTCATTTTAACTTAATTGTACCTCAGCTTTCATTAAGCTGACTTTTGGGGCTATGTATTTTCGCTTATAGACAGCCTTGGGATTTCAAAGTCAGACTACTATTGTACTCTGGGCTTATTGCATGATGGATGCTGTGTAGAAAAAAAGAAAATACATCTTCGGAAAGCTCTGAGTGGACATCCCTGTCAAATAAATTTGATTCTGACTTCCAGTTTGCCATCGCAGCCACTGTGGATGCTGGAAGGCGAGCTCCATCTTCCACATTCGGTTTTGCTCTTCTGGTGGTCCCTAGAAAGGGTCAAAAGTTGCCCTGTAGGAGCAACAAGCAAGGAGGGGACCCCCCACTTGATTGTGGGAGGGCAGCAGCCCTTCCGCTCAATCCGGGGCAACCCTCCAAACCGGCAGAGGAAACACCAGCCATAGTAATATGGCCTGTCACTATGCTGCAGACAGCCAAAGTCAAACTTACCACGAAGCACTTTGAAAGTAATGCAGATGAAAGTGGGTAGATCCGATCTTCTCTTTACCCTAAGTACTTTCTTTTCCTGTAAAATCTGCCTGAAGTATCTTTCCCCTTGCGAGGAGAGAGGGAAGGGAATTTCTATCCCATCTCTAAGAATAGCGGTGACTGATTACCCAGGGGAATGAAAGCATTAAAAGAACAACTTTAATCTAATTGGATTTATATGTTCCTGAAACTTGGAGTCCAAAAATTTTCCTATTTGTATTGGAGATTTTTGCTTTTATCTACAAAAAAGAAATAAAATTGGAAAAAGAACTGTAAAAATTTTAGACTTAAAAAACCTTAAATGGCATTGGTGACATCTTGTGGTGAGATTTGGTATCACAACTTGTTATTTCCTAACAGAGACTTGGCTCGAAGCCCAGACCTTGGCACCACCTGTAAGAAACTCAGCTGTAAGAGAACAGCTGGGCTGCATAACTGGCCTACTTGAACTGTGAATGTAAACCTTTACTTACTTTCAGAGTTATATGTGGGGAATTGCCTTCCTATCTCTTTATTTGAGGAATATTGGTTACTATATGAGATGATGAAATACCTTGGACTATAAAATCTTGCTTGATAAACAACTCCTACTATAAAGACTATTTATAAACATGTGAAAGAGATGGATGAAGACCAGGAAAAGATCCTTTCCATGTTGAAAGCAATACATGAAACCATTTTTTCAGCTTGTGATCAAATAAGACCTAACATAAAAGATCAAGACACCAGCTTAGATACACAAACCCAAACTTTGACTACAACCAAAGAACTAACAATGCAGAAGATAACAGAAGAAGTGGAACAATCACATATTAAGACAGAGGACTCAATTGACCAACAAATACAGTTAATGGAAAATCCAGAAAAGGGAGTGACAACACTGAAAATGGAAAAGACTTTCTATATAAATCAGAAGAAATTTGAGAAAGAAGAACAGATTGAATGGAAGATAAACATATCAGGGAAATCAGGGGGAATTGGAATAATAGGGAGACAACTTTATGAATACAAATGGGCTTGTTCTGCCAAAAAAGGCAATTAAATGGTCTCCTTTATTTCAAATAACATATATAATAATAGAGGGAGATCTATTTGATTATCTAAAACAGGGCTTTTCAACTTTTTCACCCATTGTACTGCTTTTAGGATATGGCAATATCTGAGTACCTAGCCTAGCAAGGTGTCAAAACTTGATGACCAAAAAAAAAAAAAGGAAAAAAGTGATGAAGTACAGGTAGTCCTTGACTTACAACAGTTCGCTTAGTGACTGTTTAAAGTTACAATGGCACTGAAAAAGTGCCCCCCAAGTCACAGCGAGCAAGACACCTGCCTGCCCACCCGGCAGCGCTCTTCCTCCTGTCCAAGGTTTTCTTTGTTGTGAGCATTTCTGTTGAGGATTGGCAGCTAGGTGGGGGGGGGGTGTTTGGTTTTTATTTTCCCCCCCTCTGCTGGGTGGTTGCAGCAGGTTTTGGTCACTTCACATGACCCTGAGACACTGTGACCATCATAAATATGAATCAGTTGCCAAGCATCTGAATGTAAAACACAAGACCCTGGAGATGTTGCAACATTCCAGCTGATTGGTGCTTCTTCTAGGCTCAGCTGGAGCCTAGCACTGATCCTGGCGCTTCTGCTGAGCCCTGAAAGCCCTGCAGCTCCAGCCATCTCTTGCTCAGGCTTGTGCAGTGCTACCACCAGTTCAGCTCATTCCCCTCCCCCACTACCACTTTTTTATAATGGTCGTGTACCACCTGCCAGTTGCCAATGTACCACAGGTGGTACCTGTACCACTGGTTGAAAAGCCCTGATCTAAAAGCACTAATATGGAAGCCTAGTTGGCAAAGGGAGAAAGCCAGAATAAGGCTGAAGAAAATTGGGGGCTTGATTTCCGACGCAATCTGAAGACTTATTTGTTCAAACAAGCCGGCCTGGCCTGATGGGGGATGGGTTTGGATTTTATTGTTGTTTTAAATGTATTTTAATCTATTGTTGTAACTTAGGCATCTCGTTTAATTCTTTTTTAATTTTTGTATTCTTGTACTTTTATATGTTTGCCCTGTTCACCGCCCTGAGTCCTTCGAGAGAAGGGCGGTATACAAATAAAATTATTATTATTATTATTATTATTATTATTATTATTATTATTATTATTATTATTATTATTATTATTATTATTTATTAGAGGGGATTTCATATTATTAATTAGAGGGGTTAAAGGAAGAAGTTGAGATAAGGGGAATTCTGGTCATTGGATTTAAAATATTTGGAAATTAGTTGAAAATAAGGATTTTATCTGTTCAATATTTAAAAATTAGACCTAAAAGAAAAAATAATTATTATTATGAATATTTTTGATTTATTGATTAACCCAGGTAATATATACAGTGGTTTTGATTTATTAAAGGGGATATTGTATGATTAAGTAGATCAGGGCTTTTCAACCTTTTTATCCATTTGTACCACTTTTAGGATATGGCAACATCCGAGTACCACCTAGCAAGGTATCAAAAACTTGATGACCAAAAAAAAAAAAGGAAAAAAGTGATGAAGTACAGGTAGTCCTCGATTTACAACAGTTTGCTAAGTGACTGTTCGAAGTTACAATGGCATTGAAAAAGTGCCCCGCAAGCCACAGCCGAGCAAGACATCTGCCTGCCTGTCTGGCATCGCTCTTCCTCCTGTCCAAGGTTTTCATTGTTGTGAGCATTTCTGTTGACGATTGGCAGTGGGGGTGGGGTGGGGGATGTTTGGTTTTTATTCCCCCCATCTGCTGGGTGGTTGCAGCAAGTTTTGGTCACTTCACATGACCCTGGGACACTGTGACCATCATAAATATGAATCAGTTGTCAAGCATCTGAATGTAAATCACAAGACCCTGCAGATGCTGCAACATTCCAGCTGATTGGCACTTCTTCTGGGCTCAGCAGAAGTGCCAGGATCAGCACCGAGCTCCAGCTGGAGCCTGGCGCTGATCCTGGTGCTTCCACTGAGCCCTGACTGCCCTGCAGCTCCAGCCATCTCTCGCTCAGGCTTGTGCAGTGCTGCCACCGGTTCAGCTCATCCCCCTCCCCCACTACCAGTTTTCTAGGATGGTTGGATACCACCTACCAGGTGCCAATGTACCACAGGTGGTACCCATACCACTGGTTGAAAAGCCCTGAAGTAGATGATTTAATATGGTGGGAAATATATAACTTTTAGGAAATAGAACAAGATTATATTCAAATAGATAAAATGTGTATTTTGAATATTGGATTCTGTTATGAATTGTGATAAGGGAAATCTTGGTTACCTAAAACCTTAAAATTATAAATATCAAAGGTTAAATTAGAATATTGATGGGAAACTAAAAATTGGGGAAAAAATTAATAACAGGATATGGATTGTTTATGAAGATTAAATGTAAAAAATAATTAAGATACATATAAGCTAAAAAATTATTGATAAATGTAATAATGATGCTTTTACTGAGTTGATATAATAAGAACTGTATTAGCTTAAATACGAGACAGTAAATGTTAAGGGAAAAAGAGAGGAAATATTTGATGTTGTAACTTGAGATTTGTACTAAAGATTTTGTTATCAAACTATTGATTAACCCAGCCACCATGTTGCTTTTTAACTATTTAAATGTAAAATTGGAAAATTAATAAGATATTATATAACAAAATATTTGATTCTGTATGAAGAAAGCAAGTTGAATACAGAGTGCGTTGGGAAATAAAAATACATCTTAGTTATAGCTACTGTCATTAATAGAGTTTTTGTAATATATTGGTAGCTATTTTTCTAGCAATTTTCATTCAAAGTCTTTTTTAGCTTTTATTTATTTCTCCATATTATTAGCAACATTCATTTGTGTCAAGTAAATTCTTAAAATGACAAAACAAAATATGTTCCAAGCATGATTTATAGTGCCATTTTAGGCAACCTAGCCAAATAGTGAACTATCTGGACACAGCCACAAACAAGTATAGTCTTGTATTAACCTCTTGAAAAATGTTTACACAATATAAAATATCAGGAATGCCTGATATATTGAAAGACAAATATTTTTTGATCCATACTACTTGTTTTAGTCATAAATTCAATCCCTCCCTTTTTTTACCTTAATCCATGTATTTTAAACAAAATGCCTTCAAAATATACTGTACATCTAAATACTATTTAGAGTAATATTTCTAAATGTATTTTATCTCAAAATAATGCATTTCTCAATATGATTTAATGCAGCTCTTGGCTCACAAAATGCATATTGTAGAACATTTACCAAAAAAATCATACTAGTTGAAATCCAATTAGTGCATTATTCTATTGTTATTGAATTGGGTGAAGCTTTATTGGAATTCCCAGAGATTGTATAATTCTTTAAACAACCCTATTGGGTAGATAAGGAATTATAATTCTCCAGATTGGGGCATGCTTGTAGAGAATGAGTGGCATTCTTCTATGGATAATAGTTAAAAAAGGAGTTATTAACCTAGTGCCCAGTGTTGTTCATCCATCAATATAAATGCTGAAGGAAGGTACTATAATTTGTTGATTTTAATGTGACATAAAATCCTACCAGTCTAATTGTGATGCAATCACAATTAGATGAAAATTTAGTAAAACAAATTAGAGATTTAAATTGTGCACATATAAAGAGGATATATAATGTTTTAATTGAATTGCATTCGGAAACGGAATTAGTTAAAGATTGTATGATAAAGTGGGCACAAAATATCCAGGAATTCCGTTGGATACTTGGGAGGTAATTTGGGTTAGAAATGTTAAATTTACTCAGGCTCAAAATTTAAGAGAAAATTTTTATAAAATGTTTTATAGATGGCATTGGATCCCAAAAAGTTGTCTAACATGTATCCTAATTTACAGTCTAAATGCTGGAGATATGGTAGTTTAGAAGCCACCTATTTTCATATGTGGTGGACTTGCAGAAATATAAAAGCTTTTTGGGTTAAAATTTGGTGGAACATTCAAAAGATTTTTAAGAGAAAGATAAAGTTCTCTCCGCAATTGTTTTTATTGGGCATTGTTGTAGATTGTGATGTTAAAGAAACCAATTTGATGTTGAATTTGATAACAGCAGCACGGTTACTGGTGGGACAATACTGGAAGAAGGATAGTTTGCCTACCATAGAAGAATGGGTGTTTAAAGTATCAAATCTTGCAGAAATGTCTAAGATTTCTGCTTATTTGAAGGATCATTCTCAAGAAAGTTATATTTCAGTTTGGAGGAGATGGATAGATTATATTCAGAATAAATATGGGACTAAAAAGTTCCATTTAGCTTATGAGTAGATTTTAGAGGGATATTGTTATTAATTTTAGTGTTAGTACTTAGTATGTATCTATGTTAAAGGGAGTTAAAGCACATTATGAATTTGGTTAATTTTATATTATGGATAATTTTTAATTAGAATATGATTATTATATCTATAACCCTGTATTTAGCTCTGGGAAGCGGGGAGGAGGGAAGGGGAGTGGTTTGGGGTGGGTGGGTTTTGGGGATATGTATTGTAAAATTTTTTTTTTGTAAAACTCTTTAATTAAAAAAATATCCTACCAGTCTACTATACTATTTCATTTGGGACAGCCATAGTGATACTTTGACCTGCTTTCCTTCAGTCTAAGTGGGAATCTGTGTTATATTGGGAATTTCACTGAAATGGAATAAATCTCACCTGTTACTTCAATATTCTTGACAAAACAATGAGAATAAATTGATTAAGAGTGAATAACTGCATTTGGGAAGAAAAGAATGAAAGAAGGAAGGAGGGAATATGTTTTATTTGCTTTATTTAGATATACTTTGTAAATGAATATGGATTTCTTTCATGCTAAACAAAGAGGCATGTCCTCCGGTCTTCTGCACTGTCAGTTGTTGGTCAATTGTAGTTGATTAAATGGCCAATTAGTTACTGAAGGAAGTATTTTAATCTGTCTGTCTCCAGACACCAGAAATGCACAGTGATCATATCACAAGGACAATCTTGTAAATTAGAGGGTGGTGGATAGAAAGAAAGTATTTTTTCTCAGCCTGCAAATTGCTCTTTTTTGTATTCTTAATCAACATAGAACTGGTAATCTAGGAGAAAGTTTTCTCCCCTCTTATGAAATCATGGTCCTTTGTATAGAACAGGAGAAGCATTACTCAAAAGCTGTGCATATATATTAATATGCAGAAGTCCCAATTTCATTTTTTTAAAGAAAAAGTGACAAGCCAGCCACATAGATGTCACAACCTGCACTCTGTCTCTGTCATTTATCCACAGGATGAGACAATCTGAGCTTTTTTCTGTCATCCATATGAGCCGTGTATGATTTGTGTGAACTGGTAGGGTACATTACAATTTAAACCACATCTGCACATGTAGAGTGTTTGCAGATGATACCTAATATATAATGATGCTTTCATTCAGAAAATTTTATCAGATGTTCAGATAATGATATTATCTTTTAATTACCCATTTTTTGTTGCCCTTTCCTCCCTACATTCTTTCCTTCTTTCCATTTAAAATTTTAGTTATATTGTAAATAAATAAAATAAAGGGACTGCAAAAACTGCAGTCTGATGTTTATAAAGGGGCTGCTTCATGTAAATCAGGAAGCTTGTCCACTTACTCTACTATAACTTTTGACTGGCAGAACCACACCTAAAGGTTTTTCACTAGTCAGCAGCTTCTTTTAACTGGAAATGCAAAGAACTGAACCTAGAATCATCTCTAAGCAACTCAGGGACAGCAGAAACTGAAATTTCTATCTTTCTAAAAAGGAAGAAAATATTCTAGTATGATAATGAAAAGGAAATATATTATCACATAATTATTGCATTCTTCCTAACTTTTCCCTCCTGTAAATAATATATCTCAAAAATAATTTATTTCCCAAAATCAAGGAGAATCACAACTAAATTAATTAAATATGCATAGAATCAGAAATAGAAATAGGTATGAACTATGAATTGAATTTTGAATTTATGTCTCTATTTGTGTACATATTTGGCCATTGTATTATGCAAAAATATATTTATTTGCTTTGTATTTGTTCATTAATGTTTAGAATGATGGCTTTATGAGGGATTATGGGCAATAAGCTATTTCAAATAAATCAAATATGCTTCTCCCATGGAGAGAATCAAAGGTAATTTTTACTTTAAAGAAGTTGAGCAACAAGATTTGAATAGAAATAATTTGGCTAATTTGACAATGTTTTGGGATAAGGGAACAAGGGATATGATTGCTTTTGCCTGTAAGGATGAGAATGTGGCTCTCCAGTGAAGCACATTCTTTGCACACTCAGTCTCTAGCATCTTTGATTTAAAAATGAATCTATAGTAAGAGAACTGGGAGAGACCTCATCTAGACTAATGGAAGTAGTAGCAAACTAGATTATTACTCAGATTTATAATCTCAATATGAGGCAGCTTTAAATATTCACCAAATGTGTGGATTTGTAAAATATAATTATACATATACAAATTAGAACTAGTTTGATCCAGTTGTTAAGGCAGCTGGTTAGAAATCATGAGACAATTAGTTCTAGTTCCATTTTAAGTATGAAAGCTGGATGGGTGATTTTGGGCCAGTCACTGTCTCAGCCAAACTCACATCACAGAGTGTGGAGAAAATAGGAGCAAAGAGTGTTAGTTATATTCACTGCCTTAAATTATTTATAAAAAAACTAAAGGCAGGATTTAAACAATGTAAAAAAATCCCCTCTTTATACATACATACATACATACATACATACATACATACATACATATATACACACACACACACATATACACACACACACACACACACACACATATATATATATACATACATACATACATATATATACACACACACACATATACATTCCACCTGCATATCATTTCCATTTGGTATTCCTCCCAAGAAACTTGTACATTCTAATGCCAGTTGACTTTGTATGCATGACCTACAGGGCAAGTCTTACAAGAAACAGATCTATGACTTTTGCAGGGACTGATAGTATCTGAATATCAAAGATTGGGCCAAAAGAGTCGTTGAATATTTTGCATATGGCATATGCCAACACACTCTTTAATAAATTAGGCTGATAGGGATTTTGCGGTAATGAAATCACTTGCTTCATCAGACTTTCTTCTTTTGGGAATGGATGTCCTCTATTACCAAACATTGAAAGATGAAACAGGGACAGGAAAGGATGGAATGAAACATCTATCTAGCCAGCCTGCACTGTCAACTTAACATTGGCTTAAATGGTTCTTAAAACCCACAAATTGACTTGGATTGACCTTGGCTTAATATGCATGATATGCATTACAGAGGATTTTAGTTCAGGCTTTCTTGAAATAGGTGTATCTTAGTCCAGTTTGCATCTCAGATAAAGTTAATAGAATCTAGACCTACTGAATTCATTCAATTTGTGTTTACTATGAAGTCTTGGTGCTCTCTAACCCTGGTTATTTGCTTCTAGACAATTCATTAGATAACATCATCATTATTAATGAATATTAGGTTTGCTTCCTAGTTCACATGGCTTTTTTTCTCATAGAACGCTCAGAACGGCGTTCCGGCACCTTTTTTTTGGGGAAAAAAAACTTTTCAACAAGCTGTGTAGCAATTCCTATTGGCTTTCAAAATCCAATAGAGGGAGCTCTATTGGATTTTGAAAGCCAATTGCTGCTGAGCCCGCCAAAAAACCCGGCCAGCAAACTTTGCACAAAGAAGTTGTCTGCAGCGAAGGCTAGTTGTCAGGAACTTTGCACCATCTCAACTGGGTAAATAAGAAAGGGCAAGGAGTGGGAGGTGGGTTTTGCAGAGTGCATGTGCACTTCTTCCTTATGCTCATCTGTCAGCCAGCTGGTGACCCGGTGCTGGACCTGGGGGGTAGTTAGCATGTGTCTCCGAACCATATCCATGTTGGTCTTTCCCGGCTGTGCCTTCCTTGTGTGATGAAACCCAGACACGGAGCTGCAGTTGGCATTGTTGCTAGAGGGGGACCAAATGGGCAGCGCAGCTGAACCCCAGGGGCTGGGGAGGGAGCTCAGGGAGGCAGCCTGGGGTGTCTGTGTCAGACACCTCGCAGTCCTGAAGCCCATAAATAGCCACAATGTCCAGGAAGTCCCCCAGCGGGTGTCCAGCTTCCTTGGCATGGTGGGGAAGGCAGGGGGCTTGGCTTGCTGTAGACCAGGCTGCTGCAGGGCGCCGCCGCAGCCCCCATCATGCAGCCGCTGCCCAGGGCCAGCCCCGGCCGGCCGGCGGTATCGTGGAGTGTGTTGGCCTAGCCAGTGCAGGCGGGCGTCCATCCGGGAGGTGCCGATGGCCCCGGCAGGCAAGTGGAGGAGTGTCCGGCAGGCTCCCGGCTGCCCCGGCTCTTCTACCCCGGCCGCTATTTGTAGTCCGGGAAGATGTTTGCGGGCTTCTACACCCTGGAGGCATCCGCCAGCGGCTGAGCAGTGGGCCGTTCTCGCCGCCGCCGTGGACAGCCCAGCTGGAGGTGAAGCGGGCCGCCCATGGAATGCCATGATGTCTAGTTGTGCGCGCAGTGGTGGCAGATTGCGCAAGAGCAGCTCCGGCTGCACAACTCAGAGCTCTCCAAGCGGCTGAGCGCTGCTTGGCAGTGCCTCGACGCCGAGGTGATGCCAAGCAGCGCTCAGCCGCTTGGAGAGCTCTGAGTTGTGCAGCCGGAGCTGCTCTTGCGCGATCCCTTGCTAAAAGAGAAAGCAGGCTGAAACGGAGTGAGGGAGATTGCCAGGAATGCAAATCGGCTGATCTGGCGCTGCTGCAATCTGCCTCGTTTCAGCCTGCTTTCTCTTGTAGCAAGGGAAGCTGAAACCAAGTGAGGGAGATTGCAGGAGTGTGAGATCAGCCGATTCGCGTTCCAGGCAATCTCCCTTGCTCTGTTTTAGCTTGCTTTCTGCAAGAGAAAGCCGGGCTGCAGGGCCGCCTCCGCAGGTACTGCTCTAATGTGGAGAGGGAAGGACAAAGAGGGAGAGAAGGAACAAAGGAAGGAATGAAAGAAGGAAGGGACAATGGGAGAGGGAAGGAGAGAGAGAAATAGAGAGAGAGAGAGGGAGAGAGAGAGAAGGAGAAAGGGAGGGAGAGAGAAGGAGAAAGAAAGGGAGAGAAATAGAGGGAGAGAGAGAAAGGGAGAGGGAAAGAGAGGGAGAGAAAGAAAGAAAGGGAGAGAGAGACAAGGAGAAAGGAAGAGGGAGGGAAATAGAGGGAGAGAGAGAAAGGGAGAAATGGAAAGAAAAATAGGGAGAGAAAGGGAGAGAGAGAAGGAGAAAGAAAGGGAGGGAAATGGAGATAGAAAGAGGGAGAAATAGAGGGAAAGAGAAAAATAGGGAGAGAGAGAGAAAGAGGGACAGAGAGGAGAGAGAAAGAAAGAGGGAGGGGGAGAGAGGGAGAGAAAGAGAAGGGGAGAGAGAGAAATTAAATTAGTAACATGATTGTTAAGTGAATCTGGTTTCCCCACTAACTTTGCTTGTCAGAAGGTTGCAAAAGGCAATCACATGACCCTGGAACAATGTGACCATCATAAATATGAATCGATTGCCAAGCATCCGAATGTAAATCACATGACCCTGGGGATGCTGCAACGGTCATAAGTGTGAAAAATGGTCATAAGTCACTTTTTCCAGTGCCGTCGTAACTGAACAGTCACTGGGCGACTGGTGGTACTCGGACATTGCCTTGTCCTAAAAGTGGTGCAATGGATGAAAAGGTTGAAAAGCCCTGTTTTAGTATACCGGTACTATTTGGTTCAGAATATTTTTTTTCTTGTTTTCCTGGCGTCTTATGGTCCGAAAAATAGGGTAGTTCTTGCCTTGCTCAGCAGTGCAGGTTGATCCCTTTCCATCGTCCCACCCTTCCTTTCCTCACACAGCCTGTTACTTGACCACAAAGAGCTGCTGCCCAGCACATTAGATTACAATAAATTACTGGTTGACCTCTACCTTCTGGAGTGTTCAGTTTCTAATTTTATGGCCTGTATCAATCAGATTATTGAATGGTGTCTGAAATGCAGCCATCTAACACAGAAATCCAAGCCACATGGAGTGGAGCCTTAAGAGCCAGACTAGAGTTTACAGATGCTCATTTTTCATAAACTAAATCCTTGGCCAGGAGGCAGAATCATGCATCTCCTTCCTTGTGATCAGAGTTACTGATAAAACACACTATGCAAATACACAGATCTGGGTCAGTAAAGAATCCATATAGATAGTCTGACAGTATTTCTTATTTTTTATTATTATTAAATTTATATACTGCCCTTCTCCCGAAGGACTCAGGGCGGTGAACAGGGCATATATAAATAACAATACAAAATTTAAAAAGGAATTAAACAAGCGCCCGGTTAAAAAATACAATAACAATAAAAAACCCATTTAAAACCCTAACGTTCCCCATCAGGCCAGACCAGCTAGTTCAAATAAGTGGGTCTTCAGACCGCGCCGGAAGGAGCGAAGGTCCGATGCCATCCGGAGCTCAACCGGCAGTTGGTTCCATAGCGCCGGAGCGCCCACAGAGA
Source organism: Vipera berus (assembly GCF_964194415.1). Taxonomy (NCBI): domain Eukaryota; kingdom Metazoa; phylum Chordata; class Lepidosauria; order Squamata; family Viperidae; genus Vipera; species Vipera berus. The sequence goes on along the minus strand of NC_138205.1, from coordinate 38,721,008 downwards.
AGGCCCTCCCCCTGGGGGCCACCAGTCGACATTCCCTGACCGGAGGCACCCTGAGGAGGCCCTCTCTGTGAGAACGCACAGGGCGGAGGGGAGTTGACGCCGGCAGCAGGTGGTCCTCGAGGTACCCCGGACCCATGCCATGTAAGGACTTGAAGATCATAACCAAAACCTTGAATCCACAACTAATCTTTGAATTGGACAGCATATCACATACCTGTGTCTGATATTATTACAGAGTTATAAAATAGACTGCTGTCACTAAATAATTATATGAGATTCTAGATCTATCAGCCCAGTTCATCGCAGGTCTGAACTCCCATGCAGTGAAAAGGAGAGGGGTTGCAACTTCTGTTTGTAGTTATCCACGTTTCTGCACACTGAGATAATCGGCCATCGTACAAATACAGAGCCTATCATGCTTTTATATTTATATATGGAACAAAATGTATGTTAAGAATTGAATATATAATTGTTTAATTATATAAATAAATATATAAATAAAATTATATAAATAAATAACAAGATGAGAGTTCTGGCACCTTTTTTTTTTAGAAAAAAAAAGCCCTGCTAGTTCATATAAAGTAACTTGCTCTGCCAATATGGTGCAGGGAGCAAACCCCACACTCACTGGAGAACAAGCCCATATTCACTAGGACTGATGATGTTTCCTAGTCAGGTAATGAATCAACTGCAAGCATACAGCCAAGCTCAAAGAGCACCAAGAATAGTTGAATTCTGGGCTACATATTTTCTCTTTTATTGACATTTGTGTTTAATATACAAATAATCTTCAGCTTACAACTATTCACTTACAAACTGGTTCTTTCTTGAAGACAAATGGCACTTCTTGCAGATGTTGCTACTTTGTCATGCTACTGTTTGTAGTCAGTCTGTGTAATCTTCTTGCAACTATTGTTTCTTTAGTTTCTTTGCAGAGTCAGATATAGTAGTAGTAGTAGTAGTAGTAGTAGTAGTAATATTCTGCTTTCCATTATGGATGAATGAGTGGTGAGGTTATAGATACATTTTTTCTAATTACCGGTATGTGTATTTCTGTGTGTGTGCATGCAAGTGTGTATATGTTCATGTCAATTCTAGCCCATGCTAGAGAAATTTTTTGTTGATTTCATCCTGGTTTCATATCTTTTGCAAGAGCTAATTCCAAAAGTCTTCTGAAATGACTCATTTAATACCAGAGCCCATAAGTTAATTAACATTCTTTCTTTTTCAGAGAAAAAGAGGTGGGAGGAATTCTGGGAGTTGAAGTCCATACCTCTTAAAATAGCCAAGGTTGATAAAAAAAATTGGCATAGATTTTAACTATCATTCTTCTTCTCCATTTGCAGCAATCAGTCAGACTATTTTGCAAATGCTCTACAGAACAGATGCCTTTCAGGCAAATAATTTCCAATATCTCTAGCAGGAGAATCAGATCACATATATTGAGAAAGACAACAATGATACTGCCAGTCAATTTAACCAGGAGCTTAATCTAAAGGACCTTTTCCTCCAAGTATGCCAGTCAATGTGATATCAACAAAAACTCAATAAAACACAAATATTTGTCCACATGAAGCATTTTGATGTACAAAGGAGCATACTGCCATATAAATCCTAAGATAACCTCATTTGGCTTCAACAAGAGTCATGTGACCAAAGATACTTCTGAAAAAGAATGGAATGTGGTTTTCTGAAACCAACAGCATCTGCTTTTGATCATGCCATAATACCATTTGTATTATGCCTCCCTTGAAAAGTTGCCTTCATGTAGTTTAAATGGGTCAGCATATCTCCATTCTTCTGCAGACGAGCCCTAAACAGCTTACGTGTAAGGTGTATATGTGCACCCACACTGTCTCGAACATAAAGCCTTCGCAAAACACCCCAACACCTAGCAGCAGACTCCTCACCACGAATATGGACAAGCTGCTGGTCATTCAGTGTTAGCCCAATAATGCAAAAAGCTTTCTCATTGCTTCGTTTAAAGTTGTCTATCTTCTTTGCATCCTCTTCATTATTTGCATCTCAAGCAGTAGTATCTGGTTGGTTATTTACTACAGTCCATAGTCCTTCCTTGCGCAAAAGCAAGCAGCATTTCGTGGACCAGGAAACATAGTTTGTCCCATCCAACCGGGTTATCCAGGAGATGCCTGACAACAGTTCTTGTGCCATTTTACACCAAATAGCTAACACAAACTCAGCTAGGAATACTGTGTGTACTAACTCTCAGTACAGGCCTGGGCCCATAACCAGTGTTAAGGAATTTGTTGTGCAGAGGTCTCCTTGTGCTACCAAAGAGTTGCACAGACAAGAAAGGGTACTGAGAGCAGCAAGAGTCACACAAGAGTACACTGAGTTGTAAAAGCAAAAAGTAGTTTACTTTTGAGGTGGTGTAAGAACAAAAATGCACAATCAAAAATAAACAGTCCAAGTAGCAATCCAAAATACAAAGTCTTCTTACCGGTCCAGAGGTCAATACACAGTTCAGGTTTACAACAGTAGTAAACCAACAGCAGAGCAAAAACAGTAATAGTAGAGAGCAGTGAATTCAGAGAGAGAGAGAAGCTACATTCCTAGCTTCCTCTTATGGCCATGAGAACACTTACACACCCATTGGCCAATTAACTTCTTAAAGTCATAACATTATGGTTAATATATTTTCAACCCAACATTGTAGGCTAACACCATATGCCTAACACTCTTCTACAGGATTATACTAAATTGTCCCATCTTCTAAAAATATATAATATGTGATGTCAATATTTTTGTATTTTTTCTAATTATTCTCTTCTCCTTTCCCTGCAGGCCCTCAGTGCAATGCCTTAGTGGATCTAATTGGGACATGTTGGCCACGCAGCCTTGCAGGACAGCTCGTAGCGCATCCCTGCCCTGAGTATTTCTCTGGAGTGCGATATAATACCTCAAGTAAGCCAGCAGATGGGTTGAATAGGAGCATAAGGCAGGAAGAGAGGTTCTTCCCTTGGCCACATTGAAGCAAAGATTTAAGCAAATGTTAATGAAGGATGGAACCAGAATGTCAGGAGGCACAGAAATGTCAGCGTGTGTACATGCATTAAGGAATGAAATCAGCAATTTCTATAAAATAGGGATGCTTGTGACATGCCTTGACAACGGACCCTGCGATTGGCAGTAGCATGAAGCTTCTAGTTTAAACATACTTCATACACAGCTAGATATTTAGGAGTTTTTGCCTTCTGTTCACTGTACTTGGAGCTGCAAGAAAAGCTTTGAATCTATATTCAGCTCCGCCAACTGTTCCAAGAGATTCTGAGTTGGATAACCATAGCGTAGCTTGAATTAGGACGTAACTTAAACTTATTTTTCTTTATTTATGAATAAACCATTGCTTCATATGTCCATATTGTAAAAATTTTATTTGTTAAATTCAGGATAGGTTAGAAATTATACAGAGCCTACCAGATCTGGGATGGGAGAGGGAGTCAGAAAATTTGTTCTCATGATAGAAAATCATGTTTGAACACTAATGAAAAAGAATGGAATTTTCTCATTCTCTAAACACTACTGAATTCAGCAAAGCTTCAACTTTTTGAACTAAGTATCACTTATAACATGGATTTAGCTAAAAAAAATCCTTTTTTATGAACTAGAATTAAATTTAGGTTTAGATTTAAAAATCTAGTGCTTATAAAAATCGAGTGCTTTCCAAAGTAAGTATTTAACAACTTCAAACTGTATTAATCTGTTGTTTTAACAACGTTGTGAGTTTATTTACTGTGGCATAAACTTTCATGCTCATAAATCCCATGTCAACTTTAAGAATCTTTTTAAAGAAAATTTTATTGGTTTTCTAGTTTTACATTTAAGTATTGGAAAAGCAATGTGGCGGCTGAGTTGGTCAATAATTCCATAACATACAAATATCTTTAGTACAGATCTCAAACTATTACATTTAAATGTTTTCGCTCTTTTCTCCTTAGTATTTACTGCCTCATCTTTAAATTAGTACAATTCTTATTATATCAATTAAGTAAAAAATAACTTTCTTACATTTATCAATAATTTTTAGTTTATACATATCCTAGTTGTTTTAACATTCAATCTTTTTAGACAATCAATGTCCTGATTAATTTTTCCCAATTTTTGTTTTCCATTAATATTTATATTTCATGTTTGATATTTATAATTTCCAAATTTTAAATAACCCCAATTCCCTTTATCACAATTCATCACAAGATCTAATGTTCAGAGTATATGTCTTATCTATTCGAGTTCTCACCATCTTACATCAACTAATTAGTAACACAATATAATATTCTTATTTTCTGGTGATTTCCATATATCTTAAATTTAGTAACCAAAATTGCTCCTGTTTCCACATTTAATACTTCCTCTTTTTCTCTTAATATCTACTATCTCATATTTAAACTAATAATTCTTATTATTACTGCTAGGTAAAAAATATTTATTACATTTATCGATTTATTTTTAGCTTATATATATATCTTAATTACCTTTACATTTAACCTTTATAAGCAAATCAATGTTCAGATTTAACTATTAATATTTATACTTCTAAGTTACAAATAACCAAGGTTTTTCTTTATCTCATCTCATAAAAATGTCTAATATTTCAAAGTACACATCTATTGGGTATATTCTATTTTAATTTGCACAAGTAAGTCAATTTTCTTCAGTCTTATTCTAGCTTTCTTTCTTTGCCAAATTGTCTTCCATGTCCATGCTTTAGAGTCATCAAACAAATCTTCCTGTATTGTTATATAGATTATTTGATGTAGAAAAAAACCCATCTGGTTGCCATTTTTTTGAGAGGACTAACAAATCGTCTCTTTATTTTTCCACCATGACATAGTTGTCCTGAACTGTTTATCTTCTCTTCAATCTGTTCTTCTTCTTGATCCTCAGGTTCTTTCTGATTTATGTAGAAAGTCTTTTCCTTTTTCCATATTGTCAGTCCCTTTTCTGGGTTTTCCATTGACTGTATTTTATGATCAGTTGAATCTTCTGTCATAATCTTTAATTGTTCCACCTTTCCTGTTATATTCTGTGTAGTTGATTTTTTAGATGTAATCAAAGTTTGAATTTATATATCTGGGCTGACATCTTGTTCTTTTTTGAAACCTCTTATTTCATCAGTAACTGTAAGAATAGTTTGATGAATTACTTTTAACATAGAGAGAATCTGTTCTTGATCTTCATCCATATTTTCTTAGTAATGTATTAGGTTAAAACCTTTAGAATCAGAGAATGCAAAAAAAAGATTTTGTCACTGAATAAGGAATGCAGCTGGGCTTCTCTCAAGGTTGCATAAGTCTTATCTATTTGTCTGGGTTGCTGGCCAAGTTTCTTTTAGACAATAAAAAATTGTAGTATCAGGTTTAGCCACAAGATGTTGCCCTTACCCTTAAAAGTTTTCTTTTGAATCTAAAATTTTTATAATCTTTTCAGTTGTGCTTCTTTCTTATAAGTGAAAACCCCAATCTTCAATAAGCATAGAAGATCTTTTAGTCCACAAACTTTAAAAAGTAGAATCCAATTAGGATCAAGTTATTCTTTCAATGTTCTAAACTCCCCTGGATAGTCTGTTGCCACTGTTTCTTGAGGGAGGGTTAAACTCTCCCTTTCCTCTCCACAAGGGGGAAAGTACTTTAGGCAGCTTATGCAGGTAAAGAAAATAGTTAGGGTTTAAGAGAGGTAGATCTCACCCAGTCTTAAAATTGCCTGAACATAGTGATTCTGCTATTAGTGCCTTCCCTGTAGTTAGACTACACTGACTTTCTGGTTTATCAATTCTCAGCTGGTCAATAAGAATTGCAACCTTGCCATAGCTATGAATTCTCAATAGTGAAGGGCAAAGCTGCTCTTTTAATGGGAGCATACTTTTTTCAGTACAGTTTCTTCCATATGATTGTGCTTTCATGATACTAAGAAAATCCTAAATTTTGGGGCTGTGGAAGAGAAGGAAATCTTTGCAAAATTTTTAGCTCAGATTATTGTAGCAAGGTAGAGAACTGGCAGGTGTCCATTGGCTTGGAAGTAGCTTATATTTTTATCTCTGGATGCCTGAATTTTGAAAAAAGAAAAGAATGCCATGCACTTTCTTTATTTTATAATTCACCCTACTCAAAAGATTATAGATGGATTAGACTTGATCATTTAAAATTTAAAATCACTGAATGAAGCATGGTAATTTAAAATGGTTGCCTTTGTGAGTTGGGCAATGGCAGAGTAGAGGTTGGTAAGGATGAATTAGATGATGCATGTATAATTTGATTTTGGTTTAACAAAAAGTTATGAAGTTTGCAGCCTCTTTATTATGTCATCATGTTACTTATAGGGAAGATTTTCTGGAACTCTTGGGAGCCAAAAATAAATGCTATTTTTACAAAATGTTTTCAATTTTTTCTCCAGCATTATCCCACCAGCAGTATTGTACTGGAATCCGAATATTGTAAGAACAAACATTAAGGGAAATCCTTGGAGACAGATCTGTTCATAGGACACTTCTGCAATCATTGTTTTGGGTCTGAGGAGAAGTCACATTTATTACAGTCATTATTTTGGTGATGAATCCGCACTTTAATAAAATTGAAAAAGGGTCCACGAGAAACAAGAAGGATGGACCAGCCAGTTCAGATGTATACAAAGGTTTCTAGTATTTTAAGGGGGGAAACACACATATACAAGGAAGATTCGTCCTTTAAAATGAAACTAAACAAAACTGTCCACTAAAGAACAAATAACTTTAGCAATGCTGACATCATTTGGAAGAGAAGGGATAGTGATAGTGGAATAAGCTCCTTTAGCCTAATAATACTAAAGGCAAACCAGGCTTGAACCAAGTATCAATCACTGCAAACTGAAGCATGGAGGGCCTTTATCTCTTTGCATCTCATTTTGAGGATTAATCAAAATATGTTCTGAGTATTTAAATGTGCATTAAAAAACTGCATTATGTATTCTTGATAGATCTCCAATGCCCCCACTTACTTTTAGGGTCTGTTTAAAGTACAGCATAACATTCTACATAAATATAAACAAACATAATAGAAATCCAATCAGACTTTGCTGCTCAGTTTAGGAAGATCAAAGATTAGGAGGATTTTGCTTATGTTCTCTATCTAGGCAGAACCTTGAAACTAGAGAGTGATTACGGAAGAAAGCATCCCACACCTTTTGCTGGAGGAGAGGAATCACTACAAAGGTGCACATGCTCTCCTGTTGACACTGAAAAACAGCATTTAGCCCTCATGTTCTGATTTTGGACTGGGGAGGTATGTGCTGTGATTCAGGGTCAGCCTGTGGGTTTGGCAGTTGGGTCGGACGATTCAGAGGAGGAGGAGGGGGGTATTGGAGAGGTTGCTGAGGGTGTTGGAGACCTTGCTGATGAGAGCCCTCAGCCAGGCCCCTCCCACCTGGTTATGACGCAGACCCAGCTGTGTGAGCCTGACAGCATGGATGAAGATGACCCACAGCTGGCCCTGTTCAAGGACGCCCGATGCAGGAGGCAGTCAATCAGGAGTAAACAGAGGAAGGCAATGGGGCACCTCGGAAGGAGGCAGAGGGAAGCCACGCCCTGAACTGTTTAAAAGGGGAATGCGTGGGAGGGCTGGTTTGCTGAAGACAACCGTTTGAATAGCTCCTGTTTCATGGTTCGTGTTTGCTCTCTTTGCTCTGTTTGCTCTGTTTATGTTTTTATATTAATAAATTTGGCAGGCTTAGTTCCAGCCTCTTGCCTTCTTGTAAAAGGGGTTGTCCCTGCCTTTTCTGCAGGGCCAGTAGCAGGCTGGTACATAACAGTATGGATTTCCAGCAAATAAAGTGCTCTCCTTCTTTCCAGTGGCTGTTTGGGCAGAATTTAGCTAGGAGCATTGGCCCACTTCCCATGTGCTCATTGGGGGCTCAATTTGCTGAGGATTAGGGGAAGTATATTAACTATTGTGCTTTTTCTTTGAGCCCTGGCTGTGTCTCTACTCTATATTGGTTGCATTCTGTCAGTCTACAAGGCAGACCAGATTAAGAAACCAATTCCATGTAGGTCAGGTCTACTTTTATTGTAACAACTATAGTAAGATTGGATCTTGCCAATCTTGAGTGTTTTCCTCTCCCTTTATCTCTGTGTGAATGAGGGAGGGGACAATCCGAGATGTTTTCTCAAGTTACTTTCTTGAGTTGGCTCAGGTTCCTCTTATCTAACCGTTGCCTTGGTATTTCTTTGTATTCTTCCCATCCTTCAAGGCCATTCACTATGCCCTCTACACAGACCTCTCCAGACACATGCTTTTCTTTTGACTCCACATCCACCCCTCCCAACACTCCCTCCCTCCTACATTTGTCTTCCACATCCTCTCTCATGTGACATGTTTTACTGTATTTTTGCCACTTTTCAAAAGTCTTTTTTGGAATTGTTGTAGCTTATACCCACTTAATTTTCTGACTGATAACTTTGGATTGAAATGTGGGGGAGCAGCATCTATTCTCATTATGAAGTTATATTGTGGGTGGAAATCAAGTGTTTGTTTTCTCCCTTCAAGGAAGGGCAGTAGCAGCAGCAACAGCACTTCTGTCCCATTCCTCACCCACACACCCAAAGGCAGCTCAATATATAGAGGCTTCAGCATTTCACGACCCTCCCATCTCTGCCATTTTTGTTTTTGAAGTGCTTGAGAAAATGCAGTGAGCCAAAAATTTATTCTGAGGGGTGAAAAAGTAACTGTTATAACAGGGAAGTGACTGGATAGTTGTTTCTTCTGGGATAGGCTTCTGATTTTCAATCAAGGTGACTGTCCAGGCTTGTTGCCTGTGGACTCCCTTTGAAATATTAATCTGGCCTGATCCTGCTGAGCTGTTTTCAAGATCAGTCGAGGTCAGGTAGGTGCTACCATCTAAAAATAAGACATTATTTCCCCTCCCTTTCACCTTAACCTATGAGGGGTCAAGCACCTCCCCACCAGCAATCAGCACCCAGATCAGCATAGATTAACTCCAAGGTTAATCTAATCAGGCCAGCAATCAAGTAAACAACACCCCAATCAAGAAACTGCCAATGAAGCCAACAGCAAACAGCCCAACCAAAGAATCTCTTAAGACCACCCCCACCAACACTGACAGGCAAGCCACTAGAATATAAATTGACAGCAAACTGCACTCCTTACTAGCACAGATGATGTTACCTAGTTTGGGTAATGAAATATCTGCAACAAAGCAAGCAAGCTCAGAGAACACTAAGAATCCCTCATTTCAGCCCTGAGCTACAAATATTCTCCTTTATTGGAGCTTGACCTACAGGAGAAAACTACTAACAGAATAACAGAGTTGTAAAAGAACTTGGAGGTCTTCTAATCCAATTCTCTGCTCAAGCAGGAAACCCTATACCATGCCCAATCTCCAGTGTTGGAGCATTCACAGTTTCTGGAGGCAAGTCATTCCACTGATTAATTGTTCTAATTTCCCCTTAAGTTTAGATTGATTTTCTTCTTGATTAGTTTCCATTCATTGCTTCTTGTCCTGCCTTCAGGTCCTTTGTAGAATAGGTTGACCCCCTCTTCTTTCTGACAGCCCCTGAGATATTGGAACACTGCTATCATGTCATGCCTTGTCCTTCTTTTCATTAAACTAGACATTCGCAATCCTGCAACTGTTCTTCATAAATTTTAACCTCCAGTTCACTAATCATCTTTGTTGCTCTTCTCTGCACTTTCTAGAGTCTCAACATCTTTTTTATATTGTGGCAACCAAAACTGGATGCAATATTCCAAGTGTGGTTTTACCAAGGCATTATAAAGTGGTATTAACACTTCACATGATCTTGATTCTATTCCTTTATTAATGCAGCCTAGGACTGCATTTAGTTTTTTGGCAGCTGCAGCATACTGCAGCTGCCACTAGGACTCCAAAATCCCTCTCGCAGTTACTACTGTTGAGCCAGGTACACCTATTCCAGGGGTGTCAAACTGCCGGCCCACGGGCCAGATGCATCACGTGGAAGCCACGCCCACCCCATTGCCAGCAATGGAGAAAAAACTCCAACGTCGCGTGACGTCACATGACATCGCAAGTTTGACATGTCTAACCTATTCTATACTTGTGCATTTGTTTTTTCTTGCCTAAATGTAAAAACCTTACATAGAAGGGTAAAACCTTACATAGAAGATTTGAATACTGGGCCCTATCTAAGAAAATTTCATTTTGTTAAATAGGGCCCAGTATTCAAGTCTGTCAAGATCCTTCTGTATTTTGGGTATCTTCTAGAGTGTTGGCTCTTCCTGCCAGCTTGGTGTCATCTGCAATTTGATGAGTTCCCCTCATCTAAATCATTAATAAAGATATTGAAGAGTACTGCACCTAAGACAGAACCTTCGGGTACCCCACTGCATACTTCCCTCCATGTAAATGCAGTTCCATTAACGACTACATGCTGAGTGAGATTGGTCAGCCAGCAATAAATTTGGTGATGCTGGTGATACATGTGGTGATGCTGTCTAGCTCACATTTTTCTAGCTTATTAACTAGTAGGTTGTGGTCAACTTTATCAAGTGCCTTACTGAAGTCCAAGTAAATTATATTCACAGCATTTTGCTGATGCATTAATTTTGTCACTTTGTCAAAGAATGTAATAAGATTATGTATCACAAGAAATTCATATTAAATATAATCTCTACATCCTGAAAAATCTGGGATTTCTTCATTAGCTTTGTGGCCTCTTTTATGCCACATTTTATTATTGGATTTTCATGCTAAAGAGGAATTATGGGATTTATAAATCAGTGTATTTGCAGTGTATCAAATTCAGAAGATTGGTATACACAAGCACTCCATCTTTTATGAGATCATTCAAAGGTCAGAAGAAAACCTGTGAGCAAGAATCAAGAATGGAGCCAATAGTACCTTTCCTGATTCATTCAAATTAATTTTTTTTAATTTATTTTAATTCCATTTATATCCCGCCCTTCTCCGAAGACTCAGGGCGATATCCCGCCCTTCTCCGAAGACTCAGGGCGGCTTACAAGCTCAGCAGTAGCCTTCATTCTATGTATATGCCTGCTTATTAGGGCTTTCACACACACACCCAAGCGGCATTATTACAAAGTCAGCTTAATTGCCCCCAACAATCTGGGTCCTCATTTTACCTACCTCGGAAGGATGGAAGGCTGAGTCAATCTTGAGCCTGGTGGGATGCGAACCTGCACTAATTGCAGGCAGCTGGTGTTACTTAAGGAGGCATTAGCCCACTGCTCCACCAAGGCTCTTCTGTTAACTCATTCTGTTAAAATCACTTTTGTTTGCTTGGGAATTCTTGTCACTTTTGAAAAGACCATTGATCATGAGCCATGTTTTCCTGTGTACCAAAGTTTGTTAAGGAGGATCAAGTAAGATATCATAATTAACTGTATGTCTTAAATTAGGGATAGCATTCAAGCCTATGGCAGATATCAAATAAGAATTTGCATCTAAAGTATATGAATAATTCAGCAGTAATCCAAGACCAGACTTTTCTTATAATCTCAACAATAAAAAACCTTTTCTGTTCATGCACATCACACGTGTAGTATTAAATAACAAGTTATTAAAACAACAAATGGCAATCTAGTTCTGCAAACCTATAAGGTCTTCTGTTATTGTTATATAAAGAAACCCACATATGAACCAAAACTTACAAAAAATTATTTGCTATAGACCAGCTGATTCAGTTAAGAATGCCAGGGACTGTTCTGCTTGCCTAGTCAGAATATCTCATTTTATAAGACATTCCCTTTCATCATTTGTTTCATGCAGTTTGCACCACTCATTCACCACTGTGCTTTTGTTTTTCAGACAATGTGTACAGAGAATGTTTTGCAAATGGGAGCTGGGCAGCCCGTGTGAATTATTCCCAGTGCCAAGAGATCCTCCATGAGGAGGTAAGGACTATTGTTTGATAACCAGATAACAGTGCTGTAATGCACTATAAAGAGGTATATAGGTAGACCTCAATTCAGTAGCCATAACTGAACCCAAAATTTCTATTCCTAAGTGAGACAGTTAAGTGAGTCTTGCCCCATTTTACGATCTTTCTTGCCACAGTTGCTAAATTAATCACTGCAGTTGTGTTTTTTTTTATTACATTTATATCCCGCCCTTCTCCGAAGACTCAGGGCGGCTTACAAACTTAGCAGTAGCCTTCATTCTATGTATAAGCCTGCTTATTAGGGCTTTCACACACGCCCCAAGCAGCATTATTACAAAGTCAGCTTATTGCCCCCAACAATCTGGGTCCTCATTTTACCTACCCCGGAAGGATGGAAGGCTGAGTCAACCTTGAGCCTGGTGGGATACGAACCTGCACTAATTGCAGGCAGCTGGTGTTACTTAAGGAGGCATCAGCCCACTGCTCCACCAAGTTGTTAAATTAGTAACACAGTTGTTAAGTGAATCTGGGTTCCTCTATTAACTTTGATTGTCAGAAGGTCACTTGACTCTTGGACCTGGCAACTGCCATAAATATGAACCAGTTGCCAAGCATCTAATTTTGAGCATGTGACCATGGGGCTGCCACGACGGTCGTAAGTGTGAAAAATGGTCATAAATCACTTTTTTCAGTGTTGTTGTAACTTTGAATGTTGTAACTAAACAAACTGTTGTAAGTTGAAGACTACCAGTATAGGTTTAAGTGTTATTGTTGTTATTTGAAGGAAATGGCACAAATCTATAATATTCTTTTATTAATACAAATATGGACAGTAGAGCTATACAGATTTCAAAAGTTGTTTGGAAAAATTGCTTTATACCTCATGCCAGTACAGCACTTTGCTGTTTATTACAGCAGCTACAGCTGGCGAGCTTGGGGAAAAAAGAAGATATTGCTGCTTTAATGAATCAGATCATTAACTGAGGGCTTTAAAGCCTTTTAAAGTAGATGCATTGTTTTTCTATTGCATATGGAAGTCTGAAAAAGGTAGGCTATTGTTATGAATAGTTGAGATTCTCAGGTGTTTTCAGGGTCCAAAACACTTTATCTGAATCATTTTCAGAATGTACATAGGTCTTAGCAATCAAGAGATCAACGTAATTCATGGTTTCTATTTATTTAATTTATTTTTTATTTTATTTTAATTGCATTTATATCCCGCCCTTCTCCGAAGACTCAGGGCGGCTTACAAGCTTAGCAGTAGCCTTCATTCTATGTATATGCCTGCTTATTAGGGCTTTCACACACACCCCAAGCGGCATTATTACAAAGTCAGCTTATTGCCCCCAACAATCTGGGTCCTCATTTTACCTACCTCGGAAGGATGGAAGGCTGAGTCAACCTTGAGCCTGGTGGGATGCGAACCTGCACTAATTGCAGGCAGCTGGTGTTACTTAAGGAGGCATTAGCCCACTGCTCCACCAAGGCTCCAATTAAACAGAAGAGAAAAAGGAAAACTAAAAAGGTAAAACAACAACAAATATGTGTGTGTGTGTTTGAATACAACACATTTCACATGTAAATGCAGAGAAAATTTTACACTAAAAGTTCAATCAAGGATGCACCTCTTCTGTTTAATTAAACAAAGAAGGCAGTATTAGATATTCATATAGGTACATATGGTAAGATAGTGCAGTGTAGTGGCTAGAATGCTAGATTGGGAACAGAAAAATATATTTTCAATTACATCTTATGATTCTAAGAATTTGTGTTTTTAAATAAAAATGTAACGAGATTTGCAAAATTCTTTTTACATGGAATGGAAATAATCTGAGATTTAAAACAGGTCTGGGATCCCCAATGTAGAGGCTGGTACACTATGCTCACAAACATTTCCCACCATGACTATCATCTTATTTGTCTTTAGAGACTTTTTATTTATTTTTTAAAGAATAATTTTAAAGAATAAGTATTCTGCAAAGCAAAAAACCTCTTGTCTCCAATATTTTCCTTATTTCCAAAAATGCTTCTGAGCCCCAAATGCTCCATAAGGTTTCCTAAAACATAATAATGGTGGATAGCTAAAGCATAGTATTTTGTTTGGAAGTGTGCCCACTTATTTAACATAAAAATAGAATTATGAACAGATAGTTGGAAACATCCTGGCCGCAGAATCTTTAGGATATGACGGGTATCATTTGGGTAACTTAGTACTTTGTAAATGGCTATATCCATATGGGAACCACATGAGAGGCTTTTTAAGGAGACGCTGGGCAGCTATGGGGTTTTTATTTCAGGCCTTTCCTGCACTGACCTAGGAAATCTTTGGTGGTTTGTTGGTCATTAGAACAAGAACTAGTGGTGAGTGCAAACATTTCATGGCTTTACAGGTTCTGCATGAGGGCAGGAGGTGAAGGAAGTATGCAAGGCTTTTTTTCTTGTGTGGCCATTAACTGGAAAATCCCAGAAGGCTGTTAGTTAATTAGAATTTAACCAAGGTTCCTGGAAACATGATATATCCACTTTAGCAATTAAATTTAGCTGTCCTTGGGGGTTTGGATAGAAATCACAGGAGAGGAGAACTAAGTAATTAAATTAGCCAACTGCCCTGTTGTGAGACTGGCATCCACTGTGTGAATTAGCAATTAATGTGGAGAAAAATAGCTGGCCCTTTCAAAAAAAAAAAGACTTTAGCATCTTTGATAGAAGACTGCTGCAAGTAATTCTGTTCCCCCACCTGCACACACCTTCTTTTCCATTGAAGGTGGCCTAAATAGACCACCTTTCAAACAGATGTAACATCACCATGCAGCAATCTGCATTTCTGAAAAACCTGCAGAGTATTTTCTTCTTCTTCTCTATGGCTTTTCTTCTGTCACTTCCCAATGCATCTTTCAGAAAAACATTGTTCTCTTTCATTGGTATGATTGTGCATAGTTAATTTTAAAGTTTCTGCTAATCAATTTCACTAGAGTTTGGGAAATGATCCAGGGAAAACATCCTTCTTTCCATGATGCATAGTTAAGCTATAGAATTAGTTGGCATTGAATGTGTTAGCAAGCAGATAATGCTTTAAGGGCAGTTGCTAATGCTGCTCCTGGTAAAAAATTGCCTGTAAAATGATTTGGACCATCAGTTGGGTAGCCAAGTCATTACACTGCTGATCTGAGCCTTTGGCAAGCAATCAGTATTGGGGTCAGAGGAAGCTCAATAAAAATCTGGCCTTGATCTATCTTTTCTACTCTGTTCCTACTGATGCTAAATTCTTTAATGCAGTAGTTCTTCTTGGAGGTTCCAGATTCAGATCTGGCTCATTTTCTTTGGATCTGAAGCAGGGGCCCAGCAATTTTGAAGTAAAAACTGGTGATTATATATTGATCACCATATTCTAGAATCATCATATTCTTGTCTTATTTCCTACATATCCTCTTGATCTCCTAAACAACTCTTATGTCTTTCCTGTTGCAGAAAAGAAGCAAATTGCATTATCACATTGCTGTTGTGATTAACTACCTTGGGCACTGCATTTCTCTGGGGGCATTGCTGGCAGCTTTTATCCTCTTCATGCGACTTCGGTGAGTATGCACAAAGGTGTAGGATCATCAGATGAAAAGATTCTCCCTTGAAACTTGACAGCTGGGATGGGATGGTGAGTGGTTTCTTTTCTCTTGCAGGAGTATCCGATGCTTACGAAATATTATCCACTGGAACCTGATCACTGCTTTCATCTTGCGGAATGCCACATGGTTTGTGGTACAACTCACCATGAATCCAGAAGTGCATGAAAGCAACGTGGTAGGTTCAAGCTGAATTTGACACAAAATTACTTTAAGGTACAATTTGAGAAAGGATAGAACCTTCAGGTTTTTGAGGTCATGATTACTTAGATTGTTATGAAAATCAAAAAGATCATAAAACTATATTGGAAAGCACTTTAAAGGACTTTAAAGACACTACAGATAATGAAGGTTCTAATTAGTTTGATGGCAAAGAACAGATTTCTTATGCCTAAATTCTAGTTTGAATCCTTGGCATTAGCTGGGAGAAATCTCTGGAGAGACAGAAACAGTGTAGCGTAGCTAGCCCAGCAGTTTACTAATGTGGCCTATGGTCCACATGCAGCCCTCAGAATGTATGGAATCAATAGTTATGGTTTCGTTCTTTATGTTTTGCATGTGGGGAGGGATCTTAAGTACCGGTAGGTGAAACTGTCGCATTAACCCTGCAGGAGATCGATATAAACACTCTACCCTTTAGGATCCTGATCTCCTCACCAAAAATCTGGTTCTGGCTGTGCCCATGTTTTGAAGTCTGGGGCATGATGTTCTTCACCACGCCTGGCAGAGCCCATGCACAAATGAAAGTTGGATATCTTTGGCTTAATTTTTTTTAAATCCCATTTATATCCCGCCCTTCTCCGAAGACTCAGGGTGGCTTACAATCTAAAGCATAAATCAATGTGCTTAGCAATAGCCTTCATTCTATTACAGGCTGGCTGCCTATTTTTATTTTTAAAGGCACAATTTGATAGATTGATATGACAACATAAATGGTTGAATCAGGCAGATTAATCTCTATATGGGGGTAAGGAACCTATGGCTTTTCTGAATTTGACAGGTTGCACTTCCCTGTGTACGTGATCATTGACCTAACCTTGATGGACCTTGATGCAAGATAAAGTCAAAGAATAAATGGAGGACTATATGTCTCTACTCCTGTTTTGTATGTTTCAGTAAGGAACCTGAGGATCATACACGAACCATCAATAACAGCCCGATCTTTTGCTGTAGATACCAGTGTTTGGTAGAGTTAAAAAAGCCAATATGGTAGTTCTGGTAGCAATCAAGACTGCTATGGCAGTGCAGTCAAGACAGTGTTGTTGACATTTTTTCCTGTTCCCCTGCAAACACTAGTGGCTGTCAAACTCTTAAAATTGCACTACAGTAAAAAAATAGAGAACATGATTTATTTATTTATTTTTACAAATTTCAGAACATCCTGTTTCTAGGAATCTACCTAATTTTTCCTGCAGATGATTGAGAAATATATGAAGATTTTTCCCCCCTATTTTTAGGCCCACTTAATTTTCCTGCCTTTTGCCTTCTAAAATAAGCCAACACTTTATTTTGGATATTAGTACTGTTTTCCCCCATGCTTAAAACCTCACCATTTTAAATGCAGCCTGTCTTCACTCTTGGCCTGTAATTTTTGACCAGATAATATAACTCCTTCTTATGTAGCACTGCACTCCTTTTAAATGATTGGCTCATTCATCTGAGGTTGCTGTTTCCTAGACAGGACATTCTACTCAGCGGTTTCTGTGGCTTACAGTAATCTTGTTACAAAACAAATTTTAGAAAAGTTGCACAATTTAAACTGTAAAAGAGCAACTCGAGGCATATTACTGAAGATAAGCAGAATGATTGGCACAGGACAAATATAAATCTGTCAAACTTTTATACAGAAAAATAGAATAATAAAAATAAAACTAGAATAATAAGTTGTATTATTAGTGTTTTAATGCCTGGTCTCAAAGTAACAAAAAAGAGGAGAAAGAAATGATTTTTTTATTGTAAATTCTGGCCATTTTAACTTGGTATCTCTTTGTTAGTCTGATTGGCAAAATACCGTAAGAGATGCTTTCCAAAACTGTTTAATACTGTGATCTAGTCAAATTTTTGCTAGTCTGGAGTATTAAGAAAGAACTATAGTTAGAAACAAAATAGATAGGGCTTTTTATGCCCAACATACGTTTTCTTAATGTTCTGCATTTTAGATAAGATATCCTACAATATCAACCTATGGTGATGAGAATGACTGTTCAGCACAAGGAAGACATTCAATGAATTTCAACTATTGGCAGGGTATAAGAAACTGTAAAACAACTTGATTATGGATAGACTTTGGTTAGATTATTTGTAAATTAAAGAAAGTATGGAGCACTCCCTCCTCCAATTTTTCCAATAACAACAACTCTACTAGTAGATAGAGCTGAGAAACAGTGACTAGCTTGGTTGTCCCATGGACATTCATGGGCACTGGTGACCTTGATCCTTTACCACACCTTAAGCATAATGATTCTTAACTGCCTAATCAGAAGCTTCCTACAGTAGAACTCCCATTAATGAATTCTGCTTGTCCTTCACACTGTAGCCATGGTGCCGTCTGGTCACAGCTGCCTACAACTATTTCCATGTCACTAACTTCTTCTGGATGTTCGGTGAGGGATGCTATTTGCACACTGCTATTGTTCTCACCTATTCAACAGACAAGCTGCGGAAGTGGATGTTCATCTGTCTTGGCTGGTGTGAGTAGCAAGGAGAAGGGTGGGAGAGGGTTGGTGCATCCAAGTAAGTTCGCTTGATGATGGGAGGCCTCTGCTGAAAAGAATTCCCTCAATGTATCCAATTGGCACCAGGAAGAGGAAGAGAACTCAACCTATCTGGTGATATCTGGTAGAACAAAGAAATATGCAGGGGCATCACCATATTATTTTTGATTTAATCATACCTGAACTGACATAAAAGTTGGATACCAGGAGGAGGGGAGGATATTCTGGAAAGCACCAATTGGGGAAGGTGTTATAATCGTTATCACTCTTAATCACCCCTTTTGATTAAGGGGTGTCCAAAGACATTTCATGGCCTGAAGTGAAGAGTAACTCTTCTGAAATAATCTGCTGCTGCCTCTTAACACCCACCATCCACCATCCAAAACATGGTTCTGTTTGCGTAGTAGAACTTTACACACCCTATGGAATGCTTCATCTTTATTACTACTGGTATACAAATTCTGGACCCAATTTTGCTATTGCAAAAATTCAGAAATAATCTATCATATTACTTTTATTGCTGATACTGAGAAATAGAAGGAGATTCTGTGGCTGAATCATGATAATATATTGATATCCATATGGTCTTGGTCCTACTATCCCGCAGACCCTTGGGTGATATGTGAGTGTCCTAGACTTTGTAATGGAAGCCCTTGTTTCCTGAGTAAAGTTGTTTTATTCTTGTGGTTTTTGCTTCTATTTGGATGCTTTTAATACTTATGTAAGCCACTTCAAGTGGCAAGTTGACAGCTTTATAAATTGAAAAAAATAAAGCAATAAATAAATTATAAGTCCCTATTGAAATGAAGTACAACAGCTTTTTAAATGTTCAAGGAGCTGCTTTTCTGGTTTGGTAACAAAATATGGATGTAAACTCAGAACCATAAATTAATGTTTGTGGTTGCCAAAAGTCAACACTAACATCACCAAGAGTCAACACTGACTTGATGGCACACAATCAATTTGCACAGATTCAGTGTATTCAGAACACCCAGAAAACTGCCCCAGAACCACCTAGACCAGAGGACTCCAATCTTTTTGGGCTTGCAGTCTGGAGGGAAGGAGAGCAGCTTCCAAATTGCTGCATGTGTGTGCATGCATGCAAACAGGGCCACACGCACTGGCACAGCATTAGCAGCCCCATTCGTGCATGTGGCATGTGCTGGCACTGTGCACATACACAAATGGCCATGCATCCCCACAGCGGCTAGCAGGCCATTTGTGCATGCACTAATGGGCTGCACACCTTGCCTGGTGCTAGCATTTGCACATGTGCAAATGGGCCATGCACACCGGCCCAGCAATAGCGGCCCCATTCATGCCCACATGCATGTGCAAATGGGGCCACGAGTGCTAGTGCAAGTGGGGGTGATGCATGCCCACACGTGTGTGCACCAGCCAGCCATTTCTGTGGTCCACTGGCCAAGAGCCCGCAGCCCAGTCCTGGGCTGTGGCCCAAAGGTTTGGGACCCCTGATCTAGACCAGTCTTATCATTGGGCAAAGAATGCAAGAAGCCCTTTTTCATGCTATGAAAAAAAAAACATGTTTACTGCTCAGGTGGGGGAAATATGCCACCATAAATGCTACAATAATTTTACTGGCTTTTGGCACAACACATCTTGTGTTGGATCGGGTTTCTATATGCTGCTTCAGCCATGGGAGCAAAATGTCCGGGTTCAGGAAATAATATTTCTGGTTGTTTGTGTGGATAGAACTGGATACCCTCATGTTCAGCCTGTTGTTGGATCTTGTGTTGATGTTACCACTAAAAAGTATTTGTTGCATTTACAGGCATCCCTTTCCCCATCATTGTTGCCTGGGCCATTGGAAAACTCTACTATGACAACGAGAAGTAAGTCAATCCCACTTCCGCTTTTCTGCTACTATGGTAATGACTTCCAAATCAAGCTTGTGTTGCCATACAGTGGGTGGGTGCCCTGCTGGCACCCAAGAAGCATGAATCACTTTGCAATCAAGAACAATCTGAAATTATTTCAGAAGGTTAGGTAGGAGGGGAAAGTAGCCCTACTTACAGGCTTCACCTTACTCAGTGTGGTTACCTCTTTTCTCCCACTCCTTTTTCAATGCATGAATCTGACCAAAGCAATTTATCTATGCAAAATATAGTTTTTCCATTTTCAGATTGTCTGCAAATCAGAAGTTGCCTTGGATTGCAATGTCCAAGTAGAACATTAGTTACTGAGGGCAGAGCCTGTTTATAAATATATTAGATGTAAATAAAACAATAAACAGAACATTAGAACAATGCAAAGTAAATGCAGCATCAAAAACATTTAAGGAATTCCTTCTTCAAGTTGGATAGAAAGAGGAATTTCCACAGTGTTATGTTCAGATGTTGCAGGGAATATAACCTCTACTTGAAAAGATACCTTTCTCTATTAAAGCTATTTCATAGGTCTTTCGTGTTGCTACATTGAAGAAGCAGGATATGAAAAACACTGATGTTTTTGAACTCTGATGTTGAAGAAGACTTTTGAGAATATCATGGACAGCCAAGAAAATAAACAAATGGCTTGTGAAGAAATCAACCCAGGGTTCTCACTCAAGTCATGATTTAGGCTCAATTTACTATACATTTGGACACATCACGCAAAAATCTACAGTAGTTCTCATGGAAAAGTTAAAGATAACCAATATCAAGGTGGATGGACTAATTTACAGACAATAGGTGTATAAATGGAAGACCTGAAGGAATATGTTATGAACAGATTATCCTGTAGAAAAACTCTGAGTGTAGTTGCTATGAGTTGATATTAACTTGATGGCACATAATAAATAAAGTTGCTACTTCTCAGCCCAATCCATCTTGCAGGTTTGCTGTGTAAATAAAGAATTATGTATTATAATATACAACATATATTAACTCACTAATATTTTCTCCACTTCCTTCAGCTTTCAGATAAATAACACAGCTGTAACTCTGCCTGCTTTGTTCCTCAGAGATATAAATGTCACAAATACTTGATACAAATAAGTTATTTGATTCTTCTAGTACTCTTTAGTACTTTACCTCTTTTAAGATGGCAGCAGAGGAGAAGTAGCAACATCTGTGGCATAAGTCATGTGGCAGAATAGGAAATCTACTCTCCAGATCTTGAGGACTGCATCTCTTATCAACCTGTATGTTGATGGTAGGGGATTATAGATGTTGCAGTACAGATTTTCTAAAGATACCTGATTTCTTGCCTCTGTTGTTGCTCATGTGCTTTGGCTCAAATAAGTAGTTCCTTACCAATCCAAATTAGGAAAAATAATCTCATAAATATGTATTTATTGTAGTAAAGCAAGATTCTAGTCCCATTAAAACAAAGAAGCTTGAAACACTGTATTGTATTTTTCCTGAAGGGAAAGGAAGGGCCAATCTGTTCTTCAACTCAGATATCCTGGCATAAATCTAACTTCTTTTTTTCCCCCTTTGCTATTAATTATACACCCTGCTGCTGCTTTTTAAAAACCTATAAGCATCTGAAGCCTGGAGCTTCAATATCCCAATCTAATTCAGCTTTTATTATTAGCGCTCGCTCAGTTGGTCAAGTTTCAAGGTGCACAAAAGTGGAATGATTAATGAAAACTGAACACATCTCGGGGGAAAAAGTATACCATTCAGTCACAGAATAGAATTCAGCCAGAAAGGGAGTAACAGACCAGACAGACCAAGTACCTCTAACGAAACCCCAAAAGGGAAGACTCCGTTCATTTAAACAACATTCTAATTTAACAAGCGCAGATGAGGTGTTTTCCATGCACCCTCAGGCCTCCATTCCCAAGGATTTGATAGGGGCAGACTTAGCAGCCTCCTGACAAGCCTATTCCATAGTAATTAATCAAGCAGACAAACAGGATTGATTTCAGCCTGCCACCTTTTACCTTAATTGCCAGCCCTGGTTTTCATTTCCATGCTAAGTTCTAACTGAGGTCATAGCTGAAACCAGGTTACAGTCTTGTAATCAGGTAGGAGCTGCTTAAAAAGCATTCCTCATTTGGGATAAAAGGTATGCCACTTTCTCTGCAACAACACAGCAGATGCAGACATGGGCATTTCGAAAACATTGCCTAGCAAACTTTATCTGTTTGAGTGGTTGAGAAATTGCAGGAATAAAGGACCTGATAAGAATTGGAGGACACGGAAAAAGATGAGTTAATATTGCTCCACTTCCTCCATACTACAGTCCAAAGAAAAAAACACAGACATTGGCAGCTAAAACCACCTTAACCCATATTTAATGATATGATTTTGCCCTCAGCAAGATTTATTGGAAGTTTTGCTTATCAAAATAGGATGGATGGTTCTGTTAACCTTTTCAGTAAGAATAACCTACCCCCAGTGAAAGTAAAATGGGACAGTGTAGAATATTATACATTGAAAAGGGCAATTATATTTCCATAGGTACCAATGGATACATACCTGCTGCTATGTCCATGCCAAACAAACATCTTTATTTAGCAGAAAGTCTCTTGGTCCCATAAAGCATTCTTAGAAAATAGAAATAATACAAAGGTTTTTTGAGAAACTTTTTTTCAATTTCACCTTGCTTATCTCAAGGCAGTGAATAGACTGCATCTTTAATTTTCTGAAGTTTTTTTAAAGATTAAATATTGTTTTGTTACAAAAATAAAGTTATTAATTTTTAAAAAAATATTCTGGACTATATTCTACATTCTCTCCTAGAGCAAATTATGGCTTTGGAGTAGGGCTGGCAGTAGACTATGAATTAATCAAAATTATTTTTCTTTGCCTTGCTTTTCTGGAGAAGGGCTAATTGTTGAACATCAAAAGGCACACAGCATCCAAAGAGAGAGGTTTTCTTTTTAATACTATTGGACCGATTGTAGGTATTATTTCACATAGCTGGATTTGGGTATTAAACTCTAGCTCTGCTTCAGGTATATTTAAAATCAAGTCCTTTATTTATCTCAATACTTTTAAAACTTGGCAACTTTAAGATGTGTGTGCACTTCAATTCCCAGAACTGCCCACCTGAATTCTGAACATTGGAGTCCACATATCTTAAATGTGCCACATTTCAAAGACACTGATTTATCTGTGTTTTAATTTGCAGGTGCTGGTTTGGAAAGCGCACAGGAATTTACACTGATTACATCTATCAAGGTCCAATAATACTGGTGCTGTTGGTAAGAGTGGAAGCCCCCTCCTGTACAATGCCAAGAATTTCCTTAGGGTAACCAGAGGCAAAAGGAAACAGCATTCCCCATACAGTAATTATGAATGAAAGAAAGAGATCTGGCAGGATCAGTTAATTACAGGTAGCCCTCAAGTTATGAATATAATGGAGCATGCCAATTACATTCATAACCTGAGAATTCATAGGAGTGAATGGCGTAACCTGAACGCCATCACTCCCTGCTTTCGCCCACTCGTTCGGTAGTCAAATGTGAAGGTCGTTAAGTGCACATGAGGTATCTCAGGGTGGAGAAGGCCATGGGGGGCCTTGCGCAGGGACAAGACCACTGTGTCCAGTCACCAAAGGCTCCCCCCCACCATTAAGAGACCACATGCTCCTTTTTGCAACCCTTGGGCCTTTCTATCCCACCTGTCACTGACTGTTAATTTACCTTTGCTGTCAAATTTGAGAATCCCGTACTTCCCTGCATGGCTTTGAGTGCTGGAGTCCTTGTCTAGCCAAATGGAGAAGTGCCGGACTGGCCTCTCCCCTTCCTGGCCTCTCTCAAAAGGTTGGAAGTTGGAAGTTCTGATTGAACTTTTTTTTTAATCCTACAAACTTTTGTTTCCCTGCTCCATTTCTTCCATTTGCAACACAGTGTTTTTTAAATGGCACAGCCAGGAGCAGCAGTCAGGCAATGGAAGTTATTTCCTATTCCATTCTTGCTTGGAGCGGAACCAGGATTAAACGGAGCGCAAAAGGAGCTTCACCCAGACATTTGAGGTCAGCCTCCTGCCCTCCCCAGGCTGCCTCCAGTTCCAGATTAGAGGCAGAGGCTATGAATGAGATTCCAGACTGGCGGAGTCATGCTTGCAATGAGAGGGGTGAGGTGGTTCCACCAACTTGCATTATACAAAGCTGCAAAGGCATTGCCATGCCCTGCACCTCTGCAAAATCTCCATTTTGGAGATCTTGCAGCACGGCTGCGGGGAGGGAGGCAGAACCTGTTTGGCCAAGCCTCATTCCTTTCAATCTAGAAACTAGACAGAGGCAGCCAGCTTCCTCTGAGTGGTTTCTTTCCACTTGTATCCAAATAGGAACAAGTGCTACAAAGAGAGGCGAGCTGGGTGATGGCATGCCAAGCTCTCCAGCTCCATGGTGGTGGAGAAATGCAACAGAGCTGGAGAGTAGGATTGTTTAATAGCCCCTCTTGTAATTTGGAGAAGGAGTGGGTGCTTTTGGCAAGCGAGGGGAGCAGGGCGGTGGTGTGCTAAGCTTTCCAGCTCTGCGGCAACGCAATTTGTGAAATCTGGGTGGGTTCAGCATTCCAACAAGTGTCAGAACAGGGCCTGCACCTGCTTGTGAGAGAGGCTGCGACCAGGGGGGAAGGGGAGAGGCTGGCCCAGTGCTTCTCTGTCTGGCTGGACAAGGGTTCCAGCACCCAAGGCTGTGCAGGAGGCAAGCATGGACAGTTCAGGACTTTCAGATGTGGCACTAAAGTAGCATGTTGCACCATCTCTGCAAGTGCAAATGACTGCTGTGATGTTGCAAGTTACGTAACTTTGGGACCTGGTTGTAAATACTTTTGGTGGGGAATATCATAACTTTGAAACTTCACTAAGTGAACATTCGTAACTCAGGGACTACCTGTATTAGTAGCAGAAAAATGTGCACACTAATTTCTGTCTCTTGTTCAACTCTGAAAGATTTTAACCGTGTTCTGCTCTGCCTCTGGTACTCCTGAATGTAACTTTATTTACTTTATTTACTTTCATACTGGAAAAATAATATTTTGACTTGCTTTGCATCAAGGAGTTATTCTCCGATT
Organism: Vipera berus; assembly: GCF_964194415.1. Classification (NCBI taxonomy): domain Eukaryota; kingdom Metazoa; phylum Chordata; class Lepidosauria; order Squamata; family Viperidae; genus Vipera; species Vipera berus. Next base: position 38,695,817 of record NC_138205.1, on the reverse strand, counting down.
GTTTTATTTCCTTTTTTACTCATGACATTACAGATAGATCTAATTTTATTATTGTCAGTAGGCTGGATGAGAAACAAAGGGAGCACTATTTTTTTTTCTTGCAAGCCTCTTGTCCACTAAGAATACCAAACCATTTTTTCAGTCATGGGAAAAAAGGAAAACCTAAGAAGTCTAAGGATTTCTTTCCTTGTGGGTAATTATTTCCACAAGAGTAGGGTTACAGCATAGGGACGCGGTGGCTCAGTGGGTTAGGACACTGAGCTTGTCGATCAGAAGGTCGGCAGTTTGGTGGATCAAATCCCGAGTGCCGCGTAACAGAGTGAGTGCCTGTTACTCGTCCCAGCTTCCGCCAACCTAGCAGTTCGAAAGCACGTAAAAATGCAAGTAGAAAAATAGGGACCCCTCCGGTGGGAAGGTAACAGCGTTCCATGCGCCTTTGGCGTCTAGTCATGCCGGCCACATGACCACGGAGACGTCCTCGGACAAGCGCTGGCTCTTCGGCTTTGAAACGGAGATGAGCACCGGCCCCTAGAGTCGGAAACGACTAGCACGCATGTGCGGGGGAACCTTTACCTTTACCTTTAGGGTTACAGGGGTAGAGAGATCTCTTCCAAAGCAATGTCACATTTTGCTATCTTAAAGTAACAATGAAAGAGTGACATGTTACTTGAATTAGTTTTCTTTTATTCCTTCTTTCTTCCTATTAGTCCTCTTTCCTCTCCATTTTTGTCCTGCTGCTGTACTTCCCTGCCAATTTCTCTCTCCCTATCACCACTGTTTCAATTGTACTCAGCATATTTCACACATATTCCCCATTCCCAGCAAGCCTGCTAATAATGTTCTTTGATGAGGATAATAGTCACTGCCTTATTAAGTACGTCTCTGTTGCAATCTTGATCAATGCAGAGTCCTGGGGAGAAAGTGGGAAGTGATTGTGTTGTTAGAGGCTGATGCCAGGCAGACAGAGATATTGTTTGTGCTCTCTGTGAACTGTGGTCATTATGTTTCCGAATTTGAGTATTAAACTATACTTGAATTGATAGAGGCAAGAGGAGACAAGATCCTCAACCAGAAATTACAGCAATCTTATCTCCGGAAGGTCTTTCAGTCCAAAGTTGTTTATATTCCATTCTTCCAAAGCAACTTTCCTCAAATGAAAGCTTCTCAAATATGGGACTATAGCTTCCATAATCCCCAATGGCTTGGTGTTCTGTATGGTTGAAATAAACTAAACAATTCAGGATATATTGCTGGGTATGTTAGGCACTGACCTTCTGTTTCCTATGTAACGTAAGACAGGAGAAGAAATTGAATGCCGATTTAATACTTTCTCACAGGAAGAAGAAAGGGAATCTTGCCTAAGATTTCCATTCTCCATTTCGTTTTTATACATGTGCTAACCCAGAATTTAGTACTAAATATGACCCAGGTATTTTATTCTACTTCAGTCACGACATTCAATGTAATATAAAGAAGAGACCCATGTTCTTTAACATGACCAAAATTATAAAGAACCAGTTCTAAAACTGTACCAAGAATTGTGGTATCATACTGTATATTTGTAGGCAATGCACAGCATAATAGACATTATTAGGCATTCCCATCAGTAGGTTTTCCTCAGTTTAGTCTGAAAACTTACTGAACTATTTTTAAATGCCTAAAAAGACAAAGAAAGACTGAAAAATAAAGGTGCAAGAAAGAAAAAAGGAAAAGGAAAGAATCTATGAAAAGTGGCATTCCCACCCTCATCATGAAAAGTATAAACATTTTCACAATCTCTTAATCTCGTCCTAGTTAACAAATAGAAACCTCTTCACTCCATACCTCCACACTTAACTATAGGCAAATCCAGTAAGCAATGTCTTTTCCAATCCAGGTGTCAGCAAGAAGTAAAAACAGATCACTAAAATAATCACATTAGTTAACAAGCACAACATGTAACAGGGTGGCTTACAATCTAAGAAGCACAAATCAATGTGCTTAGCAATAGCCTTCATTCTATGTATATGCCTGCTTATTAGGGGCCTCCCCAAGCGGCATTTTTACAAAGGAGCCTTGGTGGAGCAGTGGGCTAATGCCTCCTTATTCTATTGTATACTCATAAATGCACAACAAAGAAATACAGCAATGATGATGTGCTAAAGATTCAGGCAGGGGGAGGGGGACACTTTTAGAAGCTTGTTAAAAAAATATGAATGCTATTGCATAATATTGCACAAACACCAACCAACAATATAACCAGGGAATGGAGGCAATGTTGAATTAAACAGAGACCTGTTGTTTTCTATCAGTTAGTAACAGAATATAAAAATGACAAACTGAATTTTCTAATTTTATACCAAAAAACTTCCAAGGGAAGAAAAGTACATTTGATAAACTCCTGACAAATAAAATTCATCTCCTTCTTGCTTTAAATAGTTGAGAAAATAGCTCCACTCAGTGGCAGAGAATTAAGTTGGCTGAAAAATTAAAATTAAAAAGTGTATTTTGCTGCTACATTGGAAACTTTAAAAATAATATATAAAAATACATTTTCAAGACACACTGTGCACATTCTGACAGTTGGAAACTAGACTGCATTTCTTAAATGTATATATAAAAATATGGTCGTAGGAGGATGGAACCAGGATTAACTAAGCAAATGGCAATGCTCAAGAGAAGATCCCCATAGGACATTTAGTATATACATCATGCAGAGCCAAATACCCAAAGGTTACCATGAGTCATATAGATTGATATGGAGCCCCCAGAACTTGAAGATGTTTGTACATAAGTATTGTTGGATATCAGATATTCAGAAAGACCATGGTTTAAATAAGAACTCAATCATTAACTTATTATTTGACTGTTCCTGAACTTTAGACCTTGAGTCTGAGATGTATCTGAGTCCATTATGTGAGGCTAATAAGTAATGTAATCTGACGAAATGGTTGCACTGTGATAATGTTGAAACTATGCTTTTGTAAGCTTTTCTAACTTTCTCATTTTTAGAACATCTTCTATAAATAACATGCTGCTACTTTGAAGAATGGGGATGTTGAGACTGTCTATTTTTCTTAGCATTTTGTACCCAATTGGATTATTCATAGGTGGCTTGCTGGGGAAGAAAAATGCAAGGAATAGTAAGCAATAAAGATGATTTAAAGTACAAGAATGGGATAATTATGTTTCCATACTATTCCAACTCTTCTACACTCTGTAATGGATTCAGTTAGGGAATAACTTACACACAATGTAGTACAGTATAAAACTCTCCCTGTCCAGTTATTTTATCAGTTTCAAATTGATTTCTGTTTCTGTTCCAGATCAATTTTATTTTTTTATTCAATATTGTCAGAATCCTGATGACCAAGCTTCGGGCCTCGACCACCTCAGAGACCATGCAGTACAGGTATTAACATAGCTGGGGAAGGAGCAGTGCAAAAGGTAAAAGAGAGAGAGGATTATAAGAAGGTCTGTCCTAAACACAAGAGTAACTCCACCAAGAAGCTGACTGAAACAGTTGCTTCAGGAGGGAGATGCAGGAGAGGGAAGTCAGCAGAGTAACTGGGAGGCAACAGTGTAGTTGGGAGAAAGTATACCAAACCAACACCACCCCTTACTACTTACTTACTACTGCTACCTACTATTCTCTCAAAGAGGACAGAGAATAATGGCTCATTGCCTGCACTGAAATAGGATTCAGTACTAGACCAATTCAAGTTTTATTATCACGCCTTCTTCCCCATGATGAAAAAGGGTGTCTGGCATGGAAAACAGATTGTAGGGTTGAATGTTGATATCAAGTCCAATCTTACAGCACAGTAAGATGGGAAAATGTAAAATCTACTGCCTCAGACTACTGGTGAAGGATACACTTTGTTAATGTTCTCATGTAGAATATTGCTTGTTAACAGACCAGAAGTTGCAATTATTCTTTGGCCTGGTGTCCAATTTTTCTATTTGCAATGACTCCATCAGCAGAAAGTCATGCACACACATTGCCCCTCTGAAATTTATCAACTTCTCCCCACTTGTTCTGCTACCCTAAGGTCCAGCATTATAATTCACTGGTGCAGCAATGAGGTACTAAGGTTATAGTCTGGATGGTAACATGTATCCTCTTCCTTCAGGAAAGCAGTGAAGGCCACCCTTGTGCTTCTTCCATTACTAGGAATAACCTACATGCTTTTCTTTGTTAACCCCGGAGAAGATGAAATATCCAGGATAGTCTTCATTTACTTCAACTCCCTTTTGGAGTCCTTCCAGGTAGGCCGAACATCATAAAAATTAGAGCTGAAATTAATTAGGAGGTTGGAATCATGGCATTAATATAGATCTTTCAGTGATATTATATATAAGATATATAAATACCTGACAGGGACGCGGTGGCTCAGTGGCTTAGGACGCTGAGCTTGTTGATCAGATGGTCGGCAGTTTGGCAGGTCGAATCCTGAGTGCCGCGTAACAGAGTGAGTGCCTGTTACTCGTCCCAGCTTCTGCCAACCTAGCAGTTCGAAAGCACGTAAAAAATGCAAGTAGAAAAATAGGGACCACTACAGTGGGAAAGTAACAGTGTTCCGTGCGCCTTTGGCATCTAGTCATGCCGGCCATATGACCACGGAGATGTCCTCGGACAAGTGCTGGCTCTTCAGCTTTGAAACAGAGATGAGCACTGGCCCCTAGAGTTGGAAACGACTAGCACGCATGTGCGGGGGAACCTTTACCTTACCTAAATAAATACCTATCAAAGGTATTTTACGTATTTATTTAACATACTGCTCCTCCACCATTCCCAATTATGAACTCTGTTCTGATAAAAGATAAGTTGCAGGAGCAGTGATTTTCACACACACACACACACACACACACACACACACTTTCCTCCTGTTTCAAGGAATGGGGGGAAACCACATCAACATAACTTAAGGAGGACCACTTGACAGAGTCAAACGCTATAAGTGTTTGAATTTATATTTAATTTAAATGTAACTACATTTCTAAAAATGCAACTAGTTGAAAACTCTCCAAGAATTGAATGATATTCTTTATGACATTAAAATTTCAATTGAGCGACAGGTTTTGGTGAGAACCCACACTGCATGTTGTGTTCCAAGGACTCAGATTGTGCATTTTTGTTACAAATACTGTTATTAAATACTGTTATTATGTAGAAAATTCAGAAATTGCCAACGTGCAAGCAATCTAGCAGTAGAGAGCCCACTTCCCTATTAAATAATAGGCAGAAGATAAGTCATGTTATAGAGCAGATTTACTGATTACAGACATGAATGCTTTAGAAATTAATCTTTGAACTTGCTTGTAGAAAGCCTGGGGGAAAAGATTACGATCATTATTTTCTCTTCTCTAAACAGTAATTGATTCATCATCTTTTTTTCTTCTCCATCCAGGGTTTTTTTGTCTCCGTTTTCTACTGCTTCCTGAACAGTGAGGTGAGTTGGGGTTGGAAATGAAGGAAATGCATGCCATCAAAGATATGCTTTTTATTTATTTTAAAAAATAGTCTAAGCTTTCTTGCCACAATTGTTAAGTAAATCACTGCAGCTTTTTAAAAAAATTAATACAATTGTTAAGGGAACTGAGCTTCCCCATTGCTTGCTGATTCAAGGACACATCAGCCGTCACAAATATGAGCCAGTTTTCAGGCATCCAAATTCTGACATGACCATGGAGATGCTACAACGATTATGTGAAAAACAGCCATAAATCACTTTTTTCAGTGCTGTTGTAACTTTGAACAGTCACAAAATTTATGAATGTTAAGTCAAGGATTACGTGTATTCCTAAAATAGGTGCAAAACATGGGTTTGGAGGATTGGCTTAAAGAGAATCAAGACAAACTGCATATTGGTAGTCTTATGTCTGAACAAGGAACACTCATTCCTGAAGAATATCTGTGTCCAACATACAGGACAAGACCTTTTTTCTCCTTCTTTATCTTGTCTCCCTACATCTTAGTTATCCAGAAATCAATTTCAGCCACTGCTTGTGATACAGCAAATCTTTTATTTTTTTCAAATTGAATCCTACTTCTATCATTATTTTTAATCAGCTGGAAAATATTGCTATGGTATCTACTTTATCTCAAAAGACCTACTCGTTGTATAACCAACTTTAGGTGAATTAATAAATAAACATACCATTGCTACAGAGTATCCCCAGGAATGTGGTTACTGGGACTGAAATTTGCTCCAGAAGATTTTTGTTTTTTCTTTCAGAATTGTCAACCATTTTACTTACAGTGCTTAAGAGTTATCCTGTGTCCATTGCCTTATGGAAAATTAAAATAATAGCTGCCCAACATTAATTAAACTATTTTCTCTAATTATTTGTGTAGGTTTCCTGAGAAAATAAGAATTTTTCACATGTGGACACTTAATACAATTTTCTTTGATAAAACTTTGATAAACATTCTCATTACAGATTTTAGACTGTGGTTTTGCATTTATGAAAGCTAAGGATTCACAGTGCACCCTTTAATATTTTTGTACAAAGCAGATTCGTTGTGATCTAAAAACCTTGGCCTTCGGGGGGTTTTCCTTTAAAATAAATTTCATCATCTTCAATGTGATCACATATTGGGTTGAAATATTTCCAAAAGTTATGAGACACCCAAGGCAGCTCTAATACATCTAGAATGGCCTTAGTCTTCATTGAATCTGGGTCTCCTTTCAGAGGAGAAATTGGGAAGTAATAATGTTTATTTTTATTTTTTTGTGATTTCTTTTTTTCCAGGTCCGTTCTGCAGTACGAAAGAGGTGGCACCGATGGCAGGACAAACACTCCATCCGTGCCCGAGTAGCAAGGGCCATGTCCATTCCTACATCCCCAACTCGTGTCAGTTTCCACAGCATCAAGCAATCAACTGCTCTCTGAGAGTCAAAGTTTAGGGAGAAATTTTTTACTGTCTTTCCTAAGTTACAGTTTAGGAAAGGCCAAAAGATTTTGTCCACATTTTGCAGACATTTTATGGTACAAACTGTTTGCATTGGAAGGGAATGTTTGTGAGGTTGGAACTGCAAGTCCTGGCAAACCAAGCGGTTCTGAGACAAGGAGAACTTTAAGGCCTACAACTGCAACGTTTCATCCTAAAAAAAGAAGAAGTTATGGCCGATTTTATTTTCTAATACACCTGAAGATTTTTGTTCTATTTGCTTACTGGTTTGGAAAATGTTTATCTATCACAAGCGCTGCAGAAAAAAAGTTAGCAGTTGGAATTGGTGAGCAATAAGCAAAATGAAATGCAGCAAGATTAATCCTGGAATACTGTCTCACATAAAAAAGCACATAAAAGGCTTTTTAAAAATCATTTATGAGTTCATTAAGATAGAAGTAGCTAATGTCCAAAACAAGGCAAAGGCACAAATCTCACATTCAGGACCATGTATCTGATTCTGTGCAATAAATAGAGCTGGTGGACACTGCCATTATGTAAACTCCCTTAGTAAATATCCTTAGGACATCTGACTCCTATATGAAGATTTCAGTGGTAAGAGAAAGTAGAGCTGTTCCTATGTTCTTCCTCATCTAAATCTGCTGCAGGTGACGCCAAAGATCTAAAGCCTGGTGGACTCTCATTCAAGATGATGACTAACCTTGTTCCATGATTCTGGTATTACCTGATTTTCACCATAGACAGCCTACTTGAGCCCCAAAATGGAGTGGGACAATAATGCATTCCTTTTGGTATCTCTTAATAAAAAATAGTACCATCCTTTATCCTTGCTTGCAATTTTTTAGGAATCTCCTGCACAATTCTTTCCTTGCCCAGAAAAATTTAGCCACATCTATATATGTATTAACAGGGACGTGGTGGCTCAGTGATTAGGATGCTGAGCTTGTCAATCAGATGGTCAGCAGTTTGGCGGGTTGAATCCTGAGTGCCGCGTAACAGAGTGAGCGCCTGTTACTCGTCCCAGCTTCTGCCAACCTAGCAGTTCGAAAGCATGTAAAAAAGCAAGTAGAAAAATAGGGACCACTACGGTGGGAAGGTAACAGTGTTCTGTGCGCCTTTGGCGTCTAGTCATGCCGGCCACATGACCACGGAGATGTCCTTGGACAAGCGCTGGCTCTTCGGCTTTGAAACAGAGATGAGCACTGGCCCCTAGAGTCAGAAACGACTAGCATGCATGTGCGGGGGAACCTTTACATTTACCTTTTACATATGTATTACACTATGGAGAGAGGGGAGGGAGGAAGAACAGGACCGAGCACAAAATTCCCAAAAATTGTTGCTTCTTCAACTTTGCTTTTCAAAGCCAACTGCTTAATGAAGAACATTTGAAAGCATGCTGACAATTCTGGTAACATCCCAGAAGTCATAATATGAGATTAACCAAGGTTTTTTGTGATAAAAAAAATACTACCTTACCTTTTCCTATGATTAGAAATTTATAGGACAATTTTCATTGTAAATATAGGAACACAGCTTTCTGCAGAATTTGGATTAATATTCATAAGTCTTCACTTGAATGTCTGATTTTTTGTGTCTTGGGCCACAATTCCCATAAAAATAGTTCCTGCATCATTAGCATTTTTGTTGGAATTTATAAACAAAAATCCAAGATTAAATATTAAGATGTCTCTTTCTTGTAATTTGGAGTACTCTTGTGTGAATGAAGTTCAGGCTCTGAGAGTAATTGAGCCATTTTCTAATAGCTTGATGTTAGAGAAGATCCTAGCAGAAGTGAACTGCTAACAGGGGATTCCAAAAACTTTGCATTATATATTACTAGACAATCCATGCCCCATTGGGTTATTATTTTAAGAGATATTTCTTTACCTAAGCAAAGGCAGGCAAAGAAACAGTGGGAACAGGAGCAACCTGACTTCCTACAGACTTCTGCATTGAATTTCCTTGTGGAAATCTGAAATTGTCTTCCCTTCCCTTCTCAGCAGCCGGGTAATGACAGCTGCAGGGAGGGGAAGGGAGCAAGGGATTGCAAGACAGTTTATTCAGAATGACCAGAAAATGGTTGCTGATTAACTAGCTGGGCATTTCAGAGTCTTGTGGAGAGAATATCATTTGGATATTGATAAATAGAAAGGAGGGGATTGTTAATAAGCGCTTGGATCTGTTAAGTTTTTAAATCACTGCGGGTGAGTCATTCTGTCAGTGGATATTGCCTTCCCTGGATATGTTGAAAATGACCACAGCAGCAATCCAGCAGCACTCAATCAGGCACAACTTTCCCAAATTTAATTCCCACAGGAGTCATGGGTCCCATATTTTGGACACATTCTGTAAATTAACCAATTTGAGGTACCTTGGTTCAAAAAATGTTGCTCTATGATGAACCATTTTGATCAGTTAAAGGTCATGAGAACAAGAATTTTTAATAATATATAGATTTAGAAGTGGAACCAATTCTTGTTCCATATTATCTAGTTCTTATAATTAGACTAGTAGCCAAAGTTTATTAAGCCAACAACTTTTGTGAAATGCCTAATGCAAAAAGAGAGAAAGGGGAAAGGCTCTGATGGTGGAGGTCCAAGCAAATGTCTACTTAATCACTGGTAGTGTAGAAATCACAGGGTGTGTAAATCTGGAACATTTAAATTACTTATCAGAGCTCTTTAAGTGCTGTCCAGCTGAATATAAAAGCCCTCTTGATAATATGTCTGAGTCAATAGCCTTGCAACAGGTAAAACCTATCAAACGTACTCTACATTTCAAAAAAAATATCCAGGGAAGGCAATATCCACTGACAGAATGACCCACTAGCAGTGATTTAAAAACTTACAGATCAAAGCTGTTATTAACAATTCCCTCTTTTCTATTTATCAATATCTATACGTTATTCTCTCCACAAGACTCTGAAATGCCCAGCTAGTTAATCAGCAACCATTTTCTGGTCATTCTGAATAAACTGAATAAAGTAGCAATCTCTCACTCATCTTTATAAAAGGTTTATCAAAATAGCTATTGCTAAGTCAGATTAAAGTCTGAAGAGTCTTAAGAGTCAGTCTTCAGTCTGACTAAGTCTGAGGATGGGCTCCAGCATGAGTCCAAAAGCTCAGAAGAGTAAATCTCTGGTCCTGGTGACTGACCCAAATTCAATCTTGCATCATTATCCTGGGACACGTGTATTTGCCCTCATTCATAAGTCAGATTAGCCCACTATTGTGGCAATGGAATCCAATTCCTAACACCCCTTCCAGCTAATTAGTCTAACCTGATGACTGTTTCTTGGATTGTCAGGTCATTCCAACATTGTATTTCTCCATGCATGCTTTAATATAATACGCAGACCTGAGAAAGAGTAAACCTGCACTGGGTAAGATATAATGGGTACTATGATAAAAAAAATTGCATATGCAAAAAAAATCATGTTTCATATTGTCATGTGCTCCCTGATGTTCAGAGTTATAAAATGGAGAAGCTCCAAACCATTTTGAGGCTGTGACCTCAACCCCAAATACTTGTTATAATATGAAAGATGCAGAACAACTTCTGTGGAAGATTGTTACAAAATATTCTATTTAGTTCATATCTGTATACGTTCCGGGATTGAACTATGTGGTTTAAAAGAAAATACTTGGTTAAAAAAATGATAAAACTAAGTTCTATTGCATTAATTTTAAATCCGATATTGCTTCCCTAACCTAGAGGCCATGGCCAACTTTATGATGAAAAACAAAATGGCAGCCTTACATATATCAAGAATATACAAGTTGGAACTATAACACTGGCCTGGTAAATAATCATACACCTGGAATTGCCTGTCACAGTAGTGTGGACCAAAATATTGTAGTCCTTACACAGCAGCAGCTTTACCATTCTCTTCAAAACTGGCTGAATTACCAGTAGATGTAGTAAGCAGACTTTCCATTCTAAAATGCTCCAGTCCAGAATTCTCAAAAAAGAGGCAGTTCCTAACTTTTTTCCTCCAAGTTTGCTTTCTCAGGAGCTGATGGTAAAAAAGCACTAATAACTCTTTTGAAGGCATGGGTCATCTTTTCCCAAATTCCACAAACAGCAGTGAAGTCCAAATCACAACATAATACCGTTTCCCAATTCTGAACTACTGTTCTCTCATGACAGTTGCCATCAAAATAAACAAAGGCAATCTGCTCAAAATGAGATTTTTGGCCAAGGGTAACATTGGGCACTGGTTAAATTTACAAAAATAGGGAAGAGGAGGAGAATCATGTAGTGGACTATGTCAAGGGGAAAAAGAACTATGTCTGTGGGATCTGTTAATAAATACTTGTTGTGACTGTGGTTTCCAAGACATAATTACTTGCATCAGTGAATTGCAGTTAATTTTGGATAGTCGAACTTGACAAACTAGTGGTATTACCAAGATAAATCAGTAATTCAGGGAATGTAGCAGATGATCATGAATATTTCACTGGCTCCATGCCCTATAAGGGCATGCAAAAAGTTCTAAGGTGGCCCAAGCAAAAAAAACAAAACCTGCCAAGTCTCCAAACAGACAAGGATAAGGGGCTAATATGCCAGAATCAGAACTAAGATTGTTCCCAGCAAAAATGCTATAGCAGAAGGGAAGATTCTAAAAAGGACAGTCTAGGGTAGGCCCAGTTAAGAAGCAGTCACAGAACTTCGAGCCATTGAGAAAGCAGTAGGCCCAACTACAGGTGGGCATGACCCTGTGGCAACTGTATTGGCTTGAGCATGTGATTCTAGGACATCTGTCACCCCAAGTTCATGCTGTTGATGCTCATGAAAGATACAGCATCTGATGAGGGAGTAGTTAAAAGATGAGCATTTTGGTGCCGAGATGCAATAGTTGTGTCAGGGAGTCCCCCATGGGTTCGCTGGTGGCGCTTGAGATGAGCCCGGCGAGCAAAGCGCTTTCCACAAGCTGTGCATGGATAAGGGCGCTCCCCAGTGTGAGCACGTTGGTGGATGAGAAGCTCTGAGCGCTGCAGAAAGCGTTTAGAGCAGACAGAACATGCATGAGGGCGCTCCCCTCGATGCATACGTCTGTGCTTACTGAGGTTTGAACTGACACTGAAACGGCGTCCACACTCTGTGCAGGCATAGGGTTGCTCACCAGAATGTGAGCGGATGTGAATAGTGAGGTCAGAGCGTTGCAGGAAGCGTTTCCCACACTCTCCACACCCATAGGGACGCTCCCCTGAGTGCAGACGCCTATGTTTGCTGAGCGCTGACCGCTGTGTAAATCGCCTCCCACACTCCCCACAGGAATAGGGTCGGTCAGGTTCTGGAGGTGGAGGTGGGGGTGGAGGTGGTGTTGCAAGGCCTCCACCACATTCCACACAGCGGCGTGATCGCCTATGGCGCTCTAAATGGCAACCCCAGCGGAAACGGCGCCCACAGTCTCTGCACTGGTGTGGTTTTTCTGCTGCGTGACGTTGCTGATGCCGTTCCAAATTTGCTAAGATCCGGAATCGTTTGCCACATTCCTCACAGGCATGGGGTTTTCGAGACTGGGTAGAAGCTGGGTTACCTGGCAGAGCCTGGGTATTCAGTGGCCCTATAGAATTTAGGGTCAAAGTAGAAGAAAATTCAGGGGCAGAATTCAAGAAAGGAATCAATGCAGAATTATGAGGAGAGTTAGGTCTTAATGATGGGATTGCAACAGTTCCCCTGCATGACCCACAGTGATGAGGCTTCTCCCCTGCAGGTAAACGCTGACGCCTTTGTGTGTAGTGTGGTTTTTGCCATCCTAAGAACTGGGCTCTTTCAACTAAAGATGGGCAGATTCTCCCAGCTTCCTGGGAATCATGGCTCATATTTGGGAATGGACTGTGGTTAATACTCTCTCTAGGCTCAAGACCTGCCCCCCATCTTGTTCCTAAAGGAATTTGCTGGGTAAGAGTATTCTTACACCCTCTCATATTCCCACGAATCATCTTGGGTTGTTTTGGTTCTGCCAGTCCTGGACGCTTGAGGGACACTTGAGCTTCATTCACAAATGGTTTTCTGGATAGCACAGCTGGTCCTTCCACTATTCCAGTATGGAGTTCCCTTGAAATCTCCAAGTTATTTTGTCCCACTGTTTCATCACCTGTTGAAGCAGAAATGTGGTTATAGTTCAGCATCTGGGAGAATAAACATGGGTGGGAACATGTGACCTTCAAAATACTGGCTGAAAATCAGTTCTCATTAACCCAACCAATGGCCATTCAGACTATGATGGACTGGAGCAGAGGTTCAACAACATTTGGAGCACCACAGTTCCCCATCTATGAGGTTACCTCTTCTACATGTTTAAGAGAATATCGCTAGTTATTTTGTTATATCAGATTACATAAGATTTAGATTCAGTCCCTCAGATTTCAGTCAAGATAACTCAAGCAGTACCTTTAGGTCAGAGCTCAGAAATTTGATGTCAAACATTAATGAGTCTACAAATGGCCTACCTGATAGCTTATTAAGAATAAAAGATTCAGTTCACTGGTGAAGATTTTTAAGTTAAAAATTAGGTTTCTTAACCGCAGATTTAGCTCAGGAGTCTGAATTCCTCATCATCCCAAACCGAATCCACAAGGTATTGCTAAATATATGCTATATTTTCATGATACTTTATTTATTTGATTTTTCCATCATTCTTCTTCACCATACCACAGAAATAGACAATTGCAATGTTTATTCTTAATTATAATTAGGACTGTTGCACTTGGAATTCTGTTTCAAGATATGGCAGTCTCTATCTGGTAAAGATCCAGTAAATCTATCAGACATTTTACATTACTCAAAGAAAGGATTTGAGGAATCAGGGAAAAGAAGGTAGGCTAAGGAAGGAATCTATGAAGAAAGGATAAAAAGAATGCAGTACATGTATCAGCATACTTTTACCCTGTTTTGCTATTAACAGGAAGAAAGGATAGCTCGTGGGGGGGGGGTCAGGGGTGAGAGTAAGCAGCTTTAAACCATGGAAGCCAAGATGATTTTTTTAGTATCAAGAAATAGCTCCGGATCATAGATAGCATTGTGTATGCTTGAAGTATATATAAATATATTTGGAATTCATACATGCATGTCCTTTGGTAAGGTAAGATCTGCCTCCACACCACCCTATCTTTCCATAGGAGCCTAAAGACCTGACTGTTGATTGGCCTGGGGCCCAAATGGGGAATTTCTATGCTGGAGGTGACTGCTGGATTGATGGCAGACTCTTTCTCTCCCCCCCCACTTGTTCTCTATTTTCCACCCATCCATCTTTTGTTTAGAATATTGATGTTCTTGTTGTGTTCTTTTTCATTGTTCATTTTATTGTTCTATTATTTTATTCTGATTTGTTTATACTCTTTTCATTTCTTCTTTTTTATTGTTGTAAGCTGCCTAGAGGATCCTGGCAGGAAATATATTTAATAAATAAATAATGATATGAATAAATATGTTTAAAGTGTTAGATATGGACTTGGAAGTTCTGTCATTGCTTCACCATACAGTTCACTGAGTGATTTTAGGCTAGCCGTTTCCTTCAGATCAACCTATTTTCCACAGAAATTTATTTATTCACTTATTTATAACAAATGCTTCTGTCATTAAAAAAAATCTAAGTGGTTTACAAAAACAGAATACAATAACTTATGTAGCATATAACTCAATGAAGAACAAAATCACAATGAAATCATCAACATCACAAGTATAGGTAGTTCTTGACTTAAAACCATATATTAGTGCCTGTTCGAAGTTATAGTGACACGGAACAAAAAGTATTTATGACCAGTCCTCAAAATTGTGACTAGCACAACATCTCTACAGTCACATGATCAAAATTTGGGTGACTCGTGACTGGCATATTCTTTTCTTTTCACAATTTATTATTTTTATTCAAAACATTAAAACATAAACTCCCCCAAAAAACCAAAACAAAACACAACTACACTACACAAAAAAGAGTGCATAAAATATAACAAACAAACCAGAGATAAATTTTTCCCAGTTGAATACTGATAAATATATTTCAAAGGTAACTCCTCCCCCTTGTGAAGCAGGCGCCCAATTTATAAATTTCTAGAACAATATTTACCCAACCCAGTTGGCCTGACATCTATCTACTATATGGAAACATTGTTAACAGGCTAAACCAACAATTAAATTAAACTTCAAAACCCTCTGTTAACAGTGTATTTATTGTATTTCACATAAAGTCCACAACAGCTTCTGGTCTACTGTAAGTCACCACAATCATTGTCTCTGGTCCAACCAGGATCAAATATTCTTGACTGATTCTAAATAATGAGGCTTTTCCTTAAGATATGAAGCAGAATCTTTCCTGACAATTGGATTTTATTCCCTAAAATCATAAGTTCCTGCTGTGTATATCTCCACAGCATTTGTACAAAGAAGTCTCCTGTAAATTGCAACATAACATCTCTTAACATTTGTTTTCCAATTGGATAGTACAAATTGTAAATCTTGTTCTGTTGTCACTTGCATTTAGTTACCATCTTCAAATTGGTTTAAAACTTTATCAAGCTTTTTATCCAAATTTTCAGTTGGATTTGTAAATTGAAAAATATTCTTTCTGCCCAGCTTTCCCAACAAGCTTTATCTTGATATATTGCTTGTATTTTGACTATATTTTGATATAGTCCAAAATACTTCAATAGTTAAAACTTTTACAGCTGAAACTTTTACAGCAGGTCATAAACTCCTCTAAGACAAGAAAAACACCTTAAGGTTTCCAAGAAAAAAGAAAAGAAAAAAGGTTTTCATCAAAAATTAAAAAATTAAGGCTAGAATTTTTTTTAAAAAAGATTATAAAATACAAAATCTTGTATTTTGATACAGTTTCAGACAGATGTAAATCAAATCAGATCTTGTTTACTACCCAAATCTTACTGTGTTTTCCATACTGAAAAGGTGGAAGTGATCACAGTAGCTAATAAAACAAATAAAAATGTTTAAAACCCAGCAGGGAGTTAAATTAAATCAGCATTCAACTGGTTGATTAACATTTGAAGGTAAAAATCAGAAAGAAAAAAAATATCAAAACATGCTGTTAAAAACACATATGTTCTTAAAACACAAGACAGCTGGAAGGAAAGATGGAGACTCATCCTCTGACTGCTCCCCGCTAAGAATTGCAACTTTCTAGGTCCTCTTCTCATTCAAGAGTCATCCTGAGTCATTCCTACTAGCTCCTGTTCAAATCTGGGAATTGTTCTGCCCAAAGAGCCAGTTTTGGCAGGAAAACCAGCTGTTTGTCAGAGGAAAAAAAATTTCTTGCTGAATTAGGATGCCATCTTGGGAAGTCTCTGCAACTGGCAGATATTTATGTTTCAACATCCCAAACTCATGTGGTCACCATGTGCAACCTTCCCAGCTGGCTTCCATCAAGCAAAGGAAATGAGAAAAGATGAATTCACTTAACGACCATGTGATTCCCTTAACAATTACAGTGATTCACTTAAAAACCACAGCAAAAGTGGCTGTAAAATCAGGCCCAACTTTCAACCATTTCTCAGTGGTTAACACCACACTTTTGTCAAACTCCTTGAATTAAAGCTGCAAATCTTCACTTTGCTCACATCTTGAGTGTTTCATTTCAGATTCAGTGTGTAGTGTACAGAGCCTACAAACCCCCTATTTTTATGCCCGTGTTAATGAACTTGACCATACATCCTAAAAGTGTGGGTACGAGTGTAAGCAGACTCAATGTAAGTTTTGCTACTGTAGAGATTCAGTTAGAGGAGATCCTCTAAGAGAGAAAAAAATGTAAACGATAACAGTGATTTTAGAGTGTAAAATGGCCAATTTTGGGAGTGCAGAACTCTTTAAAATTTTAATATTTAAGACAGGATAGGCAATAATTTTATCCAAGAGTTGGATGCATAAATATACGTCCGTATACATTTGTCCTCAAAGGGCTGCTGGAGGCATGGTTATGATATCACTAATATTGCCAATTTAAATGAGGGAAAATCAGATCCAATTTGCTGGGGATTTTTTTTTCTTTAAAGCCACTCACACTTGCTCCAACAAAATACCTACCTCCACGTCGAGGGCTCCTGCTCACTCTCTTCCGCCGCCTGACTCTTCCCTGCTGCTCCTCCTGCTCCTTTACCAGCTCCCTGAGCATCTTCTCCACTTGAGCCTTCCCTATAGTTTGCAGAATTACCCCAAGTTGCCTTCGGAAGTCTGGAAAAATCCCTTCCCCAATTGACCCAGCTGTAGCAGCTGCTGCTTCGCCCTGTAAGGGAGCCAGCTGCCCTTGCTCAGGTTCCATTTCTAAGCCTATGAAGGAAAAATAATACAATATTTTTATAGGAATCCTGAAGAAAAGGGAGATCAGAGTTCAACAGAGAATATAAAAACAAACAAGCAGGAGAGAGGGAGGAGAAAAAAGAGATGGGTGTGTTACTTTGATCTAATCTGTATTTCTTCCAGATTCCAAGAAAGTAAAGATAAAACATTGATGTTGTAGAATATATCTGTATTAAATAGAGGAAGATTCAGATCAGTAACCTGATTTGACAGGTTGTTGCTTCAAAAAAGCAAAATCTATAAACTGCTGAAAAAGTAGTATCACAGATCAGATTCATCCTGGTTCCTGGAATCATGAAGTTTCATTTACCCAATCCCTTGTCACTGATTGTTCTAAAGCTCAAAATATGCTATTATTCAGTCTGGATAATGTGTTGTTGGGCAAAGCCTTTCTTTGTTCTCAATTTGATTATAGTACTTCAAATTGCTGAATTGCAGCTCCCATCAGCCTTACTAGTGTAGCCAATGATACAGGATGATCCTTAACAAATGAAGAACATCAGTGACCCTCAGTCTATAATCTATCATTGATGTTAACCCTAAGCCTTTATTCACAGAATCCATATATCAACACCCTTCATGGATTACTGTCTTGTCGTGGCAAAGGGGCTTGAGTAATTCAATGAAGCTATGAGCTATGCCGTGCAGGGCCACCCAAGACAGACATGTCATAGCAGAGAGTTCTGACAAAATGTGATCCACTGGAGAAGGAAATGGCAACACACTCCAGTATCTTTGCCATGAAAACCCCATGGACAGTACCAAAAGGCAAAATGATATGATGCTGGAAGATGAGCCCCTCAGGTTGGAAGGCATCCAATATGCTACTGGGGAAGAGCAGAGGGCTAGTACTAGTGGCGCCAGAAAGAATGAAGCTGGGCCAAAGCTGAAAGGACGCTCAGCTGTGGATGTGTCTGGTGGTGAAAGGAAAGTCCGATGCTGTAAAGATTTTTTCTCCATAGGAACCTGGAATGTAAGATCCATGAATCAAGGAAAGCTGGACGTGGTCAAACAAGAGATGACAAGACTGAACATCGACATCTTAGGAATCAGTGAACTAAAATGGACAGGAATGGGTGAATTTAAGAAATGGAGTAGCCTTCATAGTCAATAAAAGAGTAGGAAAAGCAATACTGGGATACAATCCCCAAAATGACATAATAATCTCAGTTCAAATCCAAGGCAAACTATTCAATATCACAGTAGTCCAGGTCTATGCCCCAACCACCAGTGCTGAAGAGGATGAAATTGACCGGTTCTATAAAGCCCTACAGCACCTTATAGAACTAACACCAAAAAATGATGTGCTTATCATCATGGGGGATTGGAATGCTAAAGTAGGAAGCCAAAAGATAACCGGAATAACAGGCAAGTTTGGCCTTGGAGTACAAAATGAAGCAGGGCACAGGCTGATAGAATTTTGTCAAGAGAATACGATGGTCATAGCAAACACTCTTTTCCAACAACCCAAGAGACGGCTCTACACATGGACATCATCAGACGGTCAACACAGAAATCAGATTGACTATGTGCTCTGCAGCCAAAGATGGAGAAGCTCTATACAGTCAGTAAAAACAAGACCAGGAGCTGACTGTGGCTCAGACAATGAGCTTCTTGTTGCAAAATTTAGGCTTAAACTGAAGAAAGTAGGGGAAACCACTAGGCCACTCAGGTATGAACTAAATCATATCTCTGAAGAATATACAGTAGAGATGACAAATAGATTTAAGGAATTAGATCTGATAGACAGAGTGCCTGAAGAACTATGGACAGAGGTTCGCAACATTGTACAACAGGTAGCAACTAAAACCATCCCAAAGAAAAAGAAATGCAAGAAAGCATTGCAAGGAAGCTTTGCAAATAGCTGAGGAAAGGAGGGAAGCGAAAGGGAAGGGAGAAAAAGAAAGATACACCCAATTGAATGCAGAATTCCAGAGAATAGCTAGAAGAGATAATAAGAATGCCTTCTTAAATGAACAGTGCAAAGAAATAGAAGAAAACAATAGAATAGGGAGGACCAGAGATCTCTTCAAGAAAATTGGAGAGATAAAGGGAACATTTCATGCAAAAATAGGCATGATAAAGGACCAAAATGGCAGGGACCTAATAGAGAAAGAAGAGATTAAGAAGAGGTGGCAAAATTACACAGAAGAACTATACAAGAATGAGCTTAACGTCCCTGATAACCATGATGAGGTGGTCACTGACCTTGAGCCAGACATCCTAGAATGTGAAGTGAAGTGGGCCTTAAGAAAGCTGAGCAACAACAAAGTGAGTGGAGGTGACAATATTCCAGCTGAGCTATTCAAAATCTTAAAAGACGATGCAGTAAAATTGCTACACTCAATTTGCAAGCAAATTTGGAAAACTCAACAGTGGCCACAGGATTGGAAAAGATCAGTTTATATTCCAATTCCAATAGATCAGGACCGAAGCAGGGGGAAAGACAAATTTAGCCCCCTTCTCATTGAATAACTGTGAACTATCCTATGGGGTGAAATACATACTGTAAGTATTACATGGATTAATGACAGTGGGAGTCATTCATCACTTTGAATTTATAGATGGTCCTCATTTAGTGCCCATATTTGGGCTAGGAACTTAGTTTTGAAGCGTAGCAGTCCCTAAGTGAAACTGTGCTTGTGATCTTACTTCAGCTTTCCTTTGCTTTATTTATATTTATTTATATTTAAATTTATATACCGCCCTATTCCCAAAGAATGTGTCAAAGAATGTTCAAACTATCGCACCATTGCACTCATTTCACATGCTAGTAAAGTTATGCTTAAAATCCTACAACCTAGACTCCAGCAGTATGTGGATCAAGAACTACCAGAAGTACAGGCAGGATTTCAAAAAGGCGGAGGAACTAGAGATCAAATTGCCAACATATGCTGGATCATGGAGAAAGCTAGGGAGTTCCAGAAAAACATCTACTTCTGCTTCATTGACTATGCTAAAGCCTTTGATTGTGTGGATCACAACAAACAGTGGCAAGTTCTTAGAGATGGGAGTACCAGACCATCTTATTTGTCTCTTGAGAAACCTATATGCAGGTCAAGAAACAACAGTGAGAACTGGACACGGAACCACTGATTGGTTAAAAATTGGGAAAGGAGTCTGACAAGGCTGTATACTGTTGCCCTGCCTGTTTAACATATATGCAGAGTACATCATGAGAAAGGCAGGGGTAGATGAATCAAAAGTTGGAATTAAGATTGCTGGGAGGAATATCAACAACCTAAGATATGCAGATAATACCACTCTATTAGCAGAAAGTGAAGAGGAACTAAAGAGCCTCTTGTTGTGGGTGAAGAAGGAGAGTGCAAAAGTTGGGTTGAAACTTAACATTAAGAAAACCAAGATCATGGCATCCGGCCCTCTCAGTTCCTGGCAAATAGATGGGGAAGAAATGGAGGTAGTGACAGATTTTATTTTCCTGGGCTCCAAGATCACTGCAAACGGAGACTGCAGCCAAGAAATTAAAAGAAGCTTGCTCCTGGGGAGGAAAGCTATGGCAAATCTAGACCACACACTAAAAAGCAGAGACATCACCCTGCCAACAAAAGTGCATATAGTCAAGGCTATGGTCTTCCCAGTTGCAATGTATGGCTGTGAAAGCTGAACCATAAGAGAGGCTGAGCACCAAAGAATTGAGGCCTTTGAACTATGGTGTTGGAGAAGACTCCTGCGAGTCCCTTGGACTGCAAGGCGATCAAACCAGTCAGTCCTAGAGATCAACCCTAACTGCTCTTTGGAAGGCCAGATCCTGAAGTTGAAACTCAAATACTTTGGCCACCTAATGAGAAGGAAGGACTCACTGGAGAAGAGCCTAATGCTGGGAAAGGTTGAGGGCAATAGAAGAAGGGGACGCCAGAGAATGAGGTGGCTGGATGGGGTCACTGAAGCAGTAGGCATGAGCCTAAATGGACTCCAGAAGATGGTAGAGGACAGGAAGGCCTGGAGGAAAGTTGTCCATGGGGTTGCGATGGGTCGGACACGACTTCACAAGTAACAACAACAAATACATCAACGCTCGGGAGCATTTTTTAAAAGAATTTTACCTGTAATATAAAATTAAGGCAAATATTTATTTCAATCACAAACCTATTTATATTAATAGCAATATAAATAATTCTTAGATTTATATACTGCTCCATAGTGCTTTACAGCACTTTCTGAGTGGTTTACAAATGTTAGCATATTGCCTCCAACAATCTAGGTCCTCATTTTACTGACTTTGGAAGGATAGAATTCCTGGCTGCGAGCAGAGTCAGCCGGCAAAGATACATTCTAACCACTACACCAGGGCTTTTCAACCTTTCACCCACTGTACCACTTTTAGGATATGCCAACATCTGAGTACCACCAGTCGCCCAGCAAGGTGTCAAAAACTTCATTGCCTCCCCCCAAAAGGAAAAAAGTGATGAAGTACCTGTAGTCCTCGACTTACAACAGTTCGCTTAGTGACTGTTCGAACTTACAATGGCACTGAAAAAAGTGCCCCCCAAGTCACAGCGAGCAAGACACCTGCCTGCCCACCCGGCGGCGCTCTTCCTCCTGTCTGAGGTTTTCTTTGTTGTGAGCATTTCTGTTGAGGATTGGCAGCGGGGGTGGGGTGGGGGTGTTTGGTTTTAATCCCCCCCCAGCAGGTTTTGGTCACTTCACATGACCCTGGGACACTGTGACCGTCACAAATATGAATCAGTTGCCAAGCATCTGAATGTAAATCACAAGACCCTGCAGATGCTGCAACATTCCAGCTGATCAGCGCTTCTTCTGGGCTCAGCAGAAGCGCCAAGATCAGCACCAACCTCCAGCTGGAGCCTGGCGCTGATCCTGGCGCTTCCACTGAGCCCTGACAGCCCTGCAGCTCCAGCCATCTCTCGCTCAGGCTTCTGCGGTACTGCCATTCCCCTCCCCCAATTTTCTAGGATGGTCGCGTACCACCTGCCAGGTGCCAATGTACCACAGGTGCTACCAGTACCACTGGTTGAAAAGCCCTGCACTACACCACAATGGCTCTTAAATTAATAATTACTCCAGTTTATTTAATGACTTCCCTCTCTACCATATTAACATATATAATGTTGCAATAACTTCTGGAAGGATTCTATACAAGCCTTTTGGGTGTTTTATATGAACCTGAGGTCACAATGCTCACAAGCTGGAGATGGAGAACTCACAATTTGGAGATGGGGAACTATTTAGGATCCATTCAGGAAAAATCACCATGGCTTTTCTTAAAGGTCTTACCATGAGCCAAACCTTGGCGTCCTCTAGTCTCTGTAAAGGCAGTTATCCGGGGCCAGCTTATGGCAAGTTCTTCTGCTAAAAAAAGAAAAAAAACAGAAGAAAACACATTAATAAACCCAAGGTAGATTCTGCCAAAATAAAAAATGACAGCCTTTTTTGTTATCACTTTACTGTCAAAATATAATAGACTTCTACTACTCAGACAGCTGTGTTGGCTTAGGATTCTGGAAATTGAAGGCACCTAGATGGCATCAGATCAAAGAAGGTTGAATGAGACTAAACTAGGCAAAAACCATTAAATGTTTGATATATAACTTTTGGAGAATTCAAAATGCTTAGTGTTTTCTATTTTGCTGAGCAAGCTTAATATTGTATTCTGAAGCGCACGGCAGCTTATTTAGATTTCCTCAGTAAAAAACAATTAGATTTTACTGATAATATTCTCTAAAACTTAGTCTGGAAATGCAGCTCTGGAAGAATCATTGCTTTGTACCTATTATCTTTTTTGCCCTTCATTAATCATCCCCTCCCCCCCCCCATGTAACAAGCAGCTGTTGGGAAATTTGGGGACTATCTTCAAAGACAGAGGTAAGTGGTCTGGTGCCTTCCATAAGCATTGGGCTACAATTCCCATTAGTTGCCAGCCAACAGATAACCAAGAGTGGTGCTCTAGTCCAAACACCCAAAGGCAACCTCAAGGCATCTATGCATCTTGAGTGCAATACAGTATCCATAAAGACTTAACTCACAAGGAAACTGGTCTGTGTTAACTTCACAAGATGCCCCAGGCAGGATTCTTTCATAGACATTCTTATGTAGAAAGTGATTCCTTACAAGTAGCACATTTTGAACTCTCCATTTAAGTGCTTTATTTTGTTTTAGTAGCCTATAAGTGTGATTGTTTATGAAAAACAATTCTTCTGTCTTAGTACAATCCTGTATCAATCACACTGAGAAACTCTAGAATTTAAAGAATATGCTATTGCACTAAGTCTCAATCACATGCATGAAGTAAAAGGACTGGAAAATGGCTTGAATTTGGTACCATCACTCAATTTTATACTTGCGCGTCTTCAAAATCATTAAATTGCTCTTACAAGACATAGCACCCATTAGCCAGACTGCTATGTGGATCCAGAGACACAACAATGCTCATTTTCACGTTTTAACTACTTATTCTCTGAAATCTTCCCTGAATAGGTCTTATTTGGCTTCAATTTTACTTATAACTGAAATGATATTAATTAATTGAAATGATATTAATACTTTCCCAGCTTATTATAAGAACACGCAGCTGAGGGTCAAGTTCTAGTCTAGCACTGAAATTTGAAGAAATGGGATCCCTTACCCAATGAGATCACTGTTTCATAGCTCTCCTGCATGTTGGTCCACAGAAGAATTTTCTTTCTAAAGTTCTTGATGACTTTTCTCTCTTATCTCTCTCAAGAGGCTGCAGACAGCACTTAAATCAAGTTAAAAAGTAATTGAAGAATCTGTTCGTCACAGAAATCATTGAGTGTCACTTCAGTTATCTTGGCAATCAGATATACAAATAGTAATTTAGATTATTATGTCAATCTAGAAGTCTAGATCAAGAGTTGCTTTTCAGAATGAGATGGGCAACATATAAATAGTGGATGGATGGATGGAGACAGACAGACAGACTTACATGGGAAGCATAGAAAGCAAAAAGCAGGACACTAAGAGAAAATACTGCTTGAGGGTTTTGCATAAGATTATATTCTCCCAGAAGGCACTACTCCCAGAAGTAGTCCCCTTTTGAACTGAAAGGATGAACTATGTACATGTGTGGGTGCTTGTATGAGAGAGAACAGATGCAAACCCATGCTCCAGATATGCAGGCCCATGTATTATATAGTCTACTGATGCTGTTTTCATATGTTGCACAATAAAGGATTTCTTCCCAATCATATAAGACCTAAAACAGCCAACTTGATTCTGGCAAACTTTATCTATACTGGAATATACAAAACCTAAATTCCTAGTCCGTAGATTAATTGGAGTTGTGATCTGAATACATTTTGAGGCCAGTAACTCCGTGGGGAAGATGTTTTTTTTCTGCCCTCTGAGAACTGTGGATCCTTGTTCTTGGGGGGGGGGGAAGGAGCAATATGATACAATTGAATATAAACTATAGGAAATAAGTTGACTGTCCTAAACATGCGTATATCAGCATACATATGTATAATTTTAGAATAATGCTTTCAAAAATACATTTTAATGTAAATTGTGATTTGCAGCAGACATATTTACAAATTATCACTTCACATAGGCATGGCTATCCCAGATCTGAGAGTGAACGCAGCTTCTCTTTAGAAGTACAGTATATAAAATGGTAAATCTGGGTTTCTTTCTTTATTACAAACAGTCCTTAAGTCCTCTATACTAAAATATAAATTCTTATGCCTAATGGCATTTGAATCATTTATTACAGCTAAACAGCTAAAATTTAATTTTTTAATGGTGAAAAACAATACGGTAGGCGTATATGAAAAAAATAAGAGATGGCATGCTGTGCAAATTCCAGTGGGACAGCAGAATTACTCTGTTGTAATGAAAGTAATTATTATTTGGCATAAAGCTGTCATAGATTAAAATTTCCTTTTTCAAATATACAGAGTTTACTTTAAGGACCTATACTAAACATCTCCAACAGCAAAGCTTCAGGAGCTATTACACATCCTGTGGAAACAAACTATTCCACAATATGGGATAATATATGCATGCTAATGAATAGGCGTATCACAGGTGGCACCAAGAACACTTGAAGTTATTTATTTAAAAGATTTGTATAGCTGCCCATCTTTACTTAAGACAATCCTGGGTGAATCACAATGTTTTGACACAAGAAGGAGATCTAAATTATGTGGGAGTTGGCATGTGGGAGCGGATACATATGTATCTGTGAAGAAGGTGGGCTCAAGGGGACGGAAAAGATTACAAAAGGCAATTAACACTGGACCCTCCTCATCCCCTTCCTCCATCAAAGTAACCCATCCTCACGTGGTACTACAGTATTGTCCCTTCCTTTGAGATTTGCATGCAGATCTGAAAGTCCGGCCAACAAAACGGGAGATCAACCCCAGACCGAGATCCATCTATGTCCCGCATAGCCTCCATTGTTTCCTCCATGTGCATCGCATCTTGCGCTGGGAAGGGGAGGCAGTCCGGGTACGGGCTGAGGAGGCCAGATTCTTGTGTGCTTCTCTCGCACCCTCTACGCTGTTCCACAAGGTTTACCTGCAGTAAGGCACAGACTACAGCGTCTGGCGCCTGCACGGGAATGGTGATGAACGATTAGAAAGCCCTCCCCCCTCCTTTGCAGGGAATTAGGATAAAAGAGAGGCTTAGGTAAACCAGCTGCAAGATCCAGGAAGCTCAATTCCACATCCTGGCTGGAGAAAAGAAGGAAAGAGAAAGAGAGAAGACCTTCATTTCCCGCGGTCGGCCTCAAAGCAGGGCCCTCTTGTGGTTGACAGATCTTTCTTCTCTAAGCTCACATTCCTTTCAATTTCTGTGCTTCTGAAAACTAAACAGGCTAAAGAGAAGAACCGACGACATCCCTGATCACAAATACCAAGAATCGCAGCCAGGAATGCTGGGAGCTGTAGTTCTGCAACCTGTACTGAGTCATAGATTCCACCCCCCCAGTAGTATTTATGCTACCTCGTTTTCTTCCATGTAGTGTAGTGGTGGGGGGGGGAGGCTAATAGGATTAGAAACAATGTAGAAATTTTGCATCTATATATATTTCTAAGGTGAATTTTAGGAATCTAACATGTATGTGACTTAAACAGGTATACCTTGTTTTTTGAGCTTTGCTTTATTGCAAATGCTTGCAACTGAGGACTGTACATTTTTAGACATAAATCCATTGCAAACTTAATAGACTACAATAGAGTGTAAACATAATTTTATATGCACTGAGAAACCAAATTATTTGTATGTCTCCGTTTATTTCCATATAGGGAGTCCTCAACTTACAATAGTTCACTTAGTAACTGATCAAAGTTACAGCAGCAGTGAAAAAGTGACTTATGACCAGCATCCCCATGGTCACATGATTTACATTTGGATGCTTCACAACTGATTCATATTTATGTGTTAGAGTGTCCCAGGATCATATTGTTAGATCGTGGGCACAGGACCGCATGGCCAAGATGGACGACGCAGGACAACAGGGTTCAGCATAACTTCCTTTATTGATGTAGCACAGACTTTGGCAAACAAAGGGGCAACTGCCCCTCTTATATACCTAGCCAGGTATACTTGGAACCAATCCCATTGTCCGGATTTCCCACCAAAGATTTCCCTGCCAATCCTGACAGGGCACCCTGCCACCTGGTGGTGTCAGTGGCTATCTCTGTGAACATCTCCTATATACATATATACATAACACCCCTTCCCCCATACAAAAAGAAACAAATAATAATGGGAACAATAAACAACTAATGGAATAAAGCCTGCAGTGTTGAGCTTGATTTTGTTTATATTACCCTAGCCTCGAGACCTTACATAGTCCTTGAGATACGCCGGTGGCCTATGGATCCTTGCTGACTGTTTCACTGCTTGCCCCACATTCTGGTCGCCCGGATCAGCAAGGGCAACTGAGTCTGCAATGTAGTCATCCCTTGGGAAGCCATCAGGGTCCTGACTACTGGCCAGATGTTGCTCTGGAGACATATTTTGAGGCTTTTCAGGTTGTCTCTTCCTCAACTGGTCAATGTGTCTCCTCACTTCGCAACCTTCCTCCACCTCTACAATGTAAGATACAGGCCCCGTTTTTCCCACTACCACCCCCTGGATCCAGGTAGGCCCTAGACCATAGTTCCGGGCCCAAACCTTTTCACCAATGTGCAATTCTCGGGTGGTGTCCGGTTGCTCCTGTTGAGCTGATACTCTGTCTGGGTGTAGTCTGTCCAACTTAGTAATGAGTCGCCGTCCCCAACGCAACTCAGCAGGGCTCTTGCCCGTAGCTGTACATGGAGTGGTATGTTGTGCCAAAAGAAAATGAGCTAACTGGTGATGCCAATCTTCACTGATGATGTGCCTCAATGCGTCCTTGGTTGTCCTCACCATTTGTTCTGCCAAACCATTAGTCGATGGGTGGAAAGGCACCAATGTGACGTGTCTAATCGAGTTGGCTCTGGTAAATGCCTGGAAATCAGCAGATGTGAATTGTGGGCCATTATCAGAGACCAAGACATCAGGCAATCCATGAGTGGCAAATAGTCCCCGCAGCACTTGAATTGTCTTTGCAGTGGTCATGCTAGAGACTGGGACTACTTCTAGCCATTTAGAGTGACTGTCAACCACTACCAGGAACGATTGCCCCTGAAAAGGCCCAGCGTAATCGATGTGTATCCTAGACCATGGGGTGTGAGTTGCCTCCCATTTGTGAATGGGAGCCTGTGGCTGTTCTGGCCTTGACCTCAGGCTTTGTCAAGACCAGGCCACCATAAATAGCTCCTAGCTAGTGCCTTTGTCCTTACTATGCCAGGATGCCCCTCGTGTAACAATTGTAAGACCCTTTCCCTCAATTTCTCTGGAATAATAACTCTACTACCCCACAGCAAACATCCTTTATGGGAAGACAACTCGTGTCTCCTCATAAATAAATAAATAAATAAAATATGCCTGGAATTCCGGCCCCGGGCTCTTGTCCTGCCACCCAGACACTACCCATGAGCTGACCCTGCTCAGTACCTTGTCTGCTGTGGTGCCAGCAGAAATATCCTTCACCTGTAGAGGACAATCTGGAAGATCTTGGATGAGTAGGATCTGCTCCACTGGTGTTGGATCTGGGTCATTGCTCATCATTGGCAACCTGCTTAATGCATCTGCATGGCCCATGTCCTTTCCCGGTTTATGGACTAGTTTGCAAGCATAAGCAGATAGGAAAATGGACCACCTTAGCATTCTTAGGGAAAGAATTTGTGGTGTTTGTTTGTCAGTTGTGAACAACCCCAACAATGGTTTGTGATCAGTAAAAATGGTGAACTCCCTGCCATACAGGTAATCATGGATTTTTTTTTACTCCTGACACAATTGCCAGTGCTTCCTTGTCAATTTGTGCATAATTGCTTTCTGCTTTGGACAGAGTTCAGGAGTAATATGCAATAGGCCTTTGCTCCCCATTTTCCTCTATATGACTTAATACAGCACCCACCCCATAAGGGGATGCATCACACGCGATGCAGATAGGCTTATTTTCTATAAAATGTGTGATGGTAGAATCACTAGATAACAGTTGGTTAAGATTTGTAAAAATCTGTTCGTGGACCTTGGTCCAGATCCATGGAGTTTTCTTATCTAACAGCCTGTGTAAAGGTTCTGCAATTGCTGCTTTGTGGGGTAAAAACGTGTGATAGAAATTAAGTAACCCCAGAAAAGCTTGCAATTCAGCCTTATTTGTTGGGGTTGGAGCCAACTTAATTGCTTTCACCTTAGAGTCAGTGGGGTGAATACCCTTGGCAACAATCCTGAACCCTAAGAACTCAGTGGATGCCACACCAATGCTGCACTTACTTTTTTTTTAAGTTTAAGCCCAGCAGAGCAAAATCTGCTTAAAACAGCTTGCAGCCTGTCAGCCAAGATCTCCTCAGATTCCCCAGTGATGAGGACATCTTCAAAATAGGGACATACACCAGGAATGCCCTTCAGAGTCCTCTCCATCACTTCCTGAAAAATCCCAGGAGCTACTGAGATACCAAACTGTAACTGGTTAACTCGGAAAGCTCCTCTATGTGTCACTATTGTTTGAGCATCAGCTGCTTCCTTATTCACTGACAGCTGCTGATATGCTTGCACCAAATCAAGTTTTGCAAAGAGCGCACCACCTTGGACAGCAGCGAGAACTTGCCGGACTGATGGAACCGGGTAAGCGTGCGGATTTAAGGCTCGGTTTACCGTAGCCTTATAATCAGCACATATCTCCATTTGCCTTTAACGGAGTCACAATTGGAGTTTCCCAGTCTCCCCTGTCCACCGGTTTTAACACTCAATGCTCCACCAGTTTGTCCAGTTCGCTCTCAATCTTATGTTTGATGGCAAATGGGACTTTTCGGGGCTTGATACGAACTGGTGGGACGTTCGGGTTTAGTTAAATTTAATGGGAGGGCCCGTGTACTTCCCCAGCCTGTCATCAAATACATCTGCAAATTCATTACAAATGGACTCAAGACGTTTGTGCTGGATGCTATTCACTCCCCCCAACCAAATGCCCAGGGCATCAAACCAATCCAGCCCTACTAAACTAGTTCTCCACCCATCGGTCACCAAAATCTCTAAGGGACCCTGGAAGTCCTTAAACCCCACAGACACGGTGGCCTTTCCCCTGATTTTAATAGGGGTGTGCTGAAAATCTGACAGCTGTAAATTGGTGGGCTTTAAAGGAACCCTCTGCCTGCTCTGATCGCAAATTCTTTTAAATGTCTCATAGGAGATTATTGAGACTGCAGAGCTGGAGTCCAGCTCCATCATGCAAGGTACCCTTGCAGATGGACCTGTATTGTTATTTTTGGTTTGAGCAGCTGATGGACTTCCGTGTGAGACACGGTCCGTCTGCTCTTTCCAGGGACTGAGGGATTGTGCCAGGGTTTGTGCTAAGGAAAAACAGTACCTTCAAGCTCCAATGCCATGGCTTGTAATTCGTTCAGGCTGTCTCTGCTCTGATTCTGGCAGACGGCTGCAATGTGCCCCGTCTTGCCACAGGAACGACACTTTACGGATCTGAACTGGCAGGTCGCAAGCAGATGGTTTCCTCCACAGCTGGCACATTTCTGGTTGGATGTGTTGGCTCCTCTCGGTTCCTTGCATCTGCAGCTGCATGCTGTGCTCTTTGTAGCTGATTATTGTCTCCGCTGGCCCCGTCGTTGTCCCGCCGCGGTGGATGTTTCCCGGGTCTGTGCTGTACCACATCTACCTCTGCCTCTCCGTCCAGGTCGCTGCTTCTGCTGCTCGAAGCACACTTATTGATGTATGGTCGCTCCTGAGCTGCTGCTATTGCGGTGTGTGTGTTTGTCAGAGTCATTGGCTGCCTCGTAAGCCATGACCTCGTCTAAAACCTCCTGCAGATTCATCGGTGGCTTTGCAAGGATCCTTTGTCGGCATTGCTGGTCTCTCAGTCCAAACACCACTCGATCCCTGATCCTGTCTTCCAGATCAGGAAATTTACACTGGCAAGCAGCCTGTCTCAGCGCCGAGATGAATTGCGAGTTCGGCTCACCCGGATGCTGGCTACGCTGGATGAATTTATGCTGCCAATGGATTGGAGTTCTCGCTGGCATGAAATGCTCCTCCAGCTTCTTTTTTAAATCAGCATAAGAAACGTTTTCAATGGGCATCGGCGAGCACAGACCAACAGCCACATCATACACATCCTGACCGCTTAAGCACAGAAGCGCCGCTGCTTTCATTTTATCTTCTGTGATCTTGTTGATCATCAGGAACCCTTCGACTCATCCCAGATGCGCTCCCCATCACTCTGGCTTGTCGATGTTGAAACGAAATTCGCTGGTCGCTCGAAATTTAGCCATGTTGCACCGGTCCTAGAATGCTGCTTCGTTAGGTAGGTCTCCGAATTTTTTTCTGCCTTTCCCACTTCAGAGTGACTTCAGCTCTGATTGAAACAGCATCCCATCCTCGTCGCCACTGTTAAATCGTTGGCTCAGGACCGCATGACCAAGATGGACGACGCAGGACAACAGGGTTCAGCATAACTTCCTTTATTGATGTAGCACAGACTTTGGCAAACAAAGGGGCAACTGCCCCGCTTATCTACCTAGTCAGGTATACTTGGAACCAATCCCATTGTCCGGATTTCCCGCCAAAGACTGCCCTGCCAATCCTGACAGGGCACCCTGCCACCTGGTGGTGTCAGTAGCTATCTCTGTGAACATCTCCTATATACATATATACATAACAATATGATCATCTTTTGCAAACTTCTGACAAGCAAAGTCAACAGGGAAGCCAGATTTACTTAATAACCATGTCACTAATTTAACCACTGCAGTGATTCATGTAACAATTCTAACAAGAGAGGGCATATAATGGGGCAAATTCACATAGTAATTGTTGTGTAGTGGGTTCTGGAGAGCAGGAAGGACACCGAGACGATGAGTACAACATAACCGCTCCTTATTTGGTGGAAATGATGGTACTGGGGAATAGGGGCTAACTGCCCTCTTATATATACCTGGCCAGGTACTCAACCAACCAATCGGATTGAACCTCTGTTTCCCACCAAAAATGCTTCCTGCCAAAACAGTTACAGTTCTTATACCAGCTTTAGGTGTTCCAATAAAGCCTAATACATAACACCCCTTCCCCCTTAAGGATGAAACTATATACACGTACAATGAACTTACATACATGACAACCAACTTCCCAGTGGACGTAGCCCCCTGGCTTCCCTTATTTGTGCACATAGTCTGTGAGGTACGCGGGTGGCCTATGGGGTCAAGGTCTTAGGGTCTCTTCCCCCTTGTGGGCTGGCACCTTACTCGGCATATTCTGGACGTCCAAGTTCTCCTCAACTGGAGAGTCCGCAGGTGAGCTCTGGCTGCCTGTTTCTGGTGGGCCCACCCCATAGTCAGACCCTGTGGTAGGGTTAGTTCCGCAGTCCTGGGAGGGTTGCTGTCCAGGTTGATCAGGGTTCTCCTGATCCTCCTCAGGCTCGGACGCGGTTGTTTGTTGGTGGTGCTGGTAGGGGAAATGTGAGCTAGCTTGTGTGCCAGCTTGGAAACTCAATGAGGGGTAATTTTCCCCGTGGTCGCTTGTTGACCTTTCTGGAACTCTTTTCCTTACTTGGTCTATGTGCCATCTGACCTGACGATCCCCCTCCACCCCTACTACGTAAGATAAGGGCCCAGTTTTGTCAACCACCACCCCCGAAATCCACAAGTGTCCCAGACCATAGTTTCTGGCCCAAACCAAGTCACCCAGGTGTAGTTCTCTTGGGGTTTTGGGTTGTGCGGCCTCAGACGCCACTCTGTCGGGGTGAAGCCTGTCCAATTTGGTGATGAGCCTGCCCCAATGGAGCTCCACAGGACTCTCCCCTGTGGCTGTGCAAGGTGTGTTGTGTTGTGATAATAGGAATTCCGCCAACCTGTGGTGCCAATCACCGACGATAATGCGCCTGAGTGCGTCTTTGGTTGTTCTCACCATCCTTTCTGCTTGTCCATTGGTCGACGGGTGGAAGGGCGCAGATGTGGCATGTCTAATCAAGTTTGCTCTCATGAAGGACTGAAATTCAGCAGCGGTAAATTGAGCCCCATTATCTGATACCACAACGTCAGGCAGACCATGTGTGGCAAAAAGTCTCCTGACCACTTGGATTGTTCTGGCCATGGTCATATTTGGGACTGGCACTACCTCCAGCCATTTTGAGTGGCTGTCTACCACTATTAGGAAAAGCTGTCCTTGAAATGGACCAGCATAATCTATATGGACCCTGGACCAGGGTGTATGTGTTGCCTCCCATTTGTGGACAGGCAATTGGGGCATCTCAGGTCTGGACCTTTGGCAAGTGTAGCATCCCTGTACCTGTTCTTCCACTGCCTTATCTAACCCTGGCCACCAAAGGTAGCTCCTTGCTAAAGCCTTCATGCGAACTATGCCAGGGTGCCCTTCATGTAGAGACTGTAGCACCCTATCTCTTAGTGTTGATGGTATAATAACCCTACTACTCCACAACAGGCATCCTTTATGTGCGGACAATTCATGCCTCCTTACAAAATACACTTAGAATTCTGGGCCTGGACTTTTGTCCTGCCACCCTGTGAATACCTTCGTCGCCACTGTTGTGTAGTGGGTTCTGGAGAGCAGGAAGGACGCCGAGATGATGAGTACAACATAACAGCTCTTTATTTGGTGGAAATGACTCTACTGGGGAATAGGGGCTAACTGCCCTCTTATACATACCTGGCCAGATACTCAACCAACCAATTGGATTGAACCTCTGTTTCCCACCAAAAATGCTTCCCGCCAAAACAGTTACAGTTCAATGCCTCCTTGTGGTGACTCTTATACAAACTTTAGGTGTTCCAATAAAGCCTAATACATAACTATCTCACTTAACAACAGAAATTTTGGGCTCATTGTGGTCATAAATAGAAGACTACCTGAAATTTTGGGCTCATTGTGGTCATAAATAGAAGACTACCTGTATATGCTTCATTGTGGTGGTCTGGAATCAAACCTGCAATATCTTTAATGTATACCTTGTATGCTGTTTCTCAAGATAAATTTGATGCTGGCAAAGCTGAGCTGGGGATAGAACTAACAGTCAGGGGAAATTATTAAGAGATGACTGCAAAGGAATTCCATTAATTATACTTAATTCATTAGTTGTAAATGAAATGATATTTTCCAGCTTCATGCAATATATTCTGGAATGTGGGCCAAGGGCTGCATATGTGTATAGTGCATGTGCAGCCCTTGGCCCAGAAAAGCTGCCCTTTCCTGGTTTCTACCTCACAATAATTAAAATTATTCAATATAATAGGAAAATTAAACAAATAGCATCTCAAATATCTACATTTGTCCTTTTGCATCTCAATGTGACTAATTATGACAGTTTAGAGAAGGCAAAAACCTGACAATGCTCTGGTGTCCCAGCCAGTCAGCTTTCTCAGGAATGCCAACAATAAACCTGGGAGTTTTTTCATAGATATCTACAGAAAAATGAGATTACATCAAAATAGCAAATTGTGATTGATGTCATGATGCAAATCCTATCTTTATGCGTTTGTATCTGGACACGTTTGATTGTACCT
Organism: Vipera berus; assembly: GCF_964194415.1. Taxonomy (NCBI): domain Eukaryota; kingdom Metazoa; phylum Chordata; class Lepidosauria; order Squamata; family Viperidae; genus Vipera; species Vipera berus. Next base: position 38,661,551 of record NC_138205.1, on the reverse strand, counting down.
TTGGGAAATTGGGAGATTAGTAATTTCTTCTTTCCAATTTCCCTCTGCATATAGCTCCTGCATTTGTATTACAGGTAATCCTCGACTATAGCTTAGCTATGGTTCAAAGTTATCACAAATCTCCCCCAAAAGCTACTTAACTGTTATATGATTTAGCAACCTGATTTTGAAGTTGCAATGGACACATCTCCACCCTGGGATCACATGACTGAATTTTGGTTGCATGGTAACTGCTCAGTTTTACAGCCATTTGTAGGATCCCACAATCATGATTGCAAATTTTGACATTTTTTCCTACACCTGTAACATTCACTTAACAACCACTGCAAAAAATGCCAAAAAATTGGGTCCAGTCACATGATGTATCTTATGGCCATAACAACTTATGACTATAATTCCAAGCTCAATTACAGTTGTAAGTGAACACTACTTGTAAATAAAACTATATTCATAGCAGTTTTCAATCTGTAAATTTTAATATGTTAATACTTTCAGGAAATTATAATAAAGTTTAACTAAGTAGGGAAAAATCCCTGAAGTACAATAAAATCCCTGAAAAATTGTTTGAAATCATCTTATACAAAAAGGTAATGAAATATCTAGTATGAGCATATTAGATTAGTAGAATAACTAAGGAGATATCAAATGTATTCCATACCCAAAGCAATGTAATAATAAATATGCAATTAAATCTCTCAAATTTGGTACTATATGTGGAAATTGTATATGACATATAATGAAAGGCAACATTATCAGTGCACTGATGATGAAGATGTTACCTAGTTTGGGTAATGAAACATCTGCAAGAAAACAACCAAGCTCAGAGAGTACCAAGGACCCCTCATTTTAACCTTGGGCTACAAATATTCTCCTTTAAAGGCAATTATGTTTCTAAAATATTGAATTTTAACCATGATTTATATTTCTTTTAGTATGACAGTCTTCCCTTTTTGTGTGTGTGGGAGCTTTTGGATTCCCCAAAGATGCTTCAGAGCATGTGAAGATGCAACATTTTCCTGCAATTCCTTAAAGCAATCCCACTTTTTCACAATATCATACAGCTGCTCAGGAAAGGACACAGCTCTTTTAAAAAATTGCAGACAAGATGCCAGGTTGTCAGTCTATACAATTCTACACGTATTTTGGTATTTGAATCCAAAGTAGTGCAGCCCAGTTAGTGAACCACTGCAGATATACATAAAAGCTTAATGGTGTGATGTTACATATAACTCAATATCAGTCTACTCATGGTTTAAGATGACTCTTCTTTAAATGTCTTAAGAACATTATGTAGCAACAAGGAAGAAAGCTTTTTGATTGTAGCATTCCATTTCTATATTCCTCTCCTAATTATGATGTATTGCTGATGATCTTAAGAGATTTATTTCAGCATTTGTTTATGCAGGTATTTCAATTGGCTGATATATTTGCCTATACTAGATTTGCATTCTTGATCATTTTATGATAACACTTGAGAACATTTTTATCATACATGTATTTGTTGTTGTTCGTGAGAATAAATAATAAATGTATCATTTTATATTGTTATACCACTTCCTGTACAACCATCTTGATTTCTAAAATATAAAATGCAATAATAAAATCAGTAAAACAATTTAAAACATGCTCAATAAAAAGGTGAAGGAAAACAAAAAAACAAATTATCCATGCACCTAGCATTCTGAAAGAAAGAAAAAATGGGAAGAGCAATTGCAAAGATCTGACCTTACCATAGAGCAGGCCTATGTATCAGTAACCACCAGATGGCACTATACTATCATCGGCACTAGTGACGCTATCTTGTCAGGTAATGTCTGTGAACAAACTCTGGAGGCACCAAGGACTCCACAGTCCAACCTTGAGCTTCATATATTCTCTCCTATTTTTACTCTGCTATTCTTAGCCCATGAAACAAGGCCTCTTCCAATGATGTCAAGTTTTGACCAGTTCACACTGAGAGCCAGTTTGGGGTAGTGGTTGTAGTGGGATAATGGTTAAAGCCAGTGGTGGGATTCAGCCGGTTTGCACCATTTTGGCAGAACCGGTAGCCAATTCTTTGTTGCCCACGCCCAGAATGGACTTCCGTAAGCGGCATCCGCACAGAGAACTGGTTGTTCACATATTTGAATCCCACCACTGGTTAAAGCACTGCCTAGAAACCAGGAAATTGAGAATTCTAGTCTTGCCTTAGTCCAAAATCTATCTCTCTCTCTCTCTCTCTCCCTCCCTCCCTCCCTCTCTCTCAACATATACTTCTGGGTACAGAAGTCACTAGAGTATTTACTGACTGATAGCTGTAAGAGCGCCCCCAATTTGCATCAGCAGAGGGTATATATACTATTCAAAATGAGACACAGGCATTTTCAGAGGTAGTCAAAATAATTGACATAATCATAGACTTGAAACCCTGCTCATTATGTGTGCGCAACATGTGTTGTTCAATTGTCCAGTTCTATCTACCATTTTGAAACAATTAACTTTTCTGCAAACATTTCTGGTGTTAGTGTAGTGTTAGTGTGCTTGCTCTACCTCTCCTCATTCCTTAAAGAAGTCACACTTTTTCTTGGGCTTGCACTAAGGCTGTGCAGTCCAGGGAAAATATATTTTTGAGTTACAGAGGTATTGAGATAGCCAGTGCTTTTTTTCTAAAAAAACAAACGGTGCCGGAACTCTCATCTTGGCGGGCGCAGGAGGTGGGGGGTGGGTGCTGCTGTGGTCACGGGTGCGAGGGGTGTTGGTGGTGGGCTCCCCCCCGGGCTGGAGCTGGCACGGCTGGTGCTATGGGAGCAGCGGGGACCGCTGTATATGGCGGGGCTGCGCGGGGCATGCAGCGGAGGCGGTGGGGGCCAGGCGATGCAGGGCGGCCACTTAGGCACGCAGGGCAAGGCGACGGTGGCACAGGTCCAGCACCAGGTAGGCCACCAGCCTGGCTGACACGGGTGAGCACAAGGAAGGAGTGCACATGGACTCTGCAGAACTCATCTCCCACTCCTTGTCCTCTGTTACTTACCTAGTTGAGATGGTGTAGTTGGGCAGCAGGGAGGGCTGCAAGGTTCCTGCCAACTCATCTTCGCTGTAGACAACTTGCTGCTGCAACGTTTGCCGGCCAAGTCTTTTGGCATGCTCAGCAGCAATTCCTATTGGCTTTCGAAAGCCAATAGGCTTTCGAAAGCCAATAGAGGGAGTAGCTTGTGCAAAAGCTTTTTTTTGTGCAAAAAAGGGTGCCGGAACGCCATTCTGAGCGTTCTATGAGAAAAAAAGCCCTGCTTTTATGTTTTAATCTTATGATTTTAAAAATATTGTAAGTTGCCCCAAACCTCGCCATGTGGATTGCATACAAATATTATATAATCGGTAAATAAAGGTAGAACATATGTTAAATATACATCAAATGATAATATGCTTCCCTACAAAGTCAATTCTTGCTCAATGACAGACCAAGGAGTTAACTCGGAAAGGCAAGAGGAAAATCTAGAAGAGATCTGTGCAACTTGTAGAAAGGAAAGGCCCACACTGATAAATTAAAAATCTTTGTGGTCTGCAAAGGAACGTTGGTGGGCTAATCAATGATTTGGTGAGTAGAGGTGCATCTACAGTGTTGGAGTTCGTGGTCATGGTAAGCCATGGAGGCAGTAGGCAACATGACTTTCAGGGCAGTGGTGGTGATTTTATCACTTTTTTTTTAAGTCTGTGCTCTGTCCAAGGGTGCTTGATAGGCTGCATGTACAGGCCTGGTCTACAATTTATTTTGGAGCATTCAACTATCTAGAGCAGGCATGTCAAACTCATTTTGTTTGAGGCAACTTCTTATAAAAGAATTGCCATTAATTTGTTTTAATAAAATAATTTAAATTAATTTTTCACTTGATTTCAAATTAAATGAATTATATTGGTTGACAATGAGATTTTTTTTAGTACAATTGCCAAATGCAATAAACTGGTTTTAGGTATATGTGTGCACTAATTATTTCAACACCAATACATTTTAACAACATATTCTATTTGTAAATGAATGCAAATGCAAATTATACAATTTTTTGTGCAAAAATAAAACAAAATAACAGATTTAAGAGCTGTTATCATTAGTTATCCTTAGATAAAAAATAATTCCATCATCCAAAACTTTGTTATACTGTATTTAACGAACAGATGCTTTGGGATTAAAAAAAAGACTGACTACATTTGATTGTGTATCACCATGGCATTAAAACAAAATTCGAACAGTGTATGAAAAATAAAGGTTCCCTAAATGTCTGCTGGCTATATCTATACATTTTCCTTGATAGCATTCTATTGCCTTCTTTTTAGCCTTTTTTTCAACTTCCCATCTTAAAAAGGGCAAGGTACCGGGAGCTGAAAGTTACAGACACTGTTTAAGCAGGTTGCTAAGCAACCTGTTCACACTCGGCCCTTCTTACCCTCCCACTTTTAAATTAGCCTGTACGGATCGCATTTCCTTCTATTTGAGCCATCTGAAGGCCTGTCGCTGCGATGCATTCTGCTGCTCTGCAACCTGGCTGCCTGAAGAGAATTTGGCTCTTTGGAAGTTTCCTTCAGCTTTTTTTGTGTGTGTGTGTGTGTGCAAAAAAAGGTGCTGGAATGCCGTTCTGAGTGTTCTATGGGGGGAAAAAGCCCTGGATATATCACATATAATTGAAGATTGTAATTAGTTCCGTGTGCACGTTCACCAAGTGTGATGTATTTGTGCTGGCATTTCTAGGCCTCTTTCCAACCACATCCAGAAAAATTTGTAACAAAGATTGGAATTCTTAAGGCCCATGTTTGATATTTCCCAGCAATCTGTTACTGGAAGGAAAAAGCAATCCCTGCTGTGTATGCAGGTATCCTTAGGGTGCCATAGTTATGAATGAGAAATATTGGTTGCAAAGTTGACATTTCTGGATGTAATACAGATATTTTGGACTTATTTTTGTTTCTTTGCATGTTTGATATTTTTAAAAAGGCATATGATACTGACTACGCTTATGCACACATGTAACATCTTTTGCTAGGATACATGACCACTGCTTTTCCAGAATGTGAAAAGTGAAAGATTGTGACTAAACAAAATTTTAATGTACAGATAATACCACCAGAAATTATTTTAGCTTTTTAAATAAATGTTCTTATTGATGTTAAGCTCACCATGGAAAACATCATATAGTTATGTATATACTAGTTTAATTATTTAAAGACTGAAGTGAACATAACTAGATTCTAAATAATCTATTTTTCAAAACACACAACAGTCCAAACAGTAAAAGTAAAGTCCAAATTAAGAATATTTCATTCTTAAGAATTGTTTAATTTAAAGTGGTTTAGTTGTAATAGATGGTTAGATTCAAAATAGTTTTCAAGGGTATGTACAAAAGATACTATTTTTTTCTAGCATCAGCTAAATTAGACATATTACATTGAGAAAAATGTTTCTCATTTCTTTCCTGTTACCTTCATTGACTTCATTGCAGAGATGTTAATATAGGAAATAGATTATTTTGTTATCTAATTTTACCTTCCAAAAGACAGAAGCAGATGAAAAATGTGAGGTTCTTTCCTGTTGGCTTTTTTGAATTAGCTGTTTTAGATTCTAAAAGTTTAGTTCCTAAAGAAGTAACCCTGTAAATAATTTTAATGTCCTCCTCTAGTGCAGGCTCTTTTATGACTCAAGGACTTCAACTCCCAGAATTCTTGAGCCAGCATGGCTTAGCTTGGAAACCTCTCCCTTTCCCCTCAGCATGGCTGGCTCAGGATTTCTGGGAGTTGATGTCCACAAGTCATAAAAAAGGGCCAAGCTTGTCTAGCCCTGCAATAGGCTTTCAGAGGGAGCTTTTTTTTGGCAAAAAAAGTGCTGGAATGCCGTTCTGAGTGTTCTATGAGAAAAAAAGCCCTAGATAGCAATGCAAGCCCAGAAAAAGTTTATAGTTTCATCTACCCATGATGGATCCAAAGTAGTGGTGGGATTCAAATATGTGAACAACCAGTTCTCTGTTTGGATGCCGCTTCCGGAAGTCCATTCTGGGCCTGGGCAACAAAAAAATTAGCTACCGGTTCTGCCGAAGTGGTACGAATCCCAGAACTGATCTAAGCTACTTTTTTATTGTGCATCTGAAGATTGTACACATCTAATCTGGAAGCAAAGTTGTTTAATGAAAAGAGAAAAACACTCAAAGAGGGCATAAGGCAGAATGCTGAAAAGCCTGCCCACATATGTTGATATAGCTCAACCCACTGCAGAGGAATCAGTCTGTGTACTGTCTGATGACTGGTTTCTCAAGCAATTGTCCAAGTCACATTTCTTATATATTTTAAAATTTTGGTTTTATTCTAATTTCCTTGTTTTAATAGTTGTGAGCCACACTGTAATTGGAAGTCACCTCCTGAACAGATGGGCTGTATATTGCGTAGTGGATCCGATGCAAGGAAGAGACGCCAGCTGGTGTGTGAGTTCAGCTCTTTATTGGAGGGGGGTAGTGAACTGGGGAATGAGGGCTACCTGGCCTCCTTAAATACCTAGCCAGGTAAGCGGACAGCCAATGGGGTTGGCCCTAGGTTTCCCGCCAAAACTGGGTTTCCCGCTGAAACTGTCCAGGCCAACGCCCCCTGGTGGCTGTTGCTATGCAGGTGCCTGCATACATAACACTGTATACAAGCCTATTAAATAAATTGGAAGTTGGAAGATATTCAAGGTTAATAATATATTAGGGTTTAGCAACCTTTTGAAGGAGGATGAAGATAGGAAAACCTGAGAAAAGAGCTGGGTTCTGCCAGCTTTGTGTTGATGAGTCTGTCTCCAATGAGACCATCATAGTTCTTTTGCTGCTTCTGTTGAAAAGGCACTTCATATGGCTATATTTTATGTTCCAGAGAAGATTGTGCCATTCTGCCTACTCCAACTCAATTTTGCTGCTTCCTGCAGGGTATTTAGAAGTGTTGCTGGTCACTTGTCATCAGCATTGTTACCCCAGCAATATTGTTAGCAGAACATGAAGCTCTCTAATTATTGATGGCTCCCCCTTTAACTCGTTTGATGCATCAGAAAAGTTCTCTTTCTTTCTCCTCCTGCAAAGACAACAGCAGGTCACAGGAGTGGAGTGTCCCTGTCTTTCTGAAGTTTTGGCCATTTGAAAGATGGAGAAACCCACGAATGAAAGTATCACTTGAAATCCTTAAGGTGCATGCCACAGATATTAATGACAGAGACTGTTGCTGGTTTTTATGATGGGTGATGCTTAGTGGGGACGGACATCATCGAGAGAATAAACCATAATAAACCATTTTGTTTTAACAAAAGTATGAAAAGCACAGAGAAACACGTTTGCTGGCTTTTCTTTTTCTTTTTGAGGCAGAATAGGGCCCTGAGCCGCAAATGCGAACTCTTCGTAGCAAACTGTTTCACCGGCTCAAGAACTACCATCTCTGTGGCACTGTAATACCGCCCTATTAATGCCTTATGTAAAAGATTGATTCCACATTTCCCCCAAACATTCCCTTCTAATTTCACGGAAAGAAAACTCTTCCCCCCCTTCCCCAGGAAAAGGACACTGAGGCGCAAAACTCCAGGCAAGTTGCTCACGCGCTGGGTCCGGGGCGAGGTGGCAGCGACCGCGCGTGCAGCTCTCCCTCGTGACCAGATCGCATGTCGGTTCCCAAGGCTGTTCTTTGGCGCCTCAGAGCGGCGGCAATGGCTCGTCGCACGGCCCTGAGAGGCGCTTGTTTGTCTCCACCTTCTCCTCCTCCCCCCACTTTTACCCGCCGCAGGGCCAGGCTGGGCTCAGGCGGTTGAGAGGGGCGGTCCCAGAGGAGGAGTCCGTGGCATGTACTGAACTGCCCTCTCCGTCTATCAGCCAGCGCTGTTTCCTTCTCTGGACGCGCTTGAGGTATATTCAGCTGCCTCCAGCCTCCAGCTCCTATGGCCGGACGCGGCGGGTTTCCCCTGACTCCGCCGCCCCCGGAGGGACCATCGGCGGCAGTCTCAGTGGCAGCGGGCGTCCCTTCGCCTGCCGTCCCAGCACCTGGAAGCGGGCTTCTGCGAGGACCAAGTCCTGCTGGGGCTGGATCGTATCGGCCCATGGGCCACGGAGCTCAGTTCCAAGTAAGTGGGGAGGCGCGCACGTGTGCATGTGTTGTCAGTTCGGGAAAAGTGCGGAAGCAGTGGCGCCGAAGATATAGGCAGTTTCTCGACCCTGACCGGAGTCCTCTGAATTTACAGAGCTATGATTCCCATCATCCGCGAACTGGGAACTATAAGAGTTATAGTCGTGCAGGTCGTCACATTGAGAAAAGTTACTCTGGAGGCTTTCACAGTTTGGAGACAAGTGAAGAGACTGGCAGCTGTAGCAGGGGCGACAATATCTATTAGGAAAAGTTTTATGGGCATCTTTTCAGTATTTTAAAGAAATTGAACATATGAGTGAGAATAAGTGACATATGTTAGGTGGGATGAAGAAATTGTGTTTGCGGAAAATAGAGACATCAGAGACAGCAGCATTTCAGTTTCTTGGGTTGCTTATTATTAGAAATTGCTGAAGGGTCGAAAAGGTGAAACAACTTATTTTGTAATAGTCAAAATCTAAGTACAAAATTATTAAATTTTTAATAAATTATGTATTAAATATTTTTTTATTTATTTGATTTCTATAGTCACTTCTCAGTAGTAGGTTTACAGTTCTAAAATTATAAAGCAATTAAAACAATTTAAAAAACAACAGAACAATAAAAGAATCCACAAAATTTTAGTTAGGCTAGTATAATTTATATGGGTTTATTTTTAATTTTACTTTGACAAATATTGGTAATTTTTACTAATTTAAATATTTAATGTTTCCTTATGTTTTTGAGGAAGCCTTAAGATCTGAATAATTAGATGTACTCTAATGGGGCAGTGAAAGACAGTTAAATATTGGCTTGCATGTGCCATCTGGTCTGTCTTAGGCCTATGGTTGTGGCAAGAGGAGGTGGAGTTTGCACTGCAAATTATAGGTCTGTTTGTGTAATACTGTTTACTGGTATTCAGGAGAAATTTCTTCTATGTTTAATGGAGTAAGTTATTCCATTCTAATAAGTATGTGTAGGATTGCAACCTTACAGTGATTTTGTGGTGATTGAATTCTGTGAGGCTTGAAATGTTTTGCAATTGGAAAACAAATTCTTGGTTTTTAAAGGTAATATATATACCTAAGAAGTCTTTTGCAGATTTCTCCCCTCAGTCCTTCCTTGCCTGAAAGTTAAGGCTGAATGATTACATTGTTTTCCATTTCTCTTGAACATCATCTTTTTAATTAATGTGCTACTTTAATGTCTACTTTAATTTTGCTTGAATCAAATTGTGCTTCATTTTTATATTGTTTTGAGATAGTGACATAGACATTATGTAATAAATTTTCATATCATTTGCTATCAGCATGTTTGGAACTTTAGCTAGAATCACATGGATTTTTCTTTAATAAGAAGTTGGATATTAAGGGATATTAAAAAGATGGAGAATATGAAAACAAGCAACGTTTTACTTAAAGAAGGATCTGAAATATTTCCCTTGAAACTTGAGTGTATATATTTTGCCTCTTGTATTTTATTGGAAAGGAATTTTCCCATACTCTAGGACTTTTGATTATACAAGACTGTATATTAGAAGAATTGAGTCTTTAGCAGTATTTGAGTATCCAGATAATACACTTCTAGTTTGAATGTAAGGAATGAAAGAAAATATAGCAATGATTCAAAAGGACTTGCAGACTACTGGTGATTTAAAGTAATGTTAGTACACTCCCTATCGCACCATTGCACTCATTTCACGTGCTAGTAAAGCTATGCTTAAAACCCTACAAGCTAGACTCCAGCAGTATGTGGATCGAGAACTACCAGAAGTACAGGCAGGATTTTGAAGAGGCAGAGGAACTAGAGATCAAATTGCCAACATACACTGGATCATGGAGAAAGCTAGGGAGTTCCAGAAAAACATCTACTTCTGCTTCATTGACTATGCTAAAGCCTTTGATTGTGTGGATCACAACAAAATGTGGCAAGTTCTTAAAGAGATGGGAGTTCCAGGAGTCCGGCAAGGCTGTATACTGTCGCCCTGCCTATTTAACTTATATGTAGAGCCCATCATGAGAAAGGCAGGGCTAGATGAATCAAAAGTTGGAATTAAGATTGCCGGGAGAAATATCAACAACCTAAGATATGCAGATGATACCACTCTAATGGCAGAAAGTGAAGAGGAACTAAAGAGCCTCTTGTTGTGGGTGAAGAAGGAGAGTGCAAAAGTTGGGTTGAAACTTAACATTAAGAAAACCAAGATCATGGCATCCGGCCCTCTCAGTTCCTGGCAAATAGATGGGGAAGAAATGGAGGTAGTGACAGATTTTATTTTCCTGGGCTCCAAGATCACTGCAAACGGAGACTGCAGCCAAGAAATTAAAAGAAGCTTGCTCCTGGGGAGGAAAGCTATGGCAAATCTAGACCACACACTAAAAAGCAGAGACATCACCCTGCCAACAAAAGTGCATATAGTCAAGGCTATGGTCTTCCCAGTTGCAATGTATGGCTGTGAAAGCTGAACCATAAGAGAGGCTGAGCACCAAAGAATTGAGGCCTTTGAACTATGGTGCTGGAGAAGACTCCTGCGAGTCCCTTGGACTGCAAGGCGATGAAAAGGGCGTCCTCCTGGATTCACGACTCAATTTTGAAGACCACATAGGAGCCGTGACCAGGGGGGCTTTTGCACAGGTTCGCCTGGTGCGCCAGCTGCGCCCCTATCTGGACCGAGATGCCCTACGCACAGTTACTCATGCGCTCGTGACCTCCCGTTTGGACTACTTTAACGCTCTCTACATGGGGCTGCCCTTGAGGACCACTCGGAGGCTTCAACTGGTGCAGAATGCGGCCGCGCGAGTTGTAATGGGGGTCTCCCGATACTCCCACGTAACACCTCTACTCCGCGAGCTGCATTGGCTTCCGGTTGCCCTCCGGGTGAAATTCAAGGTGCTGGTTATTACCTATAAAGCCCTACATGGCTTGGGTCCGGGGTATTTGAGGGAACACCTGCTGCCGGCATCAAATGCCCTTCGTCCAGTGCGCTCCCACAGGGAGGGTCTGCTCAGGGTCCCACCGGTAAGAGATTGTCGGCGGGTAACACCCAGGGATAGGGCCTTCTCAGTGGGGGCGCCTGCCCTCTGGAACCAGCTGCCAGTGGAGCTGAGGACTGCCCCCGACCTCCGTTCATTCCGCCGGGGCCTGAAGACCTGGCTCTTCGAGCTCTCGGGCTCAGGCTGAGGAGTAATTTATTTTAATCGGGGTTTTAATTGCACAGGGTTAAGTTTAATCTTTTTAAAATTGGTTTTAACTTTTGTATTGTTGGTTTTTAATTTCCTGTAAACCGCCCTGAGTCCTCAGGGAAAGGGCGGTATATAAATGTAATTAAATAAAATAAATAAAATAAAAAATAAAAACGGTCAGTCCTAGAGGAAATCAACTGCTCTTTAGAAGGCTAGATCCTGAAGTTGAAACTGGCCACCTAATGAGAAGGAAGGACTCACTGGAGAAGAGCCTAATGCTGGGAAAGATTGAGGGCAATAGAAGAAAGGGATGACAGAGAATGAGGTGGCTGGATGGAGTCACTGAAGCAGTAGGTGTGAGGTTAAATGGACTCCAGAAGATGGTAGAGGACAGGAAAGCCTGCAGGAACGTTGTCCATGGGGTTGCGATAGGTCGGACATGACTTCGCAACTAACAACAACAAGTACACTCCCTAAGGCATTGCAGTATATATCCACAAGGAGATTTCTGACACCTTAAGTGCTTACCCTTTTTGGGATAATAATTTATTGGCGATATTTTATATTCATCAGTGAAATAAAAATGATATTGATTTGAAGAATATCCATAGAATATATTTTATAAACCATTTAAAAATAATATGAGTAAACCCTCTCCTCCCAATTTTTGTCATAGCCATGCCAACATTGGAAAGCGATATTTTCTCCATGGTTTATTTTGATTTATTTTATTTATCAATTTTATTTGCTGCCCATCTTGCAGTTCCAGCAACTCTTAAATATGTGATTTTCAAAAAGTAAGATTAATGTACATTAAGTTTGTATAGTTTCTGAACCACCAAACTAAACACAGACCAATTGTTACATTTAGAATTTTCACAGGAACTTAAAAAAATAATCTGCCATGTGACTCAGCTCCAATACCTGGGTAGGTGTGGGAAGTAAGCTGCTTACATGATTCTTTACACACCTGGTTGACTATATATTGTATACATTTCTAATAGGGCATTTCTTGCAAAATGTAGATTCATTTAATTATGTAGTTTATATATTACAGTTGGGGTGTGATTTGGATTCATAAACAGAACAGTACTTTGGAGCATGTGGAGAATGTGGCATCCATCTGTAACTTTTAAAGCAGCCTTCTTTTCCCAGATTCAAGTTGTTATGGAACCTAGGAAAAGTCACATTTGGTTTAAGGAATTGCAGATAAGTGTTACATTTGGGCCTTATGCACATTGAAGCAGTTTTGCCTTTAAAACGAAAACATTGCACTGCTATGTTACATATTACTTTTTCATAAATTGGCTTCAAACAATTCAAAAAACTTTAAAAATATAATCAGCTATGGCCAAGTAGTAAAATACTGTATAAAATAAAAAAGTTGAAATAGCAAATATTTCAACTCTCCAACAAATAGCAAATATTTCAACTTTCTAACAACATACCTTATATTAAAGGTCTCTGATTTATTTGTAGGTATGTATGGTATTATAATGTAATCAATTACAAAATATTATTATACATTCCAATTTCTCAGTATAATTCTTCTAGCCATCAGCCATGTATGCTACTATAAAAATATAATTCTTGATGAACAGTTTATAAAACTTTAGTGTATAATTTAAAATCACATTAACATTTTTAACATTTAAAATTTCCCCATAAAGGTAAAAAGGCCACTCCCCAAAAGTACCAAAGGATGGTAGGACCATATTACATGGATCAATGAACACCTTCATCAAAGAAAATCTCATATCTTTCTTTCCAAGTACATTCTTTGGGGAGTCGAACGCATTCTAAATACATTTTTGATAAATCAGCTCTAATGTCAAATCAGTTTATATCATTTAAACATTTTTAAAAAGATGAAGCTATTTAGTATTACTAAAAATTCTGGTTCTTTTATCAATAATTAGAATATTCCAGAAATGTTTATTTAAAGCTATATTCTTCACCTTTCAAAAAAGATAGGTTATGAATTTTACTTCCGTCACAGATTCCATTAAAATGCAAGTGCTTTTGGAAGCAGCCAACATGTTGGCCTCATATTAAGCCATTAAAAAGTTACTGTTATAAATTAGGAAGAGCAAATTGAATTTGAAGTCAAGCTTAGCAAATTAAAATTTTAATATAAATTAATATTTACCTTACTGCATGTTTGCCCATATTGTGTAAATTATTTTCATGCATATGTTTAAACATTGTTTGCACAATTTACCTCTTCTACATTTAGATAAATTTAAATTACTAAAAGTATGACATCTTTTTACTTGGGTGAAATTGCCATAATACAATATTACCGTACCTTTTTGTTCTAGTTGATAAGGTCTTTGTTTCACTTTATCCAATAAACTGACTAGGTTGTATGCTCTTTTAGAAAACAAGAACAGAAGTGATGGCAGTTTGATTTCCATGGCTATTAATTTAAAGCCTTTTTTTTGAAGAACAACTGCATCTTAAACGTTAGCAATACATGCATAGTGTTTGACATTTTTCCAAAGATGAATAAGTTTTAGGTTAAAGCAAGTTTGAATCTAAAGAAAATATGGAATAGAAAAAAGAAGAACATTTCTATAATATTTTTTTAATGTTAGTACAGCAAAATAATGTATCATTAATATAGGTCAAATCATTCCAATATACTCTTGATAAAGAATATAATGTAAGTATAATAAAAGAATGTAGGAAATGCCAGTAAGCTTCATCTGTCTTTTTTGATAAAGTTAGGGAGAGGAAAATTATTTGAAAATAAGTTTGTAGAAAACTTATGCTTATTTCTATTGGAATTAAAAATATAAATTCATATGTAATACATAGTGTAGTTTAAGCTTGGTTAATTCTGTAAGACTTATAAAATATATGTCAATATATAGACAAATGAAAAACACATTTGTAACTAAGCAATTAAATTAATACCTTTATTCTTCCAAATATAAAAATAATTTTGCTACAGCTGTGTAAAGACCTGGATTTAATTTCTGCAGAGTATTAATTAATGTTGCTCATATGGGCATGCACATAGCATCTGCTGGGAATCTTTTTATTAAACAAATCTTTTTCCAAGATTGAGATGAAACTGTGGAGATAGTCACTCAGTTCTGGGGAAAGATGCAGTTCTTTAAGAAGCTAATTGTATGTCCCCATAATCTCCAAATCACTTTTTGGATTTTAATTTAGATTTCTATACAACCCTAGATTTTATAAATTGCCAACCATAATAAAAAGGAATCACGGGTATTTAAAAAGACATACCGGTAATTAAAGTTTTGCTTCTTGCATAAGAAAATAAAAGAAAAAAAGAAAATTGAAATGTTTTATTGAAGGATTATGTCAGATTAAATGGAACAAGAATTCCTAGATCATATAAAAAAGATAGGGGTCATACAACTCAGTAAATTCTAACTAAAATATAAAATAAAGTTGCCAAATTATGGAAGACTTGCAAAGGTAGATTATTAACTCAAACCATAAAATTAAAAACTATAGAAGTTTATTTCATAATAACAAGCAGAATCTTATAGAATGCACTGTTTAATAGCAGGATTGTGTGATCAGACATGCTAATAATGCTTGTTTATCATAGGGCTTTTTTTGGTCATAGAACGCCCAGAATGGAGTTCCAGGACCTTTTTTGGATGGAACCTTGTAGGATAGGCAGGACGGGTTGTATGATGTGTGTGAGTTCCAGCATCTTTTTTTTTAACAAAAAAAGCACTGATCGTAGTTGAAATGACTGTAGACTCTTTTCAGTCCCCCCCTTTTTTCTGAAGCAGTTAGAAGAATTCAGAAACTTCCCTTTCTGCTCTGATTAATCAGAACTTGCTGAGTTAATTGAAATAATTGAATTACTTTTTGTAAAATATGGTATGATAAATTATAGGCCTGGTTCACATAGTATGTAAAGTCAAAATGTAGTGGCTTGGTTTTGCATTGCATGATGTGTGTATAATGTGATTTTTAAAAGTAAATAATGATGATCAACTCATAGCTTAATGTGAAATATATTTCACCGTCCCTGTGTAAATATTGGATAATTTGACAAGTTGTGGTTAATTAAAAGTCATGGATGGAGACGTTTTTGAATTAGCAATCCTGTTAGAGAGAATGTGGAAATTTAAACTACCAGTACTTCACATCTTGATAAATCATATTTAAATTATACCAAACACAGACTTTATGGAATTAATTTTTGACACAGTGTTGTTAGAAGTGAAATTATCTTTTTTTGGTTCAAGGTTCTTTCTGTTTGATTTTGCTGGGTTTCAGTGTTGGACTTAAAAAGAGCATTGTAACATGGTACAATATGTACTATATCAGGGCTTTTTCTGAAGTGTCTTGTTGATTGTTGAGCTGAGAATTAGAAAAAAGTCCAGAATTTGGAAGCCTGCTGGTATGTATCCTGGGAATATAGACAAATAACCAATTATATGTGGTTCTCACCTGCATCCTATGTTACAGATCTTTAAAAAATGTTTACCAGGAAAATGTGATAAATTTCAAGATAGATAATCATTTAATGAGGTCTTGCATTTTGAAAGCAGAATGGGATATTTGATTATCCAATTCTATTGTTGTTGATACAACTAGAGAAAAGTTTGGTAATAAGATCTTTTATGTTCTAGTATGTTTCAAACTTTTTCTTCATGCTAATGGCATTGCAAAATAATTTTTATAGCATTGGTTTTATAGTATTTCTCTGGAAGACATACACGTTGTAAATGCTACATATCCCACAAGTAAGGATTATTTTGTTCTGCAGATGAAGGAAACATGAATGTTTTAGCAGTAAGAGGCTGCACCCCTGCACGTTTCTTCACTTCCCTTGGTGGTTCTGTAGTGAGGAAGCAGGAAACAGCAGCAGCCAAATGCAGCAGCTTTAGCAATGATGAACCTGCTGGGTGGTTTTATGCAAGCCTCTGATACTGACTGTTATGTTTTGCATTTTAGCTAAAAAGCTGAGTTAATGTAGAACATTAACATTCCTTCCTTTTTTATTTTGTCAGAAATGTGAAGATAAAAGATGTTGCATTTGAGTTCAAAATACTTAATAGATAAAACACAATTTTATTCAGTGAATCAATGTTTTCTGTTGAGGGATATGGAAGCTTTCAAACTGAACATCACTTAGCTAACATCTAATGGTAAAAAAATTAACTGTATGAGTGCAATCCCCTTCATGGATTACTGTCTTGTCGTGGTGAAGGGGCTTACGTAATTCAATGAAGCTATGAGTTATGCCATGCAGGGCCACTCAAGATGGACAGGTCATATCAGAGAGTTCTGACAGAACGTGATCCACTGGAGAAGGAAATGGCAACCCACTCCAGTATCTTTACCATGAAAACCCTATGAAGAGTACCAGAAGGCAAAATGATAGGACGCTGGAAGATGAGCCCCTCAGGTTGGAAGGTGTCCAATATGCTACTGGGGAAGAGCAGAGGGCTAGTACTAGTAGTGCCAGAAAGAATGAAGTGGCTGGGCCAAAGATGAAAGGACGCTCAGCTGTGGATGTATGTGGTGGTGAAAGGAAAGTCCGATGCTGTAAAGATTTTTTCTCCATAGGAACCTGGAATGTAAGATCCATGAATCAAAGCAAGCTGGGAGTGGACAAACAAGAGATGACAAGACTGAACATTGACATCTTAGGAATCAGCGAACTAAAATGGACAGGAATGGGTGAATTTAATTCAGATGACCATCAGGTATACTACTGCAGGCAAGAATCCTTCAGAAGAAATGGAGTAGCCCTCATAGTCAATAAAAGAGTAGGAAAAGCAATACTGGGATACAATCCACAACATGACAGAATGATCTCAGTTCGAATCCAAGGCAAACCATTCAATATCACAGTAGTCCAAGTCTATGCCCCAACCACCGGTGCTGAAGAGGATGAAATTGACCGGTTCTACGAAGCCCTACAGCACCTTATACAACTAACACCAAAAAATGATGTGCTTATCATCATGGGGGATTGGAATGCTAAAGAAGGAAGCCAAAAGATAACCGGAATAACAGGCAAGTTTGGCCTTGGAGTACAAAATGAAGCAGGGCACAGGCTGATAGAATTTTGTCAAGAGAATACGATGGTCATAGCAAACACTCTTCCAACATCCCAAGAGACGGCTCTACACATGAACATCACCAGACGGTCAACACAGTCAGATTGACTATGTGCTCTGCAGCCAAAGATGGAGAAGCTCTATACAGTCAGTAAAAACAAGACCAGGAGCTGACTGTGGCTCAGACCGTGAGCTTCTTGTTGCAAAGTTTAGGTTTAAACTGAAGAAAGTAGGGAAAAGCACTAGGCCACTCAGGTATGAATGAAATCATATCCCTGTTGAATATACAGTAGAGGTGACAAATAGATTTAAGAAATTAGATCTGATAGACAGAGTGCCTGAAGAACTATGGACAGAGGTTCGCAACATTGTACAAGAAGTAGCAACTAAAACCATCCCAAAGAAAAAGAAATGCAAGAAAGCAAAATGGCTGTCTGAGGAAGCTTTGCAAATAGCTGAGGAAAGGAGGGAAGCAAAAGGGAAGGGAGAAAAAGAAAGATACGGCCAATTGAATGCAGAATTCCAGAGAATAGCTAGAAGAGATAAGAATGCCTTCTTAAATGAACAGTGCAAAGAAATAGAAGAAAACAATAGAATAGGGATGACCAGAGATCTCTTCAAGAAAATTAGAGAGATGAAGGGAACGTTTCATGCAAAAATGGACATGATAAAGGACCAAAATGGCAGGGACCTAACAGAGGCAGAAGAGATTAAGAAGAGGTGGCAAAATTGCACAGAAGAACTATACAAGAATGAGCTTAACGTCCCTGATAACCACAATGAGGTGGTCAGTGACCTTGAGCCAGACATCCTAGGATGTGAAGTGAAGTGGGCCTTAGAAAAACTGAGCAACAACAAACCTAGTGGAGGTGACAGTATTCCAGCTGAACTATTCAAAATCTTAAAAGACAATGCAGTAAAAGTGCTACACTCAATTTGCCAGCAAATTTGGAAAACTCAACAGTGGCCATAGGATTGGAAAAGATCAGTTTACATTCCAATTCCAAAGATAGACCGTGCCAAAGAATGTTCAAACTATCGCACCATTGCACTCATTTCACATGCTAGTAAAGTTATGCTTAAAATGATTAGGAATCATTGTCCTAATTTAACTAAAATGACTAATTTTAGGTATCAGCAGTTTAATTAACACTCATATCATTATTAGTCATTTTGCCTATAACTTTGTTTTAATGAATCCCGAGTGCCGCATAACAGAGTGAGCGCCTGTTACTCGTCCCAGCTTCTGCCAACCTAGCAGTTCAAAAGCACATAAAAATGCAAGTAGAAAAATAGGGACCACTACGGTGGGAAGGTAACAGCGTTCCGTGCTCCTTTGGCATCTAGTCATGCTGGCCACATGACCACGGAGATGTCCTCGGACAAGCGCTGGCTCTTTGGCTTTGAAACGGAGATGAGCACCGGCCCCTAGAGTTGAAAACGACTAGCACGTATGTGCGGGGGAACCTTTACCTTTACCTTTTTTAATGATTACATATACAGAATAGTTTATTTATTGTTTGGATTTTTTCAAGAGAGGGTAGCACTGTGTTAGGATGAGAGCCAGATGTTATATCGTATGTGTTGTAGGAGTGTGGATTATTTGAGAATAGAAAATGGTATACAGATATATGCGGCACACTTAGTTTATCAAAAGTTGTATATCACTATAGTGTTAAAATTAAAACGGAACTCTTGCAGTTCTAAAATTTCTATTAATGATATTAAAAGATGAAGTGGTGCAGATGTATTAAGCTGGTAAGATAATATTGACATGTTTTATTCCTGAACCAAATATTTTACATCATATACAAATATTTTTATCAGCACATCACCTTATAGTCAAGTATTCTACACTATCTTATATCTGTTTGCTGCCTTTGGTTTTCTAGTTGTATCTAGAAATTTTGTAAAACCCTAAAAGGAAAATTGTTCTGGCAATTAAATGCTGATTCACTTATGTTGTCATCAACCAAACGTTTCTAGTGTCAGTGGCTTAGAGAGATATTTGATAGTTATTTTATTTATCTATTTATTTAAAACATTTATATTTAAAATAATATAAAAACCATAATAAGATATGGAATGACATACTTTAAAATAATAAAAACAACAAAAATTGGACAAGTAAAAGTTTAAATCTGCTATCACTTTACCAGAAAATTGCTTTGTTTAGTTATTATTGAACCTTACCATACTTGCTTACCACAAAATTCATATATCATTGTTTTGACTAAATTTTTCCAAGAATAATAAGCATAAGCAGCTTTGTATGAAGTTAGCATTTAATAATTTGTATCCTCTTCATTCTTTAAGAAAGAAAAACAGATTTTATGAAATCCCTAACTTTGCATCAAGAGTCATACAGTATACAAAGATACTACTCTTTGCTTTCTCTTGATGTATTTGCCAACTTGGTAGTCATTTGGCTGTATGTTGTATGTTTAATTTCTCAAGTGCTGCAATTTAAGTATATTGAGTAGAACCCTGGCCTGCAAGGACCTGGTGGGAGAAGAACCTGGGGGTGCCCGGGCGGGGCAGAAAGTGGAGCATGGGGTGTCTTGGATAGTGGTGGAGGCCTTGGGAGGCTTGGGGCAGGTTAGCCTGCCTCTGCATTAGGCCTCCCAGGGTCTTCCATTGCTAAGGCACCCCATGGAATATGAATGTAGCAAATGCTTCCCAAAAGAGCAACAGAATCATTATTTGAAAAAATTAAAACAAGATATATATTTTGTCAACAAGAGATGCATAGTAGAAGAAAGGACATAAAATGTTTGATTTTTTAAAAAAAATTGCTAAAGATTTTATATTAGCAGGAACAAAAAAAGAAAGAAAAAGAAAAAAGAATTGGAGTGGTTAGGTATATAAATCCCCAGCTAAAACCAGAACTTGTACTGGTTGATGAGCATGATGAGTTGAGGTGGAAATGGAAGTTCATGGGACTAAGGTTTTGATACTGGAAATTTCTGTCTCATGAGGCAATGATGATGTAGCGATTAAAATGCAGTATTGCAGGCAAACTCAGCCTACAGTTCAATCCTGACAACCCTCAGGGTTGACTCAGCCTGCTATCCTTCCAAATTCAGTAAAATGAGGACCCAGGTTGTTAGAGGCAATATGATGACATTGTTATCCACCCAGAGACTGTTGTAGAGCACTTAAGGCAGTATATAAGTCTATGTGCTATTGCTATTGTTTTATAAATGACTTATGGAAGGATAAATAGATTCTCTTATGAGAATTGGTGTTTCATGGGGTATTGGAATTGAGTGATCTCCCCTACAACTGGACAGAATTTCTGAGAGAAATATAAAAATTGTTCAAGGTGAATTACTACAAATTTGGTATATGGAGACAGAAAAGTGACAGTTCAAAAGAAGATACCTAATTTTCTGACACAAATAGTTTTTTTTTCAAGAATAGAAATAATTTGAACTACTAAGGTTTTTTTTTTGTTTTTTTTTTATTGAAAAGTTTTAAAATACAGTTTTCCTTTAAAAAACCCCCCTTCCCCCTCCCTCCTCCCCCCGCCACCCCCCCCTCCCCCCCTCCCTCCTTCCCCCCTACCTCCCCCCCTCCCCCCCTCCCCCCCCGACTTCCCAGAGCTAAGTACAAGGTATATATATAAAAAAAAACAATCATAAACAACCATATACTAACAACTATAAATTCTAAAATCCATCACTCTCTAGCTTATATAGGATAAAACAAACCTTAGCATTATTAAATACCTATAAAAAACTAAAATAGAAAAAGAAAAAAGAAAACGAAAGAAGACTTATTCGAATGCTACATAAAACTTCTTAACCCTATACTTGTTCTGGATAAACTCAATCCATTTTCTCCATTCCATAATATAACGTTCTTGCGAATGATCTTTCAAATAGGCCGAAATCTTCGCCATCTCTGCCAGGTCGGAAACCTTTAAAGTCCACTCTTCTATGGTCGGCAGTTCCTCTTTCTTCCAATATTGGCCTATCAAAAGTCTTGCCGCCGTAATTAAGTTCAACATCAGCTTGGTGTCCACAACTGTAGCGTCTGCAATTATTCCCAACAGAAAAAGTTGCGGACAAAACTTTATCCTCTGTTTAAAAATCTTCTGCATATTCCACCAGACTTTTATCCAAAAAGCCTTAACCTTCTTACATGTCCACCATATGTGAAAGTATGTTGCATCTTCCTCAGCACACCTCCAACATTTAGGCTGATAATTCGGATACATACTTGCAAGCTTTTTAGGATCTAGATGCCATCTGTAGAACATTTTGTAAAAATTCTCTCTTAGATTTTGAGCTTGAGTAAATTTTACGTTCCTCACCCAAATCTTTTCCCATGTGTCCATTGAGATAACTTCCTGGATGTTTTGGGCCCATTTTATCATACAATCCTTAACAAGCTCTGTTTCTGAGTCAATCTCTATCAAAGCAAGATATATCCGTTTAATATGTGCTGATCCCTGATTTCTAATCTGCTTTATCAAGTTTTCATCAGTCATTGTAAATCCATTTTTCTGGTCTTCTTTCCACCTGGCCTGTAGTTGAATATATTGAAACCAAGTTTGAACAACCTTCTCTTCTCGCAAGAAACTATATGATTTCAAACACCAAACATTCCTTTCGAAACTTAAAATTTCCTTGTACGTAGTCACGTCATGTTTGAAACCAGCATGTATATTTTCTATTGCGTGTTTTGGAATTGCCCACAATGGTATCTTGCTGCTTAGCTTATGTCTATACTTCTTCCAAACTCTCAGCAATGCCTGCCTTAAAATATGCATCCTAAACACAGTATCTACCTTCTTATCATACAACAAATATGCATGCCAGCCAAACAACAAGTCATGGCCCTCAAGATTTAATAACCTCGATTGCGTCAAATTAATCCAATCACTTATTCCTACTAATGCAGCAGCTTCATAATATAATTTAAAATTAGGCAATTTAAGGCCACCTCTCTCACGAGTATCCTGCATAATCTTAAGTTTAACTCGTGGCTTTTTCCCTGCCCACACAAATTTATTGATACCACGCTGCCATTCCTCCAAATTAGAATCTTTCTTAAGAATCGGTATCATTTGAAATAAAAATAAAAATTTGGGCAGGACATTCATTTTCACTGCTGCAATCCGTCCCAACAAAGACAATTGCAATTTTTGCCAACTCTCCAATTCTTTTTGAATTTTCCCCCATAGTTTTTCATAATTATTTTTATATAGCTTTGTATTAGAGGGCGACAAAATCACCCCCAGATATTTAACCCTCTTAACAATCTCAAATCCAGTTAATCCTTCTAAGAGAGCCTTCTGTGAAATTGTCATATTTCTAGCCAAAATTTTAGTTTTCTGTGTATTTACTTTAAATCCAGAAACCTTCCCATATTGCGTTATTATCTCCATCAGGTCCACAACAGAGTTCTCTGGCTGAGTCACTGTAACAACCAGATCATCTGCAAATGCTCTCAATCTATAATCCTGATCTCCAACTTGTATCCCCTTAATTTTTTCCGAGCCCCGAATCTTAGCCAATAGTATCTCTAATGTTAACACAAATAACAAGGGCGATAACGGACACCCTTGCCTTGTGCCCTTCTCAATATTACATACTGCCGTCAGGCTATTATTAACTATAATGCGGGCAGTTTGTTTTTGATATAATGCCCTAATCGGCTGTAAAAATTTTTCCCCAAAGTCCATTTTATCTAAAACTTTCAACAAAAATTGCCAATTCAATTGATCAAAAGCCTTTTCAGCATCTAAAAAGATTAGCGCTGCAGAGATCTGGTTGTGCCTTTCCAAAAACTCTAACACATCAACTATATGTCTCACATTATTTTTCATTTGTCTACCACTAATAAACCCCGTTTGATCACCATGAATCACCTGTTGCAGAACCCTCATCAGTCTATTAGCCAAAACCTTAGCAAATATCTTATAATCTGTATTTAAAAGCGATATCGGTCTATAATTTTTAACTAAAGTAGCATCCTGGTCTTCCTTCGGAATCAAAGAGATAAAAGCTGTTCTCCAAGACGGAGGCACCTTTCCCCCCCTCTGAATTGTCTGGAACAGTTCCTTTAACGGTTTTATCATCTCTAATTGTAAGTTTTTATAATAGGCCGCAGTCAAGCCATCCGTGCCTGGTGCTTTATCCACCTTCAGTTCCTTAATAGCTGTAAAAATTTCTTCTTCTGTAATCAGTTGATTAATCCCCTCTTTTTGTACTTGCGTAAGAACCGGGATGCTAGCCTTCTCCAAATACGTATCAATATCTTTTGCATTAATATCCTCTTTAGTATATAATTTCGAGTAAAAATCCACAAAGGCATCCTTAATAAGATTCTGTTGATACACAACCCTTCCTTTATACTCAATCTTATCTATATTAGATGCCCTTTGTTTTTCCCTCAATCTATAAGCTAACCATCTGCCTGGTTTATTAGCATTGCAAAAAGTATTATGCCTAGCAAACCGCTAGGTTTTTAAAGTAGAGATATTACCAAAGAACTTTTCAGATCATAATCCTATGAGTTTGTTTTATAAACAAAAATCTAATTCTCTTAGATGAAGACTAAACAAAATATTACTATAGAAAGAAGCTGCAAAAGAATTTATTTAAAAATATAAGTAAAGGCATTGATTTAAGAATTGTTTGGGATGAGAGTAAAGATTTTATTAAAGGTTATTTTATACAACATTACAGTGAACTTAAAAAGAATAGTCAGGAGAAAACATAAGCTATTCTGAAATAAAGAAAAGAAGAATTAAAGAAATTTCCAGAGAAGTATTTCTCAAAAAATTAAACTTTTATAACAATTTTTATCTGTGTTAACTATGTTCCTTAAGAGAAAAGGAAATAAATAAGAAAAGTGGCTAGAATATAAATTATGAAAAAATATATATCAATGTTATAAGAGAGAGATAATGTATTAATGGATGATATGGCCATATAAAAAGCTTTTATCAATATTAATACTAAAGGATGTGACATGTCTAGAGAAAATAGATGAATATCTTAAGCAACAACATTCACCATGGATTACAGGGAACAGACACTGATTATGAATAGATTTATAATAATAAGGAAAGTTTATAATAATAAGGAAAGTTTCTGAAGGTATAAAAAAGATTAAACCAGGAAAAATATCTAGTCCAGATGGATTATCTGCTGCTTATTATAAATGTTTTGAGGGTGAACTTTTACATCCCTTAACAAAACATGATTAATTCTATCCTATAAGGAGGTAAGAAAATTGGAACAAGGCCAATGTAGCATACCCAAAGAGAGAAGATTTAACTTTAATAAATTATAGACTGATATAATGACTATTGTTTAAACAGTGGCAGAAGGATATATCTAAATTTGTGTGCAAGTGAAAGACTACAAAAGATTAAGTTTACTTGATTTGAGGTTGTATTTTGAAACTTTTTTGGTTGGGATGAAAGAGTGGCTGTTGCTCAGAAATAGAAGTTTTTGGAGTTAGGACATGACTTGAGATTTGAGTGGGATGGATAAAATCATTATGTTAGACGTGCCATATTGAGAATATATGCACCAAACAATAAACAAAAACAATTTTACCAAAAATTATATAAAAAAATATTAGAATTGGACTAGTTATTAGAAATATTTAAAGTAGACAAAAGTTTATGGTTTTGAACATTGTAAGGTTGAGTTTGAATCAGAATTGTGTACAAATGGTGAACATATAATTGCTAAAGTATATAAATTGTTTTGAAATTTGAACCAGAAAAACAAGTGAAAGAATGTATGATAAAATAAGCTAATATGTTGGTTATAATATACAGAAGGAGCAATGGGAAATATGTAGCTGAAATGATTGAAATGTACATCGTGTTATAATCTTCAAAAAGAATTTTTATAAAATGATGTACCATTAGTATATGTTATCAGAGAAATTGGTGACCTATAAAATCACTTCCAAATTTATGTTGAAAATAGCAACAAGAAAAGATAATTTTTCATGTTTGATGGACATGTAACACAAGCTAGAAAATTCTGGATTCAGATACGTACACTGATTCAGATGGTTTTAAAGATTAATTTACAGTTTTGAGCAGAGTTCTTTTGGGGTTGATGGACGAACAGTTGAAAAAAGTCATGCAACTTGGTTTTGTATATAATAACTTCAGCAGGATTATTCTATGCACAGTCATAAAAATTTGGCATTATCCACTATAGAGGAATGGTTGATGAGAATAGTGGAATTTTCTGAGATGACTGATTTCTTTGATCAGAAAAGAATATCTACATTCATTGTTGACTGGAATCCCTTTATTAGACTTTTTTGTGTGAAATAGAAAAAAATGAATGATTGATGGTTTTGACGATTAGACCGGATAGATCAGGGGTCAGCAACCTGAAACAGTGAAAGAGCCACTCAGAACCGGTTTCCTCACAAAAGGAAAAACTGGGAGCCGCAAAAAATGTGTGTACATGCGCGCATGCGCAGAACAGGGTTTGACTGAAGAGTGGAGATAAGGCGAGATATGCACCTACCCTGCATATTTGAATTGATTGGTTGAACTTTTTTAGTCCCACTTTTTTTGGGGGGGGACTGCACATGGCAGAGGACTGGGAGCCGCAGGAGACGGCTGAAAGAGCCGCATGTGGCTCTGGAGCCGCGGGTTGCAGACCTGTGGGATAGATTATAGTAAGAAGAAAGTTATGTTGTAATTATAAAGAGGTAAATTTATAATTGTACTTGCAACTGTTGCAAAGAAGAAGCTTCTTTGTAGCCTTTCTCTGTTTTTCTTATAACTACCCTATCTTATTCTTTTTAGCTTTGTCTTTGATTTTTTTCTATTTTTTCTTTTTATTACTTTATATTAATTTGCCTTCATTTTTATCTTTGTTTAAAATATTTTAAATGCAACTTTATACACACACACACACACACACACACACACACAGGTCAGCATAATTGGCTTCTGATCATTTAAACATGGCAACAAAAAAATAACTTCAAATTATATTACTGAAAAGAAAAAAAGCTAGAGGTAGGGGAATAAATAGGAGTGGATTTTTGTGTGAAATTAAGATTGGTTTCTTATTCTGTGTCTGCTTTCACCTGGCTTAATTTATGAATTCTTTTTTATAATTTAATTTTATTCAAAAAATTAAAATACAAACTTAAAAAACTTTTTTACAAAGCTAAAACTAGGCAAAAAAATTCAAAAAAGTACTTTAAGAAAAGACAAAAACACATACATATATTGTCCTTCCTAGTTGAATACTGAAGGATGTGAATCTTGATGTTTTAATTTGAAATCATGCCCCTTGTTATATAAGAATAAAAGGAGTTAATAAGACTATAGGTAGTTTTACAATGCCTTGGAGAAAAAATGGTGGCAATTTATATTTCTACCAGTCTGACATGAATATTCCTCTTGGGGCAAGGAATTATATGCTGCCGTGACTACGTAACTAATACTGCTCTCAAGAGAAATGTGTAGATTGGAACAATAACAAGCAGTTAAATGTAACTTTTGTTAAAAGTACAATCATAGGGATATTGCCTGAACTTTCACAGCATAAGATAAAACCCATTGTTTCCAAAACAGTGCTTGCTTTCCAACTTATAAGGAGAAAGAAAATGCTTTACAGATTATTCAGTCAAATGAATTAAGCTACCCATTATAAGTAAGTACCCATTATCCCACAGGCAAACTGAATTCTGCCATCTTCCCTAACTAGTAGGAAGTTGCAAATCCCAGACCAGCAAGCAGATAAATGACTGCTGATGGGTGGGGGTGGGAACAAGAAGTATTAGGAGTGGTGGTGCAAGAGAGATGTAGGGAGGATCAGGGAGGGTGTGATGATCAAGATAGGTGCATGAGAGGTGCAAGAAGTATTGGAGAAGGTATATGAGAGGGTCAGAAAGAATGTGACATGAGTTGGAGAAAGTGTGCAAGGTTTTGGCATGGGTCAGCAAGGGTGCGCGACAATATGAGAGCTTGAGTTGGGGTATGCAAGGCTTAGGGAATGATATGTGGGGGACATGGATCAGGTAGAGTGTGCAGGATTGTGGTGCATATTGGTGAGGATGAAGCACAGGTCAGGGAGAATGCTTGAATGACTGGCATGACACAAGCACTGAAGGACTGGGGATGGGTGCACTGTGGAGGAGGTTTACTTCCTACCTCTCCTTTTTTTAAAAAATTAGTTTTCCAATATTACAATAGCATCTTTAAAAAGCAACGTGGTGTCCGGGTTACAATAGTCCCATTTCAGACAAATACATATTATTACAAATCTCCAAATTGTCGTAACCAATACTTCCTCTCTATTTTTTCCTTTAATGCATACTATCTCTTATCTAAATTAACATACTTCTTATTACTATCCATCAATCATTTAATAGTTTTCTTAAATTTATCAATACTTTAGTATATTTTATATTTTAACATTTCATCTTTAAAACATCAAACACCTTATATATATTTTTCTAGCTTTAATTTTACATTGCTATTAAAATTAAATGTTTAAAATTTCTCATTTTCATATTGCTAAATAACCTCCTTTCCCTTTACACAATTTTCTCCAATACCTAGTAATATAATACACTTCTTATTTATCTCATTTCCATATCAATATTAGTAGTACAATATTAAAATAGTAATCATTAAAATACCAATTACAAGGAGGAGAAAGAGGAGGAAGACAATATAATATTCTTGTTTCTCATTTATAATTTCCACATATTAAAAATTAAAAAAAGTTCTTCCATTTCAACATTTAATACATCCCCTCATGTCACTACAACCAGGTTTATTAGTTACATTCTATCATGTTTAACATATATACATCTTAATCCATATCATTTAAAGAACTCAATATTTCAATGTTAGTATTCATACATCTGTATTTTATTTTATTTTTTTAATTATTTTTATTTTAATTTTATTTTAATCCCATTTATATCCCGCCCTTCTCCGAAGACTCAGGGCAGCTTACAATTTAAGCACAAACCAATGTGCTTAGCAGTAGCCTTCATTCTATGTATATGCCTGCTTATTAGGGCTTTCCCCCCAAGCGGCATTATTACAAAGTCAGCTTATTGCCCCCAACAGTCTGGGTCCTCAGTATATTTTATATATAGTATATATTAGTATATTTTATCTACTCATTAAAACAATCTCTCGTAATCCAAGTACAATCCTGTCAATTTTAATATGTATATCAGGCCTCTTAAGAATGTCCATATTTCTTCAATCTTATTCTTGCTTTCTTCCTTTGCCATGTTATTTTTCGCTTCTTTGCCTCAGGGTCATCAAAGCATTCTTGTGTTGTTATATCATATTGAAGTGGCCCTCCGGTCTCCACTTTTGAAGGATTGAGGAGTCTGTTAACAGCACCAAATCTTATTTTTATTTTTATTTTTTATTTTAATCCCATTTATATCCCGCCCTTCTCTGAAGACTCTTCTCATTATTTTCACCTCTTGATATAGTTGTCCTGGTCTGAATAGATTTTTTTCCATCTGTTCTCCATTATAATCTTCAAAAGACTATATTTGTTGAATATTTAATTCTTCTGCCAATGTATTTGATTGTTCAATTTCTTCTGTTAAGTTCTGTCCCAATAAAATATTAGTTGTAGTCACAGTTTGAATTTGTTTCTTCGAGATGCTTTCTAATTCTTTTCCAAAAGCTCTTATTTCATCACCAGCTGTAGAAAGGAACTGATAAGTTTGGTAAGATATTTCCCACATAACATAGATTTGTTTTTGAAACTCTTCCATAGTGAAGTTTCACATCTGGTGTTCAAGGTTAATTTTACCTTGTTTTTCTTAAATATTTTCTTGATTTTTTTTAAAGAGAAAGTCCGATTGCAATTTCAGGTTTAGCCACTGGGTGCCCCCCAAGTACTTTGAAAATTCTTTTCTTTTAGTCCATTTCTTTTTTCAACGTTTTTTTTAAACACCCCTGAGCTTGCTCGCCGCTTCTTTGAAGGGAGGGTTGAGTTCCCCCCTCCCTCTCCACATGGCAGCTTGTTTAGGTGAAAAGAAGAAGATTAAGATATAAGAGAGGAATCTTACCCCCATTTCTTCCATGCTGCTTTAATGTTGCCAGATGGTAAGTTTGACTTTGGCTGTCTGCAGCCTAGTAACTGGCCATATTACTATGGCCAGTCTTTCGTCCGCCGGTACAAAGGGAATGCAGGGACTAATGGGGTTGTGGCTCCCCGCGTTTCTGCAAAAGCCCCTTCTGTTTGGTCGCCCCTTCAAGGTGGCTCTTCGGCCCTTTTAGGACCCCCCCCAGCGATGTGAAACTGGATGTGGAAGATGAGAGCCGTCCTCCAGACGTCCATGTCGTCTGACTTGGCAAACCGGAAGCCTATTTCCTACCTTTCCTATCAACTTCTGAGGTCAATTGCGGTCAAAGCCAACACTGACCCAGAGAATATATGAGATAATTAAGGAGAAAAGAAAGGACTGGGTAATAGGTAAGGTTCTCATTAAGGAATACAGCCATGGAAGTTCTTCAAAGAAGACTCTTTATAATTTATCTTACTAGTGTTACATAACCTTTTTCTGGATATCATTATAAGAAATCAGTTTTGTGACAAATGAATATGCTAGAGTGGGCATGCTCTGTATGCCTTCTGAGACCCAAGAGTTGTGTCTTCTCTGCTATGACGACTGCCCAATGGAATTTCTTAATCGCCCTGAGATTAAGATAATCCTGACCCTATTAATCTTCAGGTGGGCCTTGAAGACTTGGTTTTTCCCTCAGGTGCTGAGCCAGAATGTTAGTAGAGCCCAGTATATATTGTGATGATGTGTGATAAGGTTATTGAGAAATTTGTGCTGCTTTGTGTTCAGTGTTTTATTTATATTGAGACGAGGTGGTTGAGAGGGTGATCTTGCTGCAGGATCAAAGAGTCATGGTGGAAAAAATGAATTATCTAAACTTTTTCAGGGCTCTGCTCTGCATATTGAAAATAGAAGGAACAGACAACTGACATTAGAAGTTAGCTTGTATGTAGCTCAGTCAAGTAAAGTAGCTCAATGAAACTTGAATCCATTGCTAAAGTAGAATTTGCAGTTCTTCCTCTGTGACATCTTTTCAAAACTATGTCAGTGTTTTACTGTATTTTAATTTTTTGCTTCTTTATTCACAGAAGGTGGTAGCACCAGAAACTTTGACAGATCTTCAAAAGCACTAGGCAGGGCTGGACCTAGATAGTAATTGGATGGAAGAAAATAAAAAAAAAACTAGGGTTGTAGACTAGATTGTGAATTTATAAGACTTTGAATAGGTCAGTGGCTAACCATTTTCATATTCCTGTCAAGAGAATTTCATGGACATGTCCATGTAGTCACCAATCAGTGAAGTATCTTTTACCTATACTTCAATATATTGATTTCATTCAGTTTTTTTGTATGTGCCAGTCTTTTCTCATGCCTTTGATTTTTGTCTTCTTTTATAATTAAGTGCTCTGGGCAGTCATTTCTCTGTTGAACTTGTATAGTGTTGCTTAATCCTTTTGCTTGTGTTTTGTTTGGGAGTGGCATCAAACCAGAGACAGTGCCTGGGCCTGTTGGGGAAAACTGAAATGTTGCCCTGCTGGCTTGGTTGCTTTGGCAGCTGTGTTAACCACTTGGCAAAAAGAACATCTTTTAGATTATAGAGGGAGAGACATGGGAAATGTATTCTAAAGCAGATTCAAGGACATAGGCATGTGTGTACACATACTCCAACAAGTGCCTCTTAAGTGTTTCATAAATCACTCCAGTACATAAATAAATTGAAATGAAAGTAGAGTAAAAATGACAGAGCTACTCAGCCAGTTCTCTATTCAAAATAGGAGTAGCTAGATTATCTAGTTTAGTCAGAGATCCATCTTCCAACAATTTATACGGAGAAGAAATGTTGACAGTGCAGCTTTTCTTTATAAAGGATTCTAGTAATGGAAGAAAATTCTCCCTTCTGAGGAATTTTTAGATGTGTGTTTGTGTTTATGTGCATATAAATTACTTATGACAGTTAAGACCTAAAGGCACAGAAAAGAACTGCAGAAGTGAATGATAAATGAGTTTCAGCATAAGCAACGTTATCTACACAGAAATAGAGAAGTGAATTGGAATAGAGAATTAATAATAATAATAATAATAATAATAATAATAATAATAATAATAATAATAATAATAATAATAAGAATAAGAAGAAGAAGAAGAAGAAGAAGAAGAAGAAGAAGAAGAAGAAGAAGAAGAAGAAGTAGTTGGAAGGGACCTTGGAAGTCATCTAGTCGAACCCCCTGCTCAGGCAGGAAACCCTATACCATTTCAGACAAATGGCTGTTCAGTCTCTTCTTAAAAACTTCCAGTGTTGGAGCATTCACAGCTTCTGGAGGCAGGTTGTTCCACTGGTTAGTTCTAACTATCAGGAAGTTTCTCCTTAGTTCTAGGTTGCTTCTCTCCTTGACTAGTTTCCATCCGTTGCTTCTTGTCCTGCTTTCAGGTGCTTTGGAGAATAGCTTGGCTCCCTCTTCTTTGTGGCAGCCCCTGAGATATTGGAACACTGCTATCATGTCACCCCTCACCCTTCTCTTCATTAAACTCTGATAAGACATGAGATACCGTAGCAGTGGTTGATCAGGAAAGTAATCTAGGTATGATTGCAGCTGTTTTGAAAAAGGCATTTACAGTAGAAATCACTAGGAAAAGAGTCAGTATAAAAAAGCTGTTATATAAGCTATCACATGACCAACCTTGGAATGAGTACACATTAGAAGGGCCATTGCAAAACTCACAAGTGCTTAGAGAAGCTAAACCAAAATGAGCAGAAGCACGAACAACTCCATTGTGGAGAATGTTTACAAGATAATCAGGAAAAATAGTAAATTGGAGAACGGAAGAAAGATATATAATCAAGAATTACATTGCTATATATGATATTCAATTCGATCATAGATTGTAATATGAGAATGAAATAATTTATTAAACAGCCATGGAGAAGTTTTTGATTGTCATAATATTGCAATTTATTAAATTAGCTGGGGAGAAACTTTTCATTTTGCTGGGGGCAATATGCTGACTCTGCAAACCACTTAGAAAGGGCTGTAAAGCACTATGAAGTGGTATATAAGTCTTAAGTGCTAGTGCTATTCTCATAATACTACAATATTAAGTAGCTTTTAATTCTCATAATATTGGAATCTGATCAAATTGAATAGTGGAAAATTCAAGATAGATAAAAAGAATATTGTTCAGCACATATTTAAACTTGATATTCATGGTCAGAAGATCTAGTGATGGCTTTACAGAAGGATTAAATAAATTAATAGAGAAGAAAAATATGATAATCAATCATGGTTATATTATTGGTTATATTATTTCCATATAATTTATAACAGAGATGATAACTCTCTGAATAACAGTGTGGGATGGGGAGGAAGGGTCAGACAGAGGAGAGATTGCCTATGGAAATTGCTTCCTTTCTCTCTAAACCCCACCCCATTTCCCCAGAGCAGAGGGATTGGAGAGAGACAGATGTGAAGAGAATAAGCATTGTTTCTACACATTGAGAGCAATGTGATCATGACAGCAGCAAGATAAAGTCAGGTAAAGGAGAGATTGCCTATAGAAATGACTTGCTTTTATCCCCCTCCCCACTACTCTTTACCCAGCAGAGAAATTCGGGAGAAAGAAATTTCAAGAAAGTAGTGTAAGCTATTTGCATAGTGCATCTGTAGTTCCCAGTTCCCTGAGCTGTTGCTGCAATTGCATTGCTTTAGTATGTCTTTTAACTAGCAAACAACTTACTTTCTTGTAATCCCTTTCTCTCCAATCTCTGTGCTCTGCAAGAAGCCCCCCCCCCACAGCTCAGGCACTGAACAACATGTACTAGCATTATGGAGGTCACAGGACTGAAGGAGGATGCAAAGGTATAAATGGATCATAAAGTTATTTTTTCACCACCACAGTAACTTTGAATGGCCAGTAAGTAAGGACTACCTGTGCATTGTTAGTTTTTGCCATTGCTATGTATTCACCCTATTCATGTTCCCAATGAGATATTGTCGGGATTGTATCTTTCTTCCAGTTTTCTCTCTGCTGTAAGTATTTAATTGAATTATTACATTTCTCATTGATTTTTTTCTGAGATGATATCTAGTAAGAAAAGTTGTACTTTCATTTCACATTTAAATTTCAAGATCTTGTGCATTACTTTATATATGTCTTTCAAATATTTTTGCATTCTTTTATATGTCCATCACATATAGTAAATCTTGTCTCGGAATTACATCTTGGAATTGTCTTGGAATTAAAGAGCAAGTTTGCTGTAGTGATTAAGATACTGGCTGAGAAACTAGAAGACTGTTTGTTCTAGGCTTCTGTTAGATACAAAAGCCAACAGAATGACTTTGTGTCAACCCAATCTACTTCATAGGGCTGTTGTTGTGTGGAAAATAGGAAATAGGAGTATTAAGAATGTTCACCACCTGGATAGTGTATATGTGTGTTTGTTTGTACTTGTATGTGTTTGTATGATGGGATTAAATATTAATAATAACCAGGGTGGATAATAATTGATGATTTTTTAAAAAAATGAAAAAAAATGGATATTTTTAATTAATTTAATTTAATTTAATAATATTTGTATACCGCCCTTCTCCCTGAATTTTTTTATTTTTATCAAATTTATTTTAATAAAATGCTTTGGGATTAAAAATCTGTCTATAGTTTTCTATTTGAGATGCAATAATAATTTATCTTATTCAGCATTTAATGGAGCTTAGTTATGTAGCATGAGGCTGTATATTTACATTTTTGGTAAATTCATTCAATGCATCCATGCTTTGCAAGCTGAGATAACATGCACTGCATTGATGCATTCACACAATTTCACAGTAATCATGAGATAAATCATAAAACAAAATTCAGGAATATTTTGTTATCCCATTGTTTTGCAAATCTATGTACACTACAAACTGTATGATTGTTTGAAGAAAAATGCATCTGTACCAGGCTCTAAGTGTTTTAATTAAATAAAAGAATGAGTAGTTCTCCAACTATCCTGTTTCTCCAAAAGTAAGACCCGATCTTATATTATTTTTGCCTCCAAAAGAGGCATTAGGTTTTATTTTTGGGGATGTCTTAATATTTTTTGTGACACCTGCCTCGCATTGCGGTGGTGGCACCAACAGCCCCGTCCAGCAGGTGCCCGTGTGGCTGTCAGCCAACTTCTGCTGTGGCCACTCTTGGCAGGAGGCCATGAGGCATATCGTGCTGCTGCCATGAGGCGAGGCAGATAGAGGAGGGGGCAGCGCTGCCCTACGCGCCCCGCACCCGCTCACTTCAGGGCCTCACCAGCCAGGCCATTCCATTTCTGGAAATGGCACCCCTGTTTCCTGATGCTTCTCCTGGCACTGCTGTAGAGTTTGGCGCACCACCACCCAGCTCTTCTTTCTTCCTGAAAGTATTTCTTCACTAACCTGCTTTTCAGCTCTGGCACATTTCTCTCCTGTTGCAGGGAAACAGAGTTTGTAGGACTAAAAATAGTTCAGTCAGAATTTCCAACTTCTTGCAAAACGCAAAGAAAGCCCCTCCAGTGGCGCACAATGGCAGCGGAGCCTTTTGCCGTCACTCCCCCCTGACTCCGAAACGGCAAAGGGGGACTGGGCCTATCCCACCATCCTCTGTAGCATGGTAGTCTGGCTCGGGAGGAGTGTGAAAGGGAAGATCGCCAAGCAAGAAAAGGCCTGGCTGAAGTAGGTGTGTGGTGTGTGGGTCAGCTCCCCCCTCCCCCACCTGCCTTGCCTCATTGTGGCGGCACATCCCTTAACTTGTTGTGTCACTGCCACATCAGCAGCTGTCCCATTAAAGTGAATGGGACTGTTGGTGAGTCAACACCGGGTCAGATGAGGAGCCGCTGCGAATTGATTTAAATCAAGCCTTTTTACTAGTAATTTAAATCATGATTTAAGTCGTGATTTAAATTGACTTGTGTTCTGTGCAGCCTATGCAAGTACTTGTTCAACCGCTTTACTCACGAGGAAAAACCTCTCTTCATGGAACCAGGCAGGACCCACAAGAAAAACAAACCCCTTTTTATTTTTACACACCTGACTCAATGTCCAAGACTTCGGAGGCAAACAACCCAATCAAAAAAACACAAAGCTGCAGGGTGAATGGTTGCCTTTGGCAACCAGCACTTCTCACACCTCCCCCTTTTATAGTCCAGCCAGGGCGTGGCTTCTTAATGACTTTTCTTTTGCCTCTGGAGCTGCCCCACTGCCTCTGTCTTGCTCACCTCTCCTCTCTGCGCATCTGCACATCCGGGATTGGCCCCACCTGTTCCTCATTGTCGCCCAACTCGAGCTTCCAAAACTGCTGTGTCTCTGCCCGAGCGTGAGTAGAGGGGCCGGGCTCCTCGTCTGACTGAGTCTTGGTGCTCCTCAGTACCTTCCTCAGGCTCCAATGTCACTCCAGGCTCCTCCTCCTCATCTGAGTCCTCAGATTTGGCTGCCGGATCCACTGGCTGGTGAGGAATCATAATAACTTGATTTAAATCAAATCCACTCTGATAATAATAATAGTAATATGATTTGTCTATCCTAAATATTATTGATGCAGTTGTTTACCATGTATAAAGTAGACTCTACAGTATAATGACCATTCAAACAACCATCTCCTATGCCTGAAGAGAAAAGTTTTCCAATAATATGTGCTACCAGTTCTAACATATGCCAATGAAACATGGACAGAAACCTCACAATAACACAAAAGCTATGAGTGGCGCAAAGAACCATAGACAGATACATGCTCAGCATCACAAGACAAGATAGAAAGATCTGCACATGAATTAGAGAACAAATGAATGTATATGATATCAAGAGAGTAAAAGTATTGAAATGGAAATGGTCACATAGCAAGAGAAACTGATGGTAGGTGGACTAAGGCAATCATAGATGGATTCCACTTGATAAGAAGAGACCTAAAACAAGATGGATCAATGACATCAGCAAGTATTGTGGGCCCAATTGGCAAAAGAAAGTTCAAGGTTGTATTAGTTGGAAAAATGTAGAATGATGGTTGGAAACATGCAGTGGATAGACAATGGCTGGAATGATGATGATGATGATGAAGAATACCAGTATAGATGGTAAAGAACTCCAACTTAATTTTCCTTTAAGCTATAATTTGATGTAAATGTAGATTTAGTCAGTAGTTCCTTCCATTGTTGCATTATGACTGTTTCTTGGAAATTTTACTTCCATTTTGTCATTCCATTTTTTCTTTGTTATGACTTCTAAATAAGAGATGTATGCATATTATACTGATTTTATATGAGTGTTTATAATGCATGGGTTTTTTTTATTACACTGTTACCATTGTACGTATATTTCAGTCTTTACTGAGTAATTGTTTCTGTTTTTAATCTGCGTATGTAATTTATTATGTTAATCTGCATACGTAATTTTGCTTTAATTCTGTCCAGCATGAAAAGCATTTGAAGGGAGAAACCAGGATGAAATTCTTGGGTTACTACTATTCACTTTATAACATTCCATACTTTTATCAAACTTTGTCTGATAATATGTCTTTTAAGCTTCCAATGAATTCTTGAGAGTTGCAGGGCCCAGTTTTGTAAAATGCCCATTTTTTTTTCTTTTACACCAGCGCCCTGGAATGCTGCCTAGTGGAAGGATGCCTATGGCAGGATTACAAGTGGGATCCCCTTCAGGTTCTCCGTATGGTACAGCCTCTTCCATGAGACCTGGAATGCCACCATCCCTGATGGATCCCTTCCGAAAGCGTCTACTTGTTCCTCAGGCACAGCCGCCTTCAGCACTTACACAAAGGCGAGGGTAAGAATGTGCAATAGGTGGAATGTTTGTTGCACAGTTGACCATGAATTAATGACCACTCATTCAGCAATTATTTGAAATTAGGACAGCACTGAACAATTATTATTTATGAATATCTTCAAAGTTCCAGCTGTCACTGTGCCCCCTCAGTCACATGATTATGATGTGGGTGTTCAGCAACTGGCCCAGATTTCAGATTATTGCAGTGTCCTGTGTGACATGATGACAATTTGCAACCTTCCCCCACATAAAAGGGGAAGCCTGCAGGAAGTTGGAGACATGGTCATATGAAAATGATCCACAGTGATATGCTTAATAATGATATCCGGGGAGTGCTGGGATTGCTTTACTAAGCAGTTAGATACACACAATATTTCCCTTTATAATCACATTGATTTACGATGAAAATTTTGGTCCTGATTACCAAGGATCACCAATAAGCTCTACATTCTGTTTATTTTTGTGTTCTGTTTATTAGAACACAAGAGTCTTTTATGATTGTGTACATTTGATAAAAAAACATACATTTTGAATAAATGTATGAATAAAAGACTAGAAAAGACAGCTATACATTGTTTTACTTTTTAATCTTCTGTATATGAAACTTGAAATGTATGATATTTATAAAGATAGAAAAAGTTTTAGCTACTATTCTTTCTTTGACTACCTCTTCCATCTTAAAGATCTCCCTTGCTTCAGTCATACATGCTGATGAGATGGGATGAGACTACTGGGTGTCTGAATGTTATCAGAAGCTGCTCTATTACTGCGTAACTTTAAACTACATCCCATAAAATATATGATTCGTTAATGAAAATATTAACAGTTAATTAGCATATTTCTGTTAAGAATTAACTAATATTTGCAGCATTTCTGAGCATAATTGCCATATTAAAATTTCTACAATTTAAAACCACAGCTATCAGGTTCAAGCCTAGTGTTTCCTGTTTTTCTGTCTAAGTTTTAAAATGGAGAGAGATGTGAAGGAATATTCACCTGTTGCCTGAAGGTAAAGTAGCTCACTTAGATTTACTATTGCAGTGAGAACTAGACCTTAATGGATTTTTCTATTATCAAGAGACTGCATTTGTTTGTTTGTTTTACTTATGTTAAATCATTTAGTTAAGGTATTCCACAAGATTTAGAATTGTTTTATGGCATGTTGTGAAAATTATCTGTGTCTCTGGAAGCATAACTTTTGTCAGGATGCTTTGTTTAGCTGCAAATTCCCAACACAACAGGGGAGGGACTGTTGGAGATCTTGTTGCTGTGGTAAGCCAAAAAAGAGATTGAATCCGTTCAAGTTCTGTTTTCAGTTAGCCAGAATCAAAAATACTTACCAGGCTTTCTCAACCTCTTAAGTTAGTGGAAATGGAATGATTCAAAGTATTAATGTGATCCTCATGCTACCTTCTCTGATGATTCAAAGATGATAATTTTTAGTTGAACCCTTAAAAAAACTTAAAACGATCCACTTCCCCAAAACAGCCCATCCTCTCCAGTAACATGAAAGAATTGCCTGGCTAGTTTGCAGTACCTTACTGGCCTTAACTGATCAATAAATAAAGCTTTGTTGGCTTGGTTAGTAAAGTACTTAAATGCATTTACTGAGAAGAATAGACAATATTGTTGAAAACAAGGAAATGGGTGGAGATGCGAATAGCAGCAGACAGTACTGCTGCTTGGGAGGGGCTGCTTGCCTGATGAATGTAATCCTTTTGTAATGCCTATACGAAGCTTCTCTCTGTTTTAGGGCATTGGAATAGCTCTGTTAGGCTAGATCAAGTCCATTTTAATTCACATCTTGTTTCTTACAGTAACCAGTAAGGTACTTCTGGGATACTACAAAGCAGGAGATGGAGACTATAATGGTATTTAGAGGCTCGTTGCCATTAATCCAGGGTTTACATTGATCCTTCAGGACAAAAGGATCTTCCTTCTAGTTACGCATTCTTTTAGACTTTGTCAGCAAAAATGTATGCTAACTTAATTTGCATTGCCTCAATGCCTTAGCTCTAATCTTC
Source organism: Vipera berus (assembly GCF_964194415.1). Classification (NCBI taxonomy): domain Eukaryota; kingdom Metazoa; phylum Chordata; class Lepidosauria; order Squamata; family Viperidae; genus Vipera; species Vipera berus. The sequence goes on along the minus strand of NC_138205.1, from coordinate 38,622,357 downwards.
TCCAGTTACTAGATTTAATGTAGTCCTCAAGTTACAACACAGTGGAGCATGCAGCATTTTTATGGTTAATCATAAGGGCAAATTTTCCCAAATGTTCTGCATGGGACTGTGGGGTGTGACATCATCTGTAACTTTGAAACCAAGTCATAAGTAGCTTTTTGGACGGGAGGCAGAGGACTACCACCTTTAATGTAGGACAACGTATGGAGAGTAATTTGTGTATTTCACTAGGTTTATTTCCCTTTCTGACCATATCAAGAAAAAGATATTAATTGTTCTTCATAAAATACAGTAAACTGGACTTGGACAAGTATAGGTGGATGCCTGGAATGAAGGGTTTAGCTTTCAACTTACTTAATGACTGGTGCTCCATATGGTAATATGTTACTTTGAACATTTCTGAATATAAGTCTACTAGTCTTTTATGTTTCTAATGATTGAATTGTCTCCCCTGCCCCCCTTTGAGGAATATTTTCTGTACAAGGACGCATGGGTCTACTACTCAAGGATGCGGTCCATCTACAGGAACATTTCCTTCATCCTTGAAAATATGTCATCCCTGATCTCCTTGAGAACAAAGAAAGTATTATCTCGGAAAGGAGATTAAGTTGTCACATCCTGGAAGATTTTGTCTACATGCTCTCTGTCTCTAAACATACCCAACTCAACTGCCTTAATTGGACCTTGACAACCAAGAGTTCATTGTTCTAGTCATATACTATACATACTGAACAAGCAGATATTTACACATTTGACTGTGTAATAAACTAAAAAGCATCCTCTTCCCACCCGTTACTATTAATAAATTTGAATTATCTAAAATATAACTATTCTGGTTCCTCAAGTCAGCCCTAAGTTGAATTTTATGCTTAATTGATGAAAGTGGAAAGTCAGGGCTTGACCCATTGAGTCACAAAATTCCGTTATTCTTCTTTATTCTTCTATTCTTAGTTCATAGGCAATGAACTGCCTCTCTTTTTAAGAGTGCTAGTTAAGTTGGAGGTGTTTCTTGAGGGAATGCAACTGCCACCTAGCAACTATTCACTTGATCAGTGAATCTGCAACTTTAGTTCCTTTCATTCACACTATGTGGTCAGACAAGCAAACTTTCCTTAACTACCTACTGCCCTTATCTCTACCAAGTTTTTTTTCTCTTTTCTTCCCCTATTAAGTGAGATGCCTTTTTTCCTTATTTCCTCTGTTCTGCTTCTTTTTTTTCCCTTTCTGTGCATGGACATTTGAACCCAAAATTTCTGTTGCTAAGCAAGATAGTTAAGTGAATTTTCCCCATTTTACAACCTTGCCATAGTTGTACATGAATAGTTGTTAAGTCAGTAACAAGATTGTTAAGTTAATCTAGCTTCCCCATTGATTTTGCTTGTCAGAAGGTTGCAAAAGGTTGATCACATGACTCCAGGACACTGCAACTGCCATAAATATGAATAAAAAACATCTGAATTTTGGACTTCCGGGTGGCAAGGCTCTGTCGATGGCCGTTTCGGCCGTCAGCCCCGTTGCTTTCCGTGGAACCACTAAAACAGCGATGATCAGCTGTTTTGCATCTCGGAAACCCTCTCCTCGGGAGAAGAGGGGAGGGTGAGCGTTCAGGTAGGGGTAGAGCTCCCCTAGACCCCCAGAGTTTAAATTCTGGGGGTTGAAGGGTGAGAGCCCCCCTGAAGCCTGAATTTGCTCTGGACTTGGGGACTCCTCTGCTCCAAGGCTTTGGAGTGGAGCAGGACGCTGCAACCATCCGTGCAATCAACAATTAACTTTGGATTACTTGGATGCAGGCAGAGCTGTGCAGGAGAATATTGAAACAGCAAGTATTTGAACGTTAACTCTGGTTTACTTTGAAAGAAAAAGTTGCAAGTGGTGTGGAAAGTGAAAGTGCGCAACGGAAATTAACTGGGTGTTAAGATGGCTTCTAAATCAACCAAAGCTTCTGTTCCTAGAAGTGCTGGTGCTTCACCAGTTCAGCATTCCTCATTACAGGCTTTGATGCCTCCTCCTGTGGTACCCGCACCCACATTAACATTAAAAGATTTACAAGATGCTTTAAAAATACAATCCCAGCAAATATTTATTTATTTATTTATTTATTTATTTATTTATTTATTTATTTATTTATTTTATTACATTTATATACCGCCCTTTCCCGAAGGACTCAGGGCGGTTTACAGGGTAATTAAAAACCAGATACAAAAGTTAAAAACAAGTTTTAAAAAAAATTACATTTGTCCCTGTATAAATAAAACCCCAGTTAAAATAAAATTAATCCTCAGCCTAGGCCAGAGAGCTCGAAGAGCCAGGTCTTCAGGTCCCGGCGGAATGAACGGAGGTCAGAGGCAGTCCTCAGCTCCACTGGCAGCTGGTTCCAAAGGGCAGGCGCCCCCACTGAGAAGGCCCTATCCCTGGGTGTCGTCCACCGGCAATCTCTTACCGGTGGCACCCTGAGAAGACCCTCCCTGTGGGAGCGCACTGGACGAAGGGAACTTGATGCCGGCAGCAGGTGTTCCCTCAGATATCCCGGACCCAAGCCATGTAGGGCTTTATAGGTCATTACCAGCACCTTGAATCTCACCCGGAGGGGAACCGGAAGCCAATGCAGCTCGCGGAGTAGAGGTGTTACATGGGAGTATCGGGAGACCCCCATCACAACTCGCACGGCCACATTTTGCACCAGCTGAAGCCTCCGAGTGGTCCTCAAGGGCAGCCCCATGTAGAGAGCGTTGCAGTAGTCTAAACAGGAGGTCACGAGCGCATGAGTGACTGTGCGTAGGGCATCTCGGTCCAGATAGGGTCGCAACTGGTGCACCAGGCGAACCTGGGCAAAAGCCCCCCTGGTCACGGCTCCTATATGGTCTTCAAAATTGAGTCGTGAGTCCAGGAGGACGCCCAAGTTGCGAGCCCTATCAACGGGGGGTAACACCTCACCCCCCATCGTTAGAGATGGAATAGTCTGGTTAACCCGAGATGCCGATATGCACAGCCACTCAGTCTTGGCGGGATTAAGACGAAGCCTGTTTCTCCCCATCCAGACCTGGACCGCCTCCAGGCACTGGGACATCACGGCGAGGGCATCGCTGGGTTGGTTCGGGGTGGAAAGAAAAAGTTGGGTATCATCAGCGTACTGATGATACCCCACCCCGAAACCACGAATGATCTCACCCAGCGGCTTCATATAGATGTTGAACAGGAGGGGCGAGAGAACCGACCCCTGAGGAACTCCACAAATGAGAGGCCTCGGGGCGGATCTCTGCCCTCCCGTCAACACAGACTGCGAACGGCCCAGGAGATAGGAGGAGAACCACCGTAAAACGGTGCCTCCCACTCCCAACCCCCTGAGACGCCGCAGTAGGATACCATGGTCGATAGCTGAACTTATTGAGGAGAAGAATACTGAAATAAGAGCAGACATTTTGGCTGCATTTCAGGGGCTTGCAGTCTGCATTGAGCGCCTGGATGATCGTGTGGAAGAGTTGAATCAAAATAATTTGAGATTGGATGTTAAAATGTTGGAAGCTGAAAATAAGATGGAAACGATTGAGGATGATGTAGTTATGATACAATATAGAGATATGGAGTTTGCTTTGAGGATTAGAGGATTGAAAGAGGACCCAAAGGAAAATTTGAAAGAGTTATTGGCACAAGCCCTCGAACCGATCTTGGAGCGTCAAGCAGAAGATATTATGGGGGATATAGACAAAATATTTCATGTTAATTCTTGGATTGCCAGGCAAAGAAAATTACCTAGAGATGTAATGGTCTATTTTACAAAGAGATCGATCAGAAATGTGATTATCCAAGCCTTTTATAATAATAGATTTAAAGTTGCTGAGCAAGAAGTTTTACTTCTGAAAGAGATTCCTCCAAGAATTTTAAGGAAAAGAAAAGAATTTGCTTTTTTGGCAGATGAATTAAAGAAACGGCAGCTTCAGTTTAGATGGGAGATACCAGTAGGCTTGGTGGTGAATTATGCTGGCACGAGATATTGTCTTAATACAGTTTTGAAGGCACAAGATTTTTATTCTAACATATTGAAGGCAGGTCCTCCGCCATTACCAGAATTCAAAGAAAGGAAGGAAGGAAGGAGAGCGTCAGACTCAAGTGGAGACTAAACAAGGAGATGAAGGAGTTACTTCGCAGATGGTTAAAGAATCTCAGCTAATTGTAGAAGTTGAGCAGCCCCACACGTCGACAGAAGAGGTTAAAGAACAAAGCATGACAAAGGCTGCAATTAGACGAATGAGACAAGAACAAGAACAACAAAAAGCTGCAATCAAATCTCAAGAATTTACTTAAAGTGAAGCTGTGGGAGGAGCGAGACTGAAGAGGCAGGTCCAGGTGGTTTTGCAAGAGGCGCTCCGAAAGCTTCAGGTCGCAAAAGATGGCGACAAAGTTTCTAACCTGGAATGTTAATGGATTAAATTCCCTGCACAAGAGAGAATGTTTTTCAGTATTTGAAACAATTTAAAAATGATGTTATTTGTTTACAAGAAACGCATATTCGTGCAGTTGTTAAAAATATCTGATAAACTATAGATTGGGTATACAGTTTAGTGCGTCTGCTCCAGATAAGAAAAATGGAGTACCGTATTTTCCGGTGTATAAGACGACTTTTTAACCCATGAAAACCTTCTCAAAATTCGGGGGTTGTCTTATACGCCGGGTGTTAGGGTTAGGGGCGGTTTTATTGTCCGATGTTACAGGAAAAACCAGAGGCAACACCCCTCCACACATACACACACGCAGGCAACCTCGGCAGCTCATTGATGAGGGAGGAAGGGGGAGAGAATCACAAAATTGCTGTCTGTTGTCGAGCCCTGCGGGCCCGACACTACACAGGGGGTCTCGTTCCAAAAACAAGCCCTGCTTCACCTACTCACCCCCCCCCCCACTGCACACGGCTCGCTCCATGACCTGGCGCTCCGACAAACAAGGGAGGAGGTCGCCCATAATCAGCAAGCCTGACTATCAGCTGATCACCGGTTCCTGGCTCTGCAAACCCGAAGACCAGCTGCTTCACGGCGTTTGCACGCGCCTGCATCACAGGGCTTTGCTGAGGACCCCACAGGCACTCAGGAGGACAGCCCAGTCTGCCTTGCCATACAGGGAGCCTGGGCACTACAAAACATGCTAGCTGTTCCCTTGCCTGCCGACGGACCTGTGCCAGGACTGCATTCTATAGCCTGTGCGCTGGAGGCAAGGGCCGGCTGTTTTCCGTCGGTGTCAGATGGACCGGAGCCGGGGACTGCTGGAGGGCAGCCCTGGGACATGTGGAGGAGCCCGCTGGAGCCAGATACAGATGGGGGGGCAGTTGGTTGGAGAGGGATAGGCACACACTGGGAGCACGTTAGCGTTTTCACCCGGGTTGGGGTAGAGGGGGTTTGGAGAAGAGTCACCCAGGATACTAACAGCAGCAAGGTTTACAACGCTGAAGTTGTCGAGAGTCGGAAGCATGTGGAGGTTAAAGAAACGCAGGCAGGCTCTGGATGCCGGAAGTGTACTTTGTACGTTGCTAAGCACATTGATTTGTGCTTTAGATTGTAAGCTGCCCTGAGTCTTTGGAGAAGGGCGGGATATAAATGGGATTTTTTTTTAAAAAATTGCGTCTTGGAGACAGGGAGGGCTGGGCAGGCAGGGAGGGAGGGAGAGCTGACCCACCCAATCCTAGCAGACTTTGTATGCAGTGGGGTAGTCTTATACGGCGAGTATAGCCCAAACCCTATAATTTAACAGGAAAAGTAGGGGGTCGTCTTATACGCCCAGTCGTCTTATATGCCGGAAAATACGGTAGTCATTTATGTGAAGAAGAATTTAACAGCTAATTTAATTGAAACAGATAAACAAGGAAGATATATTATAATTGAACTTTTAATAGAAGGCAAGAAAATACTTTTGGTTGGATTATATGCTCCTAATCAACAGCAAGGAGAATTTTATAAAGTTTTACATAGTAAGATAATTCAATGGGATTCTAAATCGTGTATTTTGATGGGAGATTGGAAAGGTGTCCTGGACACACAGAAAGACAAAAAAGGTCTTTTCAAAAGCATACCAAATCATGCTAGTTTATGTTTTTAAAATGTATTCTAAAACTTTTCAATTAAAAAAAAAGCATCTGAATTTTGATCAAGTGACCATGGGATGCTGCAACAGTTGTAAGTGTGAAAAACAATCATAAGTCACTTTTATTAGTGCCATTGTAACTTCGAACAATCTCTAAATAAACTATTGTAAATCAAGGATGATCTGTAAGCAGTTTATTTTAATGAAAAATTATTAATATAAATGCCTATTTTTTTCTTTTGTTCCTGTACTGTTTTGGAGAGGAGCTTATGATAGGCATGTTTATACACTTATAGAAGTATGTCATATGCACTGATTAGTTGGAAGAATTTGGGAAACTGGGCATTGAAAATAATTTGATTGTGCTAATAATTTCTTTCTGGGATTGTCTTAAATTCAGGGCTGTACCATTTTTAGGGAAATCAGATACTTTTTTCAATTTCTAAAAAAAAAGTAGATAGATGAAACTTTAATCACAAGCCAAAATATAAGGAGGAATCAAATATCATATACAATAAACTGTGAGAGAAAACTAAGCTCAACCGTATTCCACCTGTCTACCAAGCTGTAAACTTGGTCTTACTGGTTAAGTTACAAAAGTTAGTAATTAGGAATGTTTAAATAGGCCTTGTATATCCAGAAGGTATCTAATATAATATTTATCACAGTCCTAAAATATTTATAATTAGATAAAATGTTATAAAGTGTAAATGCTATATAGAAGTTTAGGGAGAAGATTTTAAGATACTTTGCTGCCTTAGAGTTGAAAGTATAGTTGTCAATAAAGGTGAGATAGATATCAAGTTTTGTCCAACTGTTAAAATTCTTTACTTTATGCTTTAATGCAACATTTGTTTGATTATGCAGAATTGAACAGTAGTGGAGAAACACATATTGTTTTAAATTCACGTTTGGGCTTATAGATTACATTTTTAGAGAGTTTCATACAATGTTAAGGTGAAGTTGTAATTCATTCTTCCTCACCTCATTTAATATAGATTTCTATCCTTCATTTACTCCTTTCAAGTTTATTTCTTATTCTAATTATGTAAGCTGTTTCTACTGAATTCAGCTGTGGGTTGTTCTTTTCTCAAAAATATTTCTGGCCCATCAAAAGACTCTGCTTGGCCTCATTTTACCAGCTGTTTTTAAAAGCAAATGGTTTGCAAATGACATTCAGTTTCTTGGCAATTTCCTCTTCTCCAGCTTGATCCAAAGGTGATGTTATATAGAGAACTGAGCAGCTGTAAACATCTGGCACTGAGATTTCAGAGGCCAAATTCTGCAGAGAGAAAATAAAGGTGTAAATCAGTAGAAAACTGTTGACTTACTAGTTCTCATTTTCAAATGTTGGAAATCATTATTCAGTTTAAGTTGCTATATTTTTTCCTTCTATGATAAGTCTGAGATGAAATTGATCTGTTTTAGGGAGAATCTCATTTCCTACACTATAGCTCTAAAGTGTGTTATTTTGTCCCTTTTATTTATTATCCATATATTTATTATAGATAAATATATTCTATGCATTAATTTATATTATACCTACATTAAATCATTTGGTACTTTATAACATTTCATTATTATTCAGAATAATTACTTGACTTACACAACAACTTGCTTTCTTCCTTTCTCTGATTAATATCAAACTTTAGTCTTCTCTTTGAATCTTTGGATACATAAAACATATGCATCTAAATTTATTGGACAGAACACTTTTATCATCTATAAATGTGACTGTATTTAAGTAAATAAAAGATTTAAGGTGTCCTCAGATGATTTAGAACTCAAATGTGTTGGGTTTTTAAAATATTTCAGAAAAAGAAATCTAAGGGTTCCCTTCCGCAATATAGCTACTGCTATATTGCTCTTTTAAATCTATTACACAGTCTCTGTGGATGACTCTGACAGTACAGCAGTACTGAAGCTGCCACAACTTTACCAAATATTAATCCTACAGGAGCCATAGGTCCCGGATTCTGTAAGTTAGCCCATTTGAGGTATGTTGATTTTAAAATTGTTGCCCAACGTTGCACTGTTTTGCCCTATTGAAGGTTACAAACCATCAAATAAATAGAGTTTTAGTAGTATATAGCTATTTTAGCATCCCAAAAACATTAGAGGCTACATTTGTAGTGACTGAAGGAGAACCAGTCGCTCCACTCAAGTGTTTCCAGTCTTTTTACTCACTGCTCTAGGAAGGAGACAAAAACATCTGAGTCCTCGACTTCAGGTGGCGACGCGACGCCGAAGACAGCCGTTTTCGGGCTGCCCGCTCCGCAGCTGTGTTTTTCCATCGTAAACAGTGCCGATCAGCTGTTTAGATGGATTTGAAGCCCCCTCCTCAGGAGAAGAGGAGGGGGTGAGGCCCCAGGTAGGGGTTGAGCTCTCCGGGGCCGCCTGAGCTGAGAGTTTGGGCGGCTGAAGGATTGAGCCCCCCCGAAGCCTGGGTTGCTCCGAGCTGCGCAGCGCCCCTGCTCCGGGATTTATGGAGCAGAGCCAGGCGTTAGCAACCACCCCTGCCAAAAGGAAATACTTTTGATTGTCAAGATGCAGGCAGAGCGGTACAGGAGGTCAAGGTGATGTGGACTCTTATCTTTACTCTCTAGCTCAATGGATTTTATAGCTTTAAAGTGAAAGTGCGCAATAAGTGAAAGTGGGGGAAGATGGCGGCTAAAACTTCTAAAGCTCTTCGGAGTGCGGGGTCTTCCCTGGTGCAACAGACCTCATTGCAAGCTTTGCTTCCTCCTGCACCTCCTCCGGCATTGACGCTTAAGGATTTACAAGATGCTCTTGGAAAGCATTCACAATTGATGTCTGACATGATGGATGAAAAGTTGAAAAAGCTGGAGGAGAAAATGGAGGAGAAAATGGAGAAATTGGAGAAGAAGATGGAAGAGAAGTTTAGAGCAATGAGGGTGGACATGTTGTCTATGATTGAATCTGTAGCTGAATGTGTGCAACAGCTGGATGTAAAAGTGAAGGATCTCAGTCAAAAGAACTCTATATTAGAAGCAAAGGTATTAGAAAATGAAAATATAAGGGATAAAATGGACGGAGAATTGAGCCTTGTTCAGTATCATCAGATGCAGTATGCTATTAGAATCAGGGGTTTAAAGGAGAATTGTAAAGAAGATTTAAAGCAGCTGATTTCTGAGGCTCTGGAAGGGGTATTGGGCCAGCCAGCATTTGAAATTGAGGGAAATATGGACAAAATTTTTCGTGTAAATTCATGGATTGCAAGACAGAGGAAGTTACCCAGAGATGTGGTGGTCTATTTTACAAAGAGAGTAATTAGAGATGAAGTCATTCAAGCTGCTTATGATACTAAATTGGTAGTGGCTGAGCAAGAAGTCTTGGTTTTAAAAGAGATTCCTCCGAAGATTTTAAGGAGAAGGAAAGATTTTGCATTTCTTGTATAGGAACTTAAGAAATGTGATATTAAGTTTAGATGGGAGATTCCAGTTGGACTGGTGGTGACGCATGAAGGTAAAAGACATCGTCTGGTTACTGTGGCCCAGGCACGTGATTTTTATAGCAATGTGTTAAAAGCAACCCCCCTATCATTTTTGGAAGCTGTAAAGGGATACGGCGAGGGAAAGCTTCAAGATGTTGCAGATAGACAGAGGACAATGGTGTTGGAGGGGATCAAGATACAGTTTCATCGGATGTTGCAGGAGGCCAGAGGATGACGCGTGCCGCCCTAAGAAGAGCGAGACGAGAGCAAGAGCAAGACCAGCAGAAAGTTATGGAATCTCCAAAGTGTACTTACAGTGAAGCTGTGGGAGGGGCGCGGTCCAAAGAAGTTTTTGGGGTCATGACAGACGTGCTCCAAAAGCTTTGGAGCGTTAAGATTGGTGATTAAATTTTTAAATTAGAATGTCAATGGATTAAATTTATCATAGAGGAGAAAGAAAGTTTTTTTTTAATATTTAACACAATTTAAGATTGATGTTATTTGCTTGTTAGAAAAGTATATTAGGGTTATGGACTAAAAGTATGTGTTGAACTAAGAATGGGTATGCAAGCTCCTAATTAACAACAAGTTGTCTTACAGACTGCTTAAACCTTTTTTTTTACTCTTTTTATTTGAACTCAAGGATGATTTGGAACTGCGAGACATTTGGCGTGATACATGTAAGAATTATTTTTGATCATAGTTTAGTTTGGTTGAAGATTATTAAGGTTAATAGAGATAGGCGCTTTTGGCGCGTAACAGAATTTGTTTAGAAATTAGAGAAAGGTTGGAGAATGTAAATAGTAGGTGAAAGGTTTTTTTTTCTTTTTTTTTGAAATTAATATGAATAAGGACTGGGATTAAGAAAATCTATTCTGAGTAAAGCTCTTTTTCTGTTTTCCTCTTTTTCTTTTTTACTTTATTTGTAATATTAATATTGTTTGTATTCATTTTATATGAGCTAGAGGGAGATAGAATTAATAGTTTATTGCTGATAACATAGGGGTGCTTATGTTTGTTTTTTGATTTTATACCCTGTATTTAGCTCTGGGAAGTCGGGGGGGGGAGGAGGGAATGGGGGAGAGGGAGAGGGAGGGTTGGGGGTGGGTGGGGGAGGGGGGGATTAAAGTCAAAATGTATTGTAAAACTTTTTAAATAAAAAAAAAACATCTGAGTCCTACATTTCTATTTGTCTTCTTTTGCTGGAATTCAAAGGAAGAAGAGACCTCAAGCTGCCCCTTTGCACCTCTCCTTTGAGTGCACATGCTTTCCTGTTCCTCCATGTTCCAGGTTTATTTTCTGACTAGCCACACTTTCCTTGTGCTTTTCAGAATACTGCACTAGTACTCTCACAATCCTCTGTCATCTACTGTATTTTGCGGCATCAAACTTCGACCGTTTGGATACCATTTCTAACATGCATGAGGAAAAGAAATAATGATTGCCTTCTTTTCCCCATCCCATTTTGTACATGAATGTTTTTATATTTACGTTAAAATTGAGTTTAAAAAAAGAAGTACACTTAGGCACATTCATTGGAAAGATTTGTATGGTTTTCTGTCTTAGAGCTACAACTCTGGGTGGCTCACAACAGTTATATAAAACCTTTCTGGAAGGTTAATAGAGTGGGAGCCTGCTTGATCTCAAAGGGAAGAGTATTCCATAGAGAAGGAATGTTCATGGAAAGGTCCTAGGTCCCACTAGAAGGCATGCCTACTCTGTCCAATCTGGTAGCATAGTAGATACCTCAAGGTGATCCTGCAAATAATAATAACCCAACTCAGTAATAACCAGCTCCTTAAATTACATAAAGAAGAAAAAATGGAAGCCAGTATAGCTCATGCAACCCAATTCCAGCAACCGTTCCCTATATGTTTTATCCTCCAGTCCCCTGATCATCTTTGTTGCTCTTCTCTGTACTCTTTTTAGAGTCTCAACATCTTTTACGTCATGGTGACCAAAACTGGATGCATTATTCCAAGTGTAGCCTTACTAAGGCATTGTAAAGTGGTATTAACACTTCACGTGTCTTGATTTTATGCCTCTGTTAATGCAGCCTAGCACTGTGTTGGCTTTTTTTGGAAGCTGCAGCACACTGCTGGTTCATATTTAAGTAATTGTCTCACTAGGACTCCGAGATCCCTCTCATAGTTACTACTATTGAGCAAGGTGCCACCTATACTATACCTGTGCATTTGTTTTTTGTTGCCTAAATGTAGAACCTTACTTTTTTCGCCATTGAATTTCATTTTGTTAAATAGTGCCCAATGTTCAAGTCTGTCAAAATCCTTCTGTATCTTAAGCCTATCTTGAGTGTTGGCTATTCCTGCAGCTTGGTGTCATCTGCAAATTTGATGAGTTCCCCATCTGTCACCTCATCCAAGTCATTGATGAAGATGTTGAAGAGCACTGGGATGAGCCTGTCATTTTCTGAAAATATTCTTTCTAGTACTTTTGAAGTGCAGTCTATCTCTTGTCAGGAGCCTTTCATGTAGGTACTGCAGACCATGGTCTAGGAAACTGAAGTTCTCTTGACACCAGTTTTTAAGCCAGTGGTTTGTCTTTTTAATCCTTTGCTCCCTCATTGGATGTTGGCCTTTTGTTGGAAGTATAGATGAAACTACCTGTGCTCCTCATTTTTAAAATTTATTTATTTATTTTTGGGATTTATATGCCGCCCTATCTCCTGAAGGACTCAGGGCGGCTAACAACAATAAAAACAACAATACAAAAGTTAAGAAAAATTAAATAAACAGCCCCAAAATAAATTAATTAAACAATTAAAAATTTAAACATTTTAAAAACCCGTCGTCAATCCAGGTCAGCCTGATGAAAAAGGAAAGTTTTGAGGTCGCGGCGAAAGGACCGGAGATCCGGGGCCATCCGGAGCTCAAGGGGGGTTGGTTCCACAGGGCTGGCGCTCCCACAGAGAAGGCCCTCTCCCTGGGGGTCGCCAGCTGACATTGTCTAAATTTCTTCCCTGATTGCTTGAAATCTCTTGTTATTGTTTTCAGATTCATTGTTATATCATTGGTACCTACATGTAGGAGAAGAAAGAGGTGGTAATCCTTGGAGTTGATTATTTTAGTAAGATTCTCAGTTACATCTTTGATTTTTGCTTCAGGGAGACAACATACCTTCCTAGATTGACTGTCTGGTCTACAGACTATAGTTTCTGTTCCCCTAAGAATTGAATGTCCTATCACCAATATTCATCTTTTTTTCCCCTAGGGAAGTTTGAGATACTATTCTTCTGTCACAGGAATGCTAGGTTTTGCCTCTTTCGAGAAACTATTAATGACTGCTCTTTTACAGGTGTCTGCATATTTTCTTCCAGGGGGAAGCTATGAAAGCAATTGTTCAGTTCCAGAAGGGCTTTATTGGAGTGGGCTAGGGTAGATAGTAGGGGCTTTGCTCTTGGTTCTTGTTTTCTTCTAAAAGTGACATGTTTCCATTGGTCTTCCTCTTTAGGTTCATATGTAGGATCATTTTTTATAGAAGCTGTTTTTTTCCAATTGTGTTCAATTTGGGTATATCGGTTTTCTTCTTTAGATTCATTTTTTTAGAAGCTGTTTGCTCCCTGTTGTGTTTAATTTTGGTGTAGTCTTCTTGTTTAGGTTGGGGTTTCTAGCTTCATTAAGTTTCAGAGTGGCCTTTTCTTCTAGTAATTCATATAATTTATATTTAATACATAGTTTGGGTCTTCTGTGGTCATAAGCTAAAACGTATGATATATTTTGCAAGTCACTATAATTTAGTCTCTATTTCCATGACTACTTTGGTTTGTTAAAAGAATTAAAAATTTCTAAAAATTATTTCCACTGTTGTGAATTGTAAGTTTACAATAGTTTACAAAAGATTTTTTTAAAAAATTTAGAGATTTAAAATTAAAAAAATTAAAAAAGTTCTTGGTCCTTTATGAAGTGATAAGCATTTCTTTTTACTGGAAATCTCAGGCTGTTTTCTAGAGGTGGTTTGCTCTCAGCCCTCTACTCTCTGCTTTGAAAGTTTTGTACTTATCATTTTCCTCCCTGCCTTCTTACTGTTTAGTTGCCTGTTCACTGCTGTGGTTTTCAGATATGATGTGCTAATCTGGGTATTCTGCTCTGACATTCTGCTCTCAGCAACTGCTGGTCCACCATGCTTCTCTCAGCTGCTGCTGCGGGCACTCCAATCCATTGTCATACTTAATGTCACTGCTGGAACCTTGGGTGAAAGTGACCAGATCATACTGGAATTTAATATAATGAAAACACAAGCAATAGGAAATAATCCTACCAATGTCTTAAACTTTAAAAGAGCTGATTTTAACAAACTCAAGAGAGAACATAGGGATGATTCCATGGATGAAAATCCTAAAGGGGAAAACAACTCAAGGAGCATGGGAAACTCTGAAAAATGCAATCATAAAAGCCCAATCCAGCACAATACCACTGAAAAAAAATTCAAGAAGAAACCAGCATGGCTACACAAAGATTTCTCTGACAAACTGAAAGACAAAAAGGACAAGTACAAAAAATGGAAAGAGGGACAGATAACTAAGGCTGATTATCAGCAGACAGCCAGAACATGCAAAGATGAAGTCAGGAAATCAAAAGCTCACAATGAACAAGTCAAGGACAATAAAAAAAGTTTCTTTCAACATATTAATAAAAAGAAAAAAACCCAAGGAAACAGTAGGTCCACTAAAGAGAGAAGATGGCAAGGAAGTAACAGGCAGTAGGGAGAAAGCGGAGCTGCTTAACTCATTCTTTCCATCAGTCGTCACACAAAAGAAATTATAGCCCAACGTACCAAAAAAACTACTGTAAAAGACAAACTAGAAATAAAAACTAAAATAAGCAAGAAAATGGTAAGGGAACACCTATCGGACCTTGACAAATATAGATCACCGGGACCTGACAGATTACATCCCAGAGTTCTGAAGGAACTGGGAGATGTTATCTCAGAATACCATATCTTGTACCATATCTTTGAAAAATCTTGGAGCAGTGGGGAAATACCTGAGGATTGGAAAAGGGCTGATGTGGTTCCCATCTTCAAGAAAGGAAAAAAAAAAACAGGAGGTGGGGCCAGCTGTCAGAGTGGGCGACTGTGTGAATGGGCTTCTCTGTATCGCACAGCCTCTCACCCAGTGTCCGCGGGGGCTCCTCGGAGCCATAGGAGGTCCTGGAGGGACAGCCGAAGTTGCAGGTGTCCTGGAGAACCTACTGTACATGAGCGGCGGCCCGTGTTGGAGATCCGGAGAAAACCCAATGCAAGTGGACCGGAGAGAAGGAGGCCAGTAATGGCCGACAGGAAGATCTGACAGAGGGACGGAACTAGCATCGACCTAGTGGAACAACTGTGTATCGGATCTGATGAAAAGTAATTCCAAGATTTTATATTTAAAAAGTGAAAGGGAGCACTTTTGAAATAGATGCTGGCTAGAAGAGGGTGCCTTACCAAGAGGGAGTGAGCGGCGAGAGAAGCAACGAGGGATAAGGCGGCAGGCGAGAGCGACAAAAAGAGGAAGCTGGGAAGTTAGAAGATCATAAACTAGCCATGAGACCAGGTGAATGGACCGAAAGGTAACGGGAAAAGACAAGTTTTTGAGTCTTGGAGACTGAACTTTTGGAAAAATGAGTGTGGACTATAAGTAGAAGGAAAGTGATTTGTTTGGACAGACTTTGAACTTTTGAGTTATAAGACATGGGAGTAAAACGGATCCAAGATGGAGAAAGTGATACAGCAACTTTAGGACTGCACTTCAGTTAGTGAGACTATTACTGGCCACTGGCTGAAGAAGAAGATATAAAAGGAGCTACAAATCGGAGTTGGAAATTTATAATCAAAAAGGAAAGTGACTTTGATGGGACAGGAAGATAAAGGTGATATATAAATATAGATAAAAAGACACACATAAATATATAGACTGACTGCTTGCTATATTTGTGCAACAACTATATTGCTGCGATTGTTGACTGCTATAATTGGATAAATTAATAGAATTGAAATAATCAAATAGCTAATTAATCACTTGATTGTTAAAGACAGATATATAAATAATTTAATTGATATATTGATAAAGGGTTATTTAAGGTTAAAGGAATCAGGTATTTGTAAAGAGTGATATTAAATGAGCAACGTCTTAGGGGTTTGGTTGAATATCAATATTATACGAGTTACAATAGAGTAGAGATAGAGGATAGGGTGGCTGTTGATTTTGACATATCTCCCCCGAATTAGGAAATAGATAGGAGGTTGTGGTGGGGGGGAGATAGAGGGGAGAAAAGAAGGTGGGAATACTCCATAAAGAGTATTTTTATAAAAATCTGGTTAAATATGACAAGCATACCGAAGTTAATAAAGATCAGCACAGGAAAGAGGGCAGCGCCATGGGGTTAGGGATGTCCTCAAGTCCTTCTAGTCAGAAGTCCATTGACGACATGCTACAGAGGTCAAACTCCCTTAAAGATCTACAAGCACTTTTGCAAAATACTCTATGCAAGAAGCTATGACTAGGAACCATGAAGAGATGAAAAAAGAGATGAAGAAAGAGATAGGCCAAGTGAGAAATGATACTGGTGAGCTCAAGGAAAAAATACAAGCGATTGACAGTAAATTTGAGGTGATTCAACAATTAATAAAAAATGAGCAAAGATTACAGGAAATGGAAGTAAGAATGGAGAAGGAGGAGAAGAAAGTAGAGGACTTAAGTGAAGCTTTAATCCGGGCAAACAAAGAGCTTGAAACAACAGTGATCTTCCTGGAAGCGGAGAAAGCCACCCACTATCTGCGCTTTCAAAATGTTAAGGGAAAAAAGGTGAAGACTTGCCGGACATGATGGCAGATCTAATGGTGAAAGCATTAGGCATAGGAAAAGATGAAATGTTGGTGGAAATAGATAAGATGTATAGGGTCCAAACTAATTATGTGAGGAGACATAATCTTCCGAAAGACGTACATGTGAGATTGGTTAAAAAATCGACCCGGGATGAACTACTACATAGATCAAGAGAGGAGCCACTAGATTATGGAGGACAACAAATAACAATTCTCAAACAAATACCTAAAAGAATGAGAGACTTGAGATGAGGCTACCAATTTTTGACATCGAAACTGATTAGATACAATGTGAACTTTAGATGGCTAACTCCAGAAGGCATCCTAGTCACGTGGCAAGATAGAAGGTATAGATTAAATTCGATAGACAAGGCAGAAGATTTTTATAAGCTCCATTTTAATAATGAAGATGAAGTAGAAGACCAAGATGGAGGGGAAATAAGAGAAAGATGCAAGACAGATGGCTATAGAAGGGAAGGTCCTAGGAATAGAGGATAGAGGAAATAAATCTGGAGAGATTACAGAGAAATATGAAGACAGAGACAAAGAAACAAAAGAGATCCGCACAATGAGAAGCACAAGACCCAGATATAAGTAAAATAAAGGGAGAAGAATGCAGGATTCTGTCACTGAATATCAGTGGTTTAAATTCACCAATGAAAAGATGGAAAATTTTTAATAAACTTATTCGTGAAAAACTAGATATAATAGCAATTCAGGAAGTTCATATAAAAGGTCAGCCAAAACTAGGAAATATATTTGTATCATTAGATCAACAAAAAAAGAGGGGGGTGGTATTATATGTGAATGAGAAACTGGTAGCTTAACAAGTTTATAAAGATAGAGAAGGCAGAATATTGATAGTAGAGGTAGAAATAAACTATAGAAAAGTAGTGATAGTAGAAATATATGCCCCGAATGGAAATCAAGAACAGTTTTTCAAAACACTACATAATATGATACGTGATATAGATTACGATGATATTGTGTGCTAGGAGACTTCAATGCTATTATTGATAATAATTTGGATTACAAGGGTAACAAGACCAGGAAAAGGAAAAGAAGAACATTACCAAGATCCTTTTTCAAATTGGCCAAAGAAGTAAACATTCAAGATATATGGAGAGAAAGGAATTGGGAAGCAAGGCAATATACATATTACTCTAATCAACATAGCTCGTGGTCTAGGATCGACATGGTGTGGATGTTAAGGGAAAATTAACTCTGAAGTTGAAGATGTGACTTTAGAGACAAGTACCTGGGCAGACCACAATCCTGTGAAATTTAGCTGGAAAGGATCCAAAAAAACATCTAGATGGACTATACCAGGGGTCAGCAACCTAAAACAGTGAAAGAGCCACTCGGGACCAGTTCCCTCACAAAAGGAAAAACTGGGAGCCGTAAAAAATGTGTGCACATGTGCGTACATCCGTGCATGCGCAGAACAGGGTTTGACTGAAGAGTGGAGCCAAGGCGAGATATGCACCTACCCTGCATATTTGAATTGATTGGTTGAATTTTTTTAGTCCCACTTTTTTTTTTGGACTGCACATGGCAGAGGACTGGGAGCCACAGGAGATGGCTGAAAGAGCCGCATGTGGCTCCGGAGCCACGGGTTGCAGACCTGTGGACTATACAAAGATCAATATTAAAAGAAGATTACTTCAGACTAAAGATGGAGAGGGAATTGGACTTCTTTTTTAAAGAAAATAAAACTGAAGACACCTCTGTCCAAAATCATTGGGACACTGCTAAGGCAATTATGAGAGGAGTAGCTATAGCATATATGGCGAAAAAGAATGAGAAAAAACAACAACAGAAAATGTTAGAAGGGGAATACAAAAGATTAGAAACATTTCTCCAACAAGAACCACAAAAAAAATGTAAAACGACAAATGGATTTAATTAAACATAAACTTAACATTTTAGAAAAAGAAAAATTAGCACAACAGATAAGACTTATAAAAAAGAACTTTTTGGAAAATGCAAAAAACCTGGTCGATGGCTTGCACACAAATTGAAAAAACAAAAGGAGAAAAGTTGGATTAGTAAATTAAGAGACAAAGGGAGAATACATTATCAAGAAGAGGAGAAAAAAATTATAGCCCAGAAATTCTATGAGAAATTATACAAGGAAGATAACCAGGAAAATGAAGAGAAAGTAGAGGAATGTTTCAAAAAAGCAATACTACCAAAAGTTACAGATGAAATCAAAAATATGTTGAATGAAGAAATTAGGATGACAGAGGTGATTATGGCCATTAATAAACAATAAATAATAAAGCACCGGGCCCTGATGGTCTCCAGATAGAAATCTACAACAAAACATCTTAGGACAACCTTTATTGAATGTGTTCAATGAGGTCCTGGATGAAGGAAAAATTCCAAAGTCATGGTCAGAGGCAAATATTGTTCTGATTCAAAAAGATAACACGGACCATACATCAATCCAAAATTATAGACCAATATCTTTACTTAACTCTGATTACAAGATATTTACAACAATTATAGCTGAGTGATTAAAAAGATTTTTAAAAGATTTTATACATGTGGATCAGAACGGATTATTACCCAAAAGACAAACTAAACACATTAGGATAATATTGGACATGCTAGAATACTATTAAATACATAGTGGACAACAAATGGCGTTACTATTTTTAGACACTCAGAAGACTTTGATAATGTTAAGTGGTCATTTATATATCAACAACTTAGGTATATGGATATGGGTGAAAAATTTATAAACATAATTAGGGCAATATATTTTAATCAGGAAGCCAAAATAATAATAAATGGGGAAGTAACCAGGAAATTTCAAATACAAAAAGGAACACGACAAGGATGCCCTCTATCCCCATTATCATTCATACTGACGCTAGAGGTCCTAACCAGGATAATTAGAAATGAACTGCATATAAAAGGATTAGAAATTAAAAAAGAAATTTTTAAACTTCAAGCATTCGCGGATGACTTGGTCTTAATTATGGAGGATCCATAATTAAGGAGGACCAAAACTGTTGGAAGAACTAGATAAATATGGTGAAGCCGCTAGGCTAAAAATAAATAAGGGCAAAACTAAAATGATTGTTAAAAATATGACGAATAAACAGAAAGAAAATTTGGCTAGGATTATGGATATACAAGGGATGCGGTGGCTCAGTGGGTTAGGACACTGAGCTTGTCGATCAGAAGGTCGGCAGTTTGGTGGGTCGAATCCCGAGTGCCGCGTAACAGAGTGAGCGCCTGTTACTCATCCCAGCTTCTGCCAACCTAGCAGTTTGAAAGCATGTAAAAATGCAAGTAGAACAATAGGGACCACTACGGTGGGAAGGTAACAGTGTTCCATGCGCCTTTGGCGTCTAGTCATGCTGGCCACATGACCACGGAGATGTCCTCGGACAAGCGCTGGCTCTTCGGCTTTGAAACAGAGATGAGCACCAGCCCCTAGAGTCGGAAACGACTAGCACGTATGTGTGGGGGAACCTTTACCTTTACCTTATGGATATACAAATAGTTAAGAAGGTAAAATATCTAGGAATTACTATTACGGCCAGATGTACTTCAATCAAAGAAGACAATTACAATAAAATAGTGAAACAAATAAAAGAAGACCTGGAAAGATGGGGAAACTTGAGTCTCACTGTTAGGGAGAATTGCTGTTGTAAAAATGAATGTACTACCTAAAATCCTATTCCTGTTCTAAAATATTCCTATACAACTAGATCAAAAATTTTTCGGGAACCTGAACAAACTGACACTTTTATATGGCAAGGGAAAAAAATCGAGCATTAAAATGAAACATTTGCAGGATGCCAAAGAAAATGGGGGTTTAGGACTACTGGACTGGGAAACATACTATCATGCAGCGGCCCTAACCTGGATTAGAGAATGGATAATTTTAAAGAATAAAAGATTATTAATTTTAGAAGGCCATGATTTGCAATTAGGCTGGCACGCATTCCTGTGGAATAAAAAACGGGCTATATCAACATTTTCAAAAACATTGGATTAGACAAGCGCTACTCAAAATTTGGAACAAAATTAGAAAACAAAATTACATTAAAATACCAGTCTGGCTGTCCACCCACAAGGCGATAGTTTATCCAAATTTGTTCAACTTGGAAAATAGCATCTTGTACAAAGATATTATGAACGATGTGGGAGAACTGAAATCCAGTTCTTAGATTCAGTAAGGCATTTGACAAAGTAGACCACGACCTACTTTTTGGTAAGCTACAAAAATGTGGATTAGACAATATCACCACCAAATGGATTTGTAACTGGCTGACAAACTGTACTCAATGAGTAGTTCTCAATGGTACTACATCCACATGGAGAGAAGTAAGCAGTGGGGCACCACAAGGGTCTGTCTTAGGCCCAGTACGCTTTAATATCTTCATAAATGACTTAGATGAGGGAATAGAAGGGGAACTCATCAGATTTGCAGATAACACTAAACTTGCAGGAATAGCCAACACCCCAGAAGACAAGCTCAAGACCCAAAGACATCTTGACAAACTTGAACAATGGGCTCTATCCAACAAAATGAATTTTAATGTGGAGAAAAGCAAAGTTTTACATTTAGGCAGGAAAAATCAAGGGTACAAGTACAGATTAGATGAGACCTGGCTCAAAAACAGTAACTGTCAAAGGGACTTTTGGAGTCTTAGTGGACTATCACTTGACTGAGCCAGTAGTGTGCAGCAGCAGCCAAAAAAGCTAATACAATCCTGGGCTGTATAAACAGAGGCATAGAATCAAGATCACATGAAATATTAATACCGCTTTATAAAACCTTAGTAAGACCATACCTGGAATACTGCAACCAATTTTGGTCGTCAACTACAAAAACAATATTGTGACTTTGGGAAAAAATCAGAGAAGAGCAACTAAGAAGATCAAAGGCCTAGACTAAAACCTACGAAGAATGGCTGTAGGACTTGGGTTTGGCTAGTCTAAAAAAAAGGGAAAATAGGGGTGACATGATAACAGTATTACGGTATTTGAGGGGCTGCCCCAAAGAAATTATTCTCCAAAGTACCAGAGGGCAGGACAAGAAACAGAGGTTGGAAACAGAGAAGCAAACTGGAATTTGCTAACTGAGGAGGATTAACCAGTGGAACAACTTGCCTTCAGAAATCATGGGAGATGATTTCACTGGAGATTTTTAAGAAGAGATTAGACAGCCACTTGTCTAAAATAATATAGGTTCTGCTTGAGCAGGGGGCTGGACTAGAAGACCTCCAAGGCCCCTTCCATCTCTATTCTATTCTGTTCTGTTCTTAAAGAAATCTGCATTATTCATTTCTGTCTTTCAAATGGGTGAACTAGAAATTCAGGTAAATGAGGGCAGATATGATATTGTTGCCATTACGGAAACATTGTGGGATGAAACCCACAACGGAACACACAGCTAGAGGGATTTAAATTATTTAAAAGAAACAGACCAAACAAAAGAGGAGGTGGAGTTGCTTTCTGTATAAGAAATAACTATATCTCTACAGAAATAGAGCACAACAATGATGAAAAATGTCTTGAATGCATTTGGGTTAATATAAAAGGGGGGGGAGGAAATGACGTTGCCATAGTGGTATACTATAGGCTGCCCAACCAAACAGAGGAAATAGATGAACTTTTTGCTAGTCAGCTAAATAAGGTATGTAGGAAGCACATCACAATAGTAATGGGGGACTTTAATTACCCTGACATCAACTGGGAGACAAACTCTGCACCAAGTGGAAGATCAAACAGATTTCTGACAAATTTGGAATTTCCCAATTTGTAAATAAAATGCAGCAGCACCTTTACATTAAATTTATTTCTGTCATTTATAATATTAAATATTTTCATCTAACCTTTTTGTTTTAAAAAGCAATTTATCTTTAATTAAAAACAAAATATTTATCAAAATTGTATGTTCATTTTTTAATTGTGAATTATTTTTTTGTTGAAAGGGCCTAACCGAGATAAGATATTGTGATACTGAAAAGTCTGGAAATTCCTAATTTAGACAAATTAAGTGGTACATCTGAGGCCCTCGAGGGTTCATTGCCCTATTGACTAAACTGCTAAAATAGTTTAGCAGCTTATAGAAAGTGATAGATTCTCTATCTTCACTTAAATGTTGGGGAGAACATTTGGGATTATATTATTTTTTTGTGACAGATGAATAGATTGCAATCAGTTCAGTCTATTTGTAGAAAATGAAAATGAATTTTCCACAAGGGTCTTTTATTTATTATTTTATGTACAATTCTTGTAGATTGAAAAGGCGAAAGATGGCTGACAAAATCCTGCCACAACGGGTAAGTTCTCATTTTGTGGAAGCATTATTTATTTTATTTTATTTTATTTTATTTTATTTTATTCCATTTATATCCCGCCCTTCTCTGAAGACTCAGGGCGGCTTACAAGCTTAGCAGTAGCCTTCATTCTATGTATATGCCTGCTTATTAGGGCTTTCACACACACCCCAAGCGGCATTATTACAAAGTCAGCTTAATTGCCCCCAACAATCTGGGTCCTCATTTTACCTACCTCGGAAGGATGGAAGGCTGAGTCAACCTTGAGCCTGGTGGGATGCGAACCTGCACTAATTGCAGGCAGCTGGTGTTACTTAAGGAGGCATTAGCCCACTGCTCCACCAATGCATTATTGGCATTAAAGATAAAAAGTTAGGACAGTGAGCACATTTGATCCAAATGGGGAGAAATATTGCAGACTTTGAGACTATCAATCATCCATGTCTTTCTAGAATAAAGTATTTGCTGCTGATTGTCTTTCATAGAAACTAAATGAACTTACTATGAAATTTTATTTACCTTTTGTCAAATCTTCCTATATGGATTATAGTTACTTCCGAGGGCCTGGCATGTGTTACATCCTATTGACCAGCCTAGCAAATTATTAAATCACTTTTAATTTAGAAAGAGATTTCTGTGCTGCTTTTGTTCACAATCACCTTTCAGGTTGATGTACGTTTACTCTTTTCTAAATTAGGGCAAAGTTACATTGTTTTTTTCCCAGTGACAGAAAAAAATAGGGAAGCCCTGTCTGTATCCTGGGAGATCACAATCCTGGACAATAATACTAATTGATATTCACCTAACATTTATTTTTTTAAAAGCACTAGAAAATGTGATAGCATTTGTTAGATAACTATCTAATAATCCATTCTTTTTCTGTAGATTCGTGAACTAGTCCCCGAGTCTCAGGCTTACATGGACTTACTGGCCTTTGAACGCAAGCTGGACCAGACAATTGCCCGCAAAAGAATGGAAATCCAAGAGGCAATCAAGAAACCTTTGACGGTAGAGAGAGAGGATCAGCTAAATCTCTATTAGGGGCAATCTGAATCCACCATTGTGACTAGTTTTGCTGTTTTAAGTTATCTTGGAGAAAGGTCAAAACCATAAAACTGGTTTGTGGATTTGTTACGTGCCTGTATGATGATTTCTTTGCTATTTGCAGTTAATGTTTTTCTCTAAATTTTCAGCAAAAACGGAAGCTGCGTATTTACATCTCTAATACTTTTACTCCTGGCAAAGAGGAGTCTGAGGGTGGTGAGCGTATAGCCTCATGGGAACTTCGTGTGGAAGGCAAACTTCTTGATGATGTAAGCATGAAATTTCTTTGTTAAGAGGTAACCTTGTGCCAGATAGAAAATGACAAATGTGTGTTTCCTTTGGATAACTGCCCTGCTTCCTATCCACCCATTAAACAGATCTTGCATCAGGCAGCTAACTATTGCTTCATTTAGCTGTTGACTAATCCTTTCTTAATTTGCATATACCAAAGACATTATATGTGTTTGTCCTCTTTGAGCAATAATTTATGTTTAAGGGTGTTGCTGGAGCGGACCAAAGGCTAGACTAGTTCAGTTTCTGCTTACTGCAATGTCCAATTAAATTAGAATTCTTGGGATCTGGCTTAATACATGTAATTTAAATGCTCAAATGATCTCTCATTCTTAAAAAATATAATAGAAGAATTATACTTTTAGGCAAAATAACAATAATAAGTATTCTTTATTTTTCTATTTGCAGCCTTACCCAAAATACATATATTTGTGTCTTTGAGTGATTATTGACTCTTGGTTACTGGCTGGACAGGTCCAGTTTTCTTGGCAAGCTTTTCTGAAGTGGTTTGCCATAGCCTTTTTCCTAAGGCTGAAAGAAGCTAATTGCACCAGTCACACAGATGAATGCTTAGCTTCCATGCTAAGGCAGAATTAGAACTTCAATTTGCTCGCTCCAGTTTCTTAAGCATTAGATCAAACTGTTCCTTAGTTTACTGCTCCTTACTGCCCAGAGTATATGGATTGCAATGGTAATAAATATTGCATAATTAGTATAATAGTATATGTTACAAATAATAAAGGTGATATTATTTACTTATCCCTCACTTAATGAAGCGTTTTTGACAAGTGTGTTTTCTAAAGCAGGAGTCCACAACCCCCAGCCGTGGCCCACTACAGTGGTGGGCTGGAGTGTGCGTACATGCACGTGAAGCTCAACTTGCATGAGTGGCAAGCCAGAGGGCACTCGCACACATCTGCACCAGCCTGCCACTTGCATAAGTCAAGCTGACCCTTCTTTTATATAAGGTCTGCATGTGTTCACGCCCTGGCCCGCCTCTCATGTGGCCCAGTTGCCATCTCCCCCCCCCACACGGACACATCCAGGCCACTAAACCACAAAGGTTGGGGACCTCTTCTAAAGTGATTGTGAGAATGGTAAAGCTCACTTCCTCATTTGTCTTTCTGTCACAGCCAAGTAAACAGAAGAGAAAATTCTCATCCTTTTTCAAGAGCTTGGTTATTGAATTAGACAAAGAATTATATGGACCAGACAATCACCTGGTGGAGGTGGGTATTTTGGTATGTACAGTGTAAAATAGCTCACAGCGTTTACAACGTCATGTTAAACTTAGATTCATGGATAAGAAATTGACATAAAGACTACTAATTTTATATTCAAAGTTTCTCTTTTACACCGTTAGGCCAAAGGTTTTTGAATTTGTTTTGTTTATAATTTCCACCCACCTTTCTTTTCTTTTTTGTTGTTGTGCTTGTTTAATTTGAAGTAGTGTTGATTAACTTATTGAATGGATTCATCTTTTATTAGTAAGTTTAGCACAATAGTTTGAAAGAATTTAATTTCTTAGTTTATTCAAACTGATTATAAAAATTGCTTAACCAAGATTTAGTCAATAAAAGGTAAAGGTTCCCCCACACATGCGTGCTAGTGGTTTCCAACTCTAGGGGCTGGTGCTCATCTCCGTTTCAAAGCCAAAGAGCCAGCATTTGTCTGAGGATGTCTCCGTCGTCATGTGGCCGGCATGACTAGACGCCAAAGGCGCACGGAACGCTGTTACCTTCCCACTGTAGTGGTCCCTATTTTTCTACTTGCATTTTTACGTGCTTTCGAACTGCTAGGTTAGTCAATACTGTAGGCAAATTAGAATTAGGATTCCTTCCATGTTGACTAGAATCTTCATGACCCCACCAACTCTTGATTGTGCATTTTTCAGTGTGTTTTACTTATAGTCCAGGTGTAGGCTTTGCCCTCCCCCAAAATGGTGCATCTACCAGAAATTGACAGATATATGGAATAGAAAAGAATTGATGGAGAAGGCTATTACCTGAACTGTATTTTGTTATAACAAGGATATTTCTTCTTAATTATGGCAGAAGATTCACATTTCTAATTTCCACCCACTACAAAACTAAGCAGTAAGCCACTAATCTGGAACCTGATTATTACCATGTAAGATACTGTATGGAGATTGATTGTTTTCACTTTTCACTTGTTTTGCACTAAAAAGTCCTATTACTTATACCTTTTTTACCTTAGTGGCACCGGATGCCAACAACCCAAGAGACAGATGGCTTTCAAGTCAAGCGCCCTGGTGATGTGAACGTAAAATGCACTCTGCTTCTCATGCTGGATCATCAGGTAAGAAGGCAAATTACCATTGCAAAGTCAGAGTTTCCCAAACGGTGAGATTTATCTTCTTGGGGTAGTGCAGTTAAGAGTCCAGAAAAGGTATTTTACAATAAAGCCACCCTTTCCAAACTTTCATTATATTGATCTCATTGTTCATTTGTATTCATTTTAGTCCTTGGATATTTAAGGGAAGTATGTATATTAAGATTACACTAAAGCACGGGTCGGCAACCCGCGGCTTCGGAGCCGCATGCGGCTCTTTGAGCCGTCTCCTGCGGCTCCCAGTCTCCCGGTGCGCGTGCACCTCTCCGAACGGGAGGAGGTGCGTGCGCACCACTCCGAACAGGAGGAGGTGCGCGCACACCACTCCAAAGGTTTGGAGAGCTGCGCACGCACCTCTCTCGCACCTCCGCCCGAACACCAGCAGGTCTCCAAACGCGGCCCGCAGCAACTTTCTAAACCGGCACGAGCAGGTCTCCAAACCGCTGTTTGGGCGGAGCTGCGCGCGCACCTCTCCAAAGGCAGAGGTGCGCGCGTAGCTCCGCCCGAACACCCGTGTCGAGACCTGCTGGTGTTCGGGCGGAGGTCGGGTGGCAGTTTGGAGGTCCCGGGGGTGGCTCCGGCGACGCCTGGGCTGAAGGCGGCGCCGCAACCCAGCGCCTGTCACCATGTAGACCCGTCGCCGCTGGCGTGCAGGTGCGTCCACATAAAAAAAGTGGAACCACATGCGTGTATCCACGCACGCACATGCGCAAAAAACATTTTGCGCATGCGCAAAACATTTTGTTTTATGCGCATGCACGTGCGTGGATGTACGCGCACGGCTCCCACTTTTTTTTATGTGTGATGGAACCGGTTCCCAGTGGCTCTTTTGCTTTTTCAGGTTGCCGACCCCTGCACTAAAGGGAAATATGGTAGCAAAAGGTTAGGAATCCCTGCTTTACTGGAAAGAAGATAAACAGATCCTGGCCCACAGGCAGCTTTTTCAATAGTTCATTATGTGAAATGTTCAGCTTCTCTACCTAGAGCAAAGCTGTACAACTTACGTTTGCCTCCAGAATTTAACAATTTTCTTTTTAAAATTGCTCTCCATTGTAAATTGTGGCTCATTTGATAAAGATAACTATAAAGTTGCATTTAATTTCCTTTTAAGGAAGCTTAAAGTTAAATTTAATACTAGACTGTGTGTTCTCTTGCTCCATATTCATCAGAAGCGTCATGCTTTATTTCATTTTTTAGAGAAAACAGATTAAAAATTGAAAAGGGAACTGGGATTGCAAAATTGATGGGACAGCACATATGTTAATTAGGCAACATTGTCATTTCAGCCTCCTCAATACAAGCTAGACCCACGTCTGGCTCGCCTGCTTGGTGTCCACACCCAGACTCGTGCCAGCATAATGCAGGCCCTATGGCTCTATATCAAATATAACAAACTTCAGGACTGTCATGAGAAAGAATATATCAATTGCAACCGCTACTTTCGCCAGGTCAGTATGTCTCTGCTGTTTAGGATATTTTATTAAATGAAGTTGTTTTTTCACAAATCATCTTAATTTAGCTTCACTCCATATCAGTCCTAAACACAAGCTGATCAATAGTCTGTAATCTATCTTGGTGTTGAGTATGTATTGCTTATATTGCATATGATTCTTTGCACATGGGCATTATATGAACATTAAGTATTAGCAACTATAAGGTAAAGGTAAAGGTTCCCCCGCACATGCGTGCTAGTCGTTTCCGACTCTAGGGGCCGGTGCTCATCTCCGTTTCAAAGCCGAAGAGCCAGCGCTTGTCCGAGGACATCTCCGTGGTCATGTGGCCGGCATGACTAGACGCCAAAGGCGCACGGAACGCTGTTACCTTCCCACCGTAGTGGTCCCTATTTTTCTACTTGCATTTTTACGTGCTTTCAAACTGCTAGGTTGGCAGAAGCTGGGACGAGTAACAGGCGCTCACTCTGTTACACGGTACTTGGGATTCGACCCGCCAAACTGCTGACCTTCTGATCGACAACCTCAGCGTCCTAACCCACTGAGCCACAGCGTCCCTTTCATTAGCAACTATATTCAAGAAATAAAAAAGGAAGCTGGGGACTGAGCAGTTTTCATGTTTGGGAACTAGAATGTCAATTCACACATAATTCCGCTTCTTAGTTCCTGATTTTGTATCTGTTATATCTTCTCAAGTTCATATCCATTGCTTAGTTCTATTACCACTACCATTAATTTGAAAATAGTATAACAGAAGCAGAATAAATTGCAGATTGTCAATCTTGCAAGCTTGATGAGGTAATACACTAACAAAGTAGATTGTCAGAATCTCTTCAGATAAGTTTTAACTATATTGTTTAAAAAAATTGGAAGTCCACTATTTTGTTACTCAGTTCACATTATTGCTGTTGTTGTTGTACATGCGCGCAGCCAATGCCCAATGACTGGTTGGCTCAGAACAATTAAAACAAAGAAAAGCAACTAAAGGGTAGAAAAAAGGTGAAAAAAGATACAAAGGTGAAAGAATTACAGACTGGAAGGAAATGAAGCAGGGGGTCCCACTTGGGGGAAGGGCTGTTCTAAATCGCAGAAGAGTGCAGCTGTCCAGATCTCAGGGAACACCATTCCAGCGGATAGGCACTGCTATAGAGAAGGCATACTTCAGGGTTCTGATAGAGGACATTGTTAGTTGAAGGAACCCAGTGCACGGATCTTGCAAGATCGAATCAGCCAGGCAGATTGTAAACAGTAACAGTAATTCACCATGAGTAGGTACACACGTGGATATTTAGATTAAAAACAGTCAGTACAGATAGTCCTCAACGTATAACAGTTTATTTAGTTACAACGGCACTGAAAAAAGTGACTTATAACAGTTCTTTACACTTATGACCATTGCAGTATCCCCTTGGTCAAATGATCAAAATTCATACTCTTGGCAACTGACTCACCTTTATGACGGTTGCAGTGTCCCAAGGTCATGTGATCACCTTTGGCGACTTTCTGACAAGCAAAGCCAATGGGGGAGCCAAATTCACTTAACCACTATGTTACTAATTTAACAACTGCAGTGATTCACTTTACTGTGGCAAGGAAGTTTGTTAAATGGGGCAAAACTCACTTAACCAATGTCTCATTAATCAACAGAAATTTGGGCCTTAATTGTGGTCATAAGTCGAGGACTGCCTGTACAATAGTGTTTATCACACTATAGATCCGATCCTTAGAATTAGAATGTCCCATGGGTTTACTTTGAGCACACCTATTTCTCCAGATGTTATTCCTTTGGAATTACTAAGGTTTGTCTTCTTGCTTCATTTTAGATCTTCAACTGCAGCCGTATGAGATTTTCTGAGATTCCAATGAAACTGGCAGGACTCTTACAACATCCAGATCCCATTGTTATCAATCACATTATCAGGTATGATTGATACTATAAGATTTTAGATTCCCTAAAATTATTAAGGAACAACCTAATTACACGCTCAGTTGATACCTAACTGTATCCATATACATATCACATGTATTCATTAAAAATTGTCTTTGGAGAGCCTTCTGGGTCTTTAACAAGCCGTATGCTTTCTGAGTTGTTACTTGTGAATTAGAAATAGTCTTGGTGTGCTTCTGTATAAATTGAATATAGAGAAAGTATTTAATCTGAACAATTAGAATAATATTACTGCTTATCTATTTTACATTTCTTATCTCTGGAGAAATTTATCCTCATTTATATCTGAATTATTCTATTAGTGACCTTTTGAATTTCAAGCTTTCTCTAATTCAGATAATTTTAAAAGAAAGGTTTTTTTAAAAAATTTTTTATTTTTAATTCCATTTATATCCTGCCCTTCTCCGAAGACTCAGGGCGGGATATAAATGGAATTGTGAAATTCTGTTATCTGGTTTTTTATAATCATTTTCCATTTGCAAACTCTTCTGAGCTATCAGGCCAATGCAATTAGAACAGCCCTGAGAAAAGTTCAAATAGATATTTTTATAGCTGATTACCAATCAATACTATTGTCTCATCAGACAGTCTGCCTTTCCTTGGGAGACAGCAGATATAGACCTAAGGAAGAAAGGTCAACACTTTCTTCCTCCAAATGGACTCTAAACTGGAATGTCTTTTAAGTACCCCATTAGGGCCTCCTTTCCTTCAGCCAGGGGTTCCACCACAGGAGCCCAGGAAAGGCAATGTTTACATATTTTAAACAAAATATTTTATGATGCATATCCAAATATTACAATCCCTGGAGCTGTTCAAATTTGCACATCCTATTTGGTATAAGGAAAACTTACATTTCAGATTTTTACTGTCTCTCTAGAAGGCTACTGCGGTAATGTAAGAGAGAATCTAGTCCTTATACCTATCTGTACAGTGTGGTGGTAAAGACATAACTCTAAGGAAGGATACTTCTCACCTCTTAATTATATCCTCCTGTCTTGACTTGTCTAGCGTGGACCCTAACGATCAAAAGAAAACAGCCTGTTATGACATTGACGTAGAAGTAGATGATCCCTTGAAAGCCCAAATGAGCAACTTCTTGGCCTCCACCACTAATCAGCAAGAAATTGCTTCCCTGGATATCAAGGTAACACATTATCAACTATGCGGTAGGAAAAAGACTAAAACTTGTTATCTTTCTTAGCTTGAGGAATAATGTAGTGTGCATGATGCTATATTTACACACATCCCCTTTAAAAAGATCTACTTAATTCTACTAGCATTCATAAAATACTTGGCATGGAAAACTTTCTCATATGCAATGCTTTCTATCTATGTTTGAGAATAAAAAACAAACTGGCTACTAAGGTGTCTCAGAACAACAGATCAATAAATAGAGGAGCAAACAATCCCATTTGCAATCCAACAAAATCTCATTGCCACAATTTAGTGACATATTTTCAGTGGTGCAATATTACTGTTCTTAATTTTATTTTTGTATTCATTTACAAAAGAGATTATAAGCAATTTGCAAATAACCAAAATAAAGTGTAATAATTACCTATCTCAGAGAGGGGGTCCACTGCACCATCAATCCCTAGACGCTTTCTGGGGAATAATGATATCAGAGGTGCCTTCCCTGCAATAGGTAATTGTTGTTTTGTAGTTTTCTTTTATTCTGTTTTACTTCAGCATTGTTTTTAAGCAACTTAGAACCTTTTTGGAATTAGTGACAAAAAGAAAAAGAAATCTAAAAACATTAAACTAGAATTATATTACACCTAATATAAGTTTGTATAAATGTGTGTGTGTGCGCGTGCGTGCACATGTGCACGTGCGCACACACGGTATTTTAGACCTTTAATTGTAAAGATCCAAACAAAGGAAGTATACAAATTTAGTGCCTGATTTACATTGCATGCCATGTATCTTTCTTTCCTTTTAAATGGATTTTCAAAACTTGAATTTTTGTTACCTTCCTGTTGCTTGAACTTAGAAAAGTATCAGTAGAGAGATGAGTAAATTCTGTGCCTGACTTGACCTTTAAAAATTATGACAGTACAAAGAAAAAGCAAAGGAAAAATCAAAATTAGAAAAAGAAGTAAAAGTAATTTGTATTATCTCTTTAATCTTTCTTCCACACCATGTTGTCTAAGGACAATAGGAAGTTACTGTTCTCACTTCTTTCATTCCCATTGCTCTCTATTCATATTGTATGTCTATTACTTTTTTCTGCTTGTTTTCTGCTCCAGAATATCAAATGTATTGATTTAAAATAGCAGCTGGTGCTATACAGTGTTGCGGGATTTGAAGACTATTGATCGATGGTCATTACTAGTCTGTTGCAGGCAGTATACATACAGATATCCCTCCAAATCTTGGGAGCCCCACATTAATAGAACAGCTTTAGAAGGGTTATGTTGTATGTTTACCAGACTTATTCAGTCCTGGCAAATTTGTTCTTTTTCATAAGGAACTTTTTGTATTTTTGTACAGATTCATGAAACAATTGAATCTATTAATCAGTTGAAGACACAACGAGATTTTATGCTGAGTTTTAGTAATAATCCTCAGGATTTTATTCAGGAGTGGATCAGATCTCAACAGAGGGATTTGAAGGTAAGTATTTGGATGACTTGGGAGGATTTATGCAGGGGTTTATAACTCCATACATGTATAGTTCAAAGTAAGCTACATTGAATTAAATAAGGCTTGTTAGCATAATTGTTTTTTGTGGAATTACTAGAATGCTTACATAATTTGGCTTTTACTGTCCTTTATTTGGCAGCTTCTATGAATTTGAATTCAAATATTCAGTTCCTTTAAGACTAACAGTCAAAATTACGCAAGTTATCCTGTCAGCTACCCATACATTTTGAAATTCAGGCTACATTCTAGATAGAAATTAGTTGCCTTTTTGTTTACATGTTTGCTGATCCCACTCTTTTATGAGGCTTGAAGCCTTCCTTCCTTCCTTCCTTCCTTCCTTCCTTCCTTCCTTCCTTCCTTCCTTCCTTCCTTCCTTCCTTCCTTCCTTCCTTCCCCAAAAATTCCTGATTTTTTTTCATATCTTCAAGAAAGGAAAAATATGCAAAGCAGATCATTTATTCCACAGAGTGGGAAAGATGAATTTTAAATAGGAAGGAAAAATAAAATAGAGATAACATGTTTATGTATTCTTCAAATGCTTCTGACTGCCCAATATTATACACCTTATTTGGTTATAATATTTATATGGTGCAATATAATACAGGCATTTCTGTATTACTGCCTCCCTTTATATTTTTTATATTGTATATTTTTTTCAATCTTTGGGAACCCCAGAATTAGATTGAAATCTAACTAAGTTTACAATATTCACAATTAGCTAAATTTCAGTATGACCGAGTCTCAGTTTTGAAACATTAAATGTCCCACAATACCATCTTCCATGCCTCCATTTTGGCTTAGATTATTACAGATGTGGCTGGGAACCCAGAAGAAGAGAGAAGGGCTGATTTCTATCAGCAACCATGGATGCAAGAAGCTGTTGGACGACACATCTTTGCAAAGGTAGGAGAGCATAATTCAGTGTAGCTTTTTTTTTTTAAAAAAATACCTAACATATTTTCCTTCAACATGGAGGCAGAGTGAACATAGAACTGTATTTTTAATGCAGCACCTCTTTCAGTGCAGTCTTCAAAGCTGATCAAGGTGCTTTTCTTATATTTTCTTATATTTTCTTATAAAAGCCTTGGTGGAGCAGTGGGCTAATGCCTCCTTAACACCAGCTGCCTGCAATTAGTGCAGGTTCACATCCCACCAGGCTCAAGGTTGACTCAGCCTTCCATCCTTCCGAGGTAGGTAAAATGAGGACCCAGATTGTTGGGGGCAATTAAGCTGACTTTGTAATAATGCCGCTTGGGGGTGTGTGAAAGCCCTAATAAGCAGGCATATACATAGAATGAAGGCTACTGCTAAGTTTGTAAAGCCGCCCTGAGTTTTCGGAGAAGGGCGGGATATAAATGGAATAAAAATAAAATAAAAAATATTTGACTTCCCTGTTTTTCTCTCTCCCATGGATAATTTGTCCTGAAATGGCAATTAGAGCACTTAAAGAGTTTTCCATACTATTTCTGTAAGGAAGGAGCCATATATGCATCTGATGCTTGTTCTGTTTGTGGTTCTCATCCAACTCTATAATGGTTTTCTGTCTTTCAGGTTCAGCAGCGCAGACAAGAACTGGAACAAGTGCTTGGTGTTCGCCTTACTTAGTGCTGCCTTCTTTTGCAGTTCTTCCACACCTCTTGGTACTTTGGAATGGACCAATAGGCAGACAGTCCTTGTCCTTTCCTCTTGGAAGGTGTGGGGGTGGATTCTGCTGCTATTGCATATTATATGTTCAGTACTCTCTGTGGGCTCATATAAGGTATCCTTCAGCAGAGAAAAGGGAGCTCTTCTCCTTCACCAAAACCTGCCCTTCATATGTGCTTAGCCTTTGGGAGACTGGGAATTTTTGTTTTGAGTTGCTTCTACCTCTTAGCAGAGCTTTTGCAGTCTTGCAATGCAAGAACGTGCTGCTCACTTTTAATCAAAGCTTGTGTCCATTCCTGCCAGTTTTGCTGGCATTTAATCTTTGCACTATCTCTTCTTTTGTCGGGCTGCGGTGCAGAGCTGTTTCCTGTAGAAAGTTTTTTAATGTATACTTGGTGGTGACTTCTGTTCTACCCTATGCAATTGATATTCCACAATATCAAAAAGAAAGGCCGGTGCTCAGATGTTACTATGCTGTTAATGACAATCATTTCCCATTAATATATACATGTATGTGTGTGTGCGTGTGATTTAGAACAATGGAGAGTATATTACATGATAAGGTTAGAGTGCCAGAAGTAGTATTCCTGGCAAAGGATGTAAGTAGTAATTTCCTCAACCTTTTCTAACTTCCTTCAAGTGCCTTCAATTTCCAAGCTTTTGGGCCCTCAGCACTTAAATCTTCCAAAGATTATCACCCTGCTTCCTGGCCTGCTCCTTGATATAGTTTGGCTAAGTAGAAGCTGATGGGATGTTTATCTATAAGCAAGTATGTTACCAGTTTTTATGTTAGTTTTTTAAAAAATAAACATACATTTTAGCAGCAACTGATGTTAAAAATCTTGTTTTCCAATTCCGCAGGGGGGTGGATGTTGGGGACACTGATTAAACCATGTGGTAGACTGGCTAGTGTGTTAAATGGGAATTTTTTTTATAAAAGGTAAATAGCATACTATAAATTAAGAAGACACGATGTTAACTGCATATCCCTTGAGCAGCGCTGTGTTCTATGTTCCCCAACCTTTCCAGCTCTGCAGATTGGGGGGGGGGGGAATGGTTCCACGAGTGGCCAGCAAGCGTGCACATGCACTCCATTTGTGAGCAGCAGGCGCACATGCCCACCACTTGCACAAATTGAGCGCATGCCTTCCCGCTGCTTGCACAAGTGGGGATGTGCATGTGCACTCATCCACCACTTCCACTGCCCGGTTCCAAATGGCTCACGGCTCAGCAGTTGGCCATGGCCCAGAGGATAGGGTCCTCTGATGTAGACTGCAAAATTATTTTTCATATGCAGCGTGTTCAAAAGGAAACAATTCCAACTATATTGAGTACATGAAATCATCTAGTTTTGTGGCTGATCACCAGAGATAATTCAGCTGGTTCTGAATGTAATGACAAGGCTACTTTGAACTTGTTAAAAAGAGCAGTAGTTTCAAAGTATTGTTCAGTAACACATTAGGAACTCATCCGTATTTACAATGGCACATATATGATATTATTACTTTGTTATTACTGTAAGGTCTGCCCCAAAAATAAGCCCTAGCTTGATTTTTGGGGGTGGGACTAATAAGCCCTGTCCCAAAAATAAGCCCTAGTTTTGGGGTGATACACACACTTAAAAATCAAGCTAGTGTGGGGATGTGGAGCTGCCAGATGCATCCCGTACCCACTTAACTTTCAACCAGGTCTCTCCTCGCCTGCCCACTTTTGCAGCGTCTTCTGCAGCCAGGCCTGCATTTCTGTCACAGGCCTTTCTAGAAGGCCTCTACAGCCCAGAACTGAGCTAGGGATTCAATCCATAGTGCGGTTCTGTAAGACCTCTGCAGCCGAGGACCGAGCTATGGATTGAATCCATAGCTCCACACTCGGCTGCATAGGCCTTCCAGAAAGGCCTGACTGCAAAATGCAGACCGGAATGTAGCTGCAGAATGAAGCTGCTCTTTCAGCTGCAGAAGACCTGGGCGGGGCTGTCGGTAAGATATCCCCCCAAAATAAGGCCTGGTGCTTCTTTAAAAAACAAAACCCGATCTTATTTTTGGGGAAACACTATTTTGATCACATAGTTCAAGGATGACTTAAGAAACCTCTTCCCCAAAAGTTTAGACTTTGCCATGAGTTCACTGAAAGTTACTTAGGCTCCCAACAATTGCATGTCCTGATTTACTGCACACAAAAATTTGTAATTTTTAACAAAAGCAGCCCAATAAATAGTTGCTACTGCTAAGTTTATTGGAGGAGGGGGAACAGGGTGGGGAATCAGGCTTTCTATTGAATTACTAAGTTTAATTGGCAGGACTATTTCCAGAAATTCACAGTAGTAATTAAGTAGATAAATCTTTGTTATGGCACAATTTTCCCTTTATAAAGCAAAGGAACCTATTTAGTTAACTGTTTCTATTCATGGATGCATGATTTAACTTCTTGCTGAAGAGATCAAAATAAGCTAATCAATAAAGTGTGAATGAGTTCTTTTAATATCACTAACTATAACATTTTTTTTTCAAGTCATTCTCCCTAAGCAGTTTTTCTCCCCTCTATCTTAAACTTATTACAATTTCAATATATTTATTGCCATTTGATAGGTACAGAGATGCACAAACATTTTCAACCCAGGAACAGACTCTTGTTGTTTTCTACACCAGTCTGGTTTGGAAGACTTACTTCCAGAATTGTCCTGGAATAGCATGGAGTAGCATAGTTGCACACATAACTAACATGTACCTTTCCAAGCTACAAATTAGAGTAGAAGTACGAAAACGTGAAAACAGAACTGAAAAGGCTTTCAAAGACAGATGTTAAGACAGACTTAACCAGGCTTTTAGGAGGACCTCATCAGTGAGAAAACATGTAATTCATTCGGTTTTATAAACTAATTTTGATGCTGAAAAACTGAACAAATTAAAAAAAAAACCTTTTTCCTCCTCCGTTTATGATCATTTATATTGTTTTATTACATGAAAAACAAGTAAATGACGTAATAGGAAATAACTTGATGAAACAGCAGCAACTTTTTATTACTTCCAGAGCTTCTTGATAGACATGTTCTTCTCACTGTCTTTTTGCATCACCTGTCAAGGGAGAAGCAGCATTAAAAACAAAGTAGAAGATAACACATAAATTGCAGCTTCTTAAAAGCTTTCTTCTACCGCTAGGCTAGCTGTTTAAATCCATACATTTTATTATCTCTCTCTGACAAAAAATCCCTCTCAACTTATTAATTCCATAAGTTGTACCTTCAAGTTACCTTCGTTATCCTATCTTAATAAAAAATGCAGTTTTTGATGTAAGTCTGCTATCACTCACCTACCCAGTTAAATATCAAACTTCAAATAATTCAACTTTTGAGAACTCCATTAATACATGCTGATACAGTTTCTCTGGAAAAAGGCAGTTCTGGTTCTAACCACAAGCAGAACCCAGTTACAATTTTAATAATCACCCTAATTATTTATTCACAGTCATTCAGTTATGATGGCACTGAACAAATGGTGGTTATGACCAGTTAGAATTCCAGCTTTCCCAGCACCCCTGTTGTCGTGTGACTGTGATCTTGGCACCTGGCAACTAACTCATACTTAAGACTGAAACCCCACAATCACATGATCACCATTTGCAACATTCCATGCTGACTTCCACAGAAATTTATGGAGAAGCCAGCAGGGACAATCAGAAATTGCTGCAATAAGTCTCCCTTACCATGCATACTCCACAGCCCCTTTGTGCTTGTGCTGGCCATTTGCACAATCAGTGATCTGTGCCTCACATTCCCTCTTGCACCTGACCCATGTTGCTTATGCACAACGTCCCTTCTTGTACACAAATGAAGGCAAATATACCCCCATGCACTCTTCCTGACCTACCTCATGCCTCTTGTGGACTTTCTATGTGTGCCTCTTGTACACTCACCCTTTTATGTGTGTGCCAGTCTAGGACTTACAACTTCCTGCTGGTTGCTCTTGCTTTAGGAAGCCAACAGGACGTTGCCTCACCAAACAACTACAGGATTCAGTTAACAATGGCAACCAGGATTGCAGAGATTGCCATCAAGTGATGCAACCGTGTTTTATGACCATATCACTTACTGACAGAAATTCCAATCCTAATTGTCATTAAAAGTCCAGGAGTACTGATATCACACAGTTAGCATGCCTAGTGGATATTCTGAATCAAAATTAAAAGCATTATAATTCAATATATAAGAAAAACTTGTTGGAAGGCAGCTGTAAATACTGAGTATTCCCTTTGTCTCTATATCTACCACCAACAGTACCTTTGCTACAGCCATTTCAAAGTCTTCTTGAGTTACATGTACTCTCCTCTCTCTTAGTGCATACATTCCAGCCTCTGTACACACACCCTGCAACACAAATTTGTACAATATCCATATGTCGTGTTCCATTCAAATATAGAGCTCAACCATCTTTTGCCTCATATAAAAACAATACAATTGTTCCTAATGCTGAGTGGAGATTTTTAATCATACGTATACATAAGGTGCTAATTTTAATTCAAGCACTAATTCTTGGAAATACTTCTTTTCAAACATTTAGCAATTATGTGCTTTAACACCAACATTTATTTTCATCTATTGTAAAAAAGAACCATGAAAATAATGGTCTCTTCAGTGTTGAAAAACAGTTTATCACAGCAGAATGCCAAAATAACATTTGAATGGTATTATAAAAATATCAGGAAAATATTTGCCAATATCCCTTCTCTTCGCAGGTGCAAAACTAAGTTGAAAAACTATATCCCCACATATTTCTAATAGTCCATGATCTTTTTTTAAAAAATTAATTCACTTTAAAAGATTCAGCAACTAATCTGGCATCCATTTAAATCCAAATTTCTCCATTACCTTGACCTCAGCCCCGGAAGCCCCTGGCATTAGTTCTGCAATTTTCCGCAGATTGATTCCTCTTGTCAGATTCATCTTACGAGAGTGAATCTTCAGGATGTCTAGGCGAGCCTATTGGAATCAAAAAGGAGAGCCAAAACAGTATAGAAAGTACGATACAATACAGCTGACAGACATTTCCTCTCCAGCATCTCTTTATTGGAGAAAATCTATTAGAATAAGCAAATAAAAAGCTGACCCACTAACTCTGTTACCTCTTCATTTGGAGGTGGGAATTCAATTTTTCTATCAATGCGGCCAGGTCGAAGCAGGGCTGAATCCAAGATGTCTATGCGATTGGTTGCCATAATTACCTGCAAAAATATAGTTACTGATCTGTAGTCAATATTCTAGTGCAGTGGGCCCCCAACTCTTTGGGCAGCAGGGACCAGTTCCATGGAGAGATTTTTTTTCTGTGGACTGGAAAGGGTGTGGTTTCACATGCTACCTGCATGCTGTGGATAGGGCTTCGCTTGTTTGTGTGGCCCAGTTTTTGCATGCTGCAGCCTGGTGCCAGGACCCTGTTTTGGTTAATGTTTACATGTGTTTTTTACATTCATCCTATCCTACTCCCAAGCCTAAAAAGTGTGTCTTTTGAGCTATCTATTACAAGTCTCTTATATAACGAACTTTCTCTATCCAAATTCTTTTTATCCATCCCCTCTCCTTTATTTTCATTGGTGGCATAACTTTATACTCATATATGTAATTATCTAAGATTAAAAATGTTTCTGCCACTAAGGGGAAAAAAACTTCAAACCGTTTAAAAAAAAAGCAAAAAAATAAAAAAACCTACCCCCTGAAGCCTTCATAGATTTTAAAAAATCATTACGTTCTTTCATTTTGGCCTGTCATTATTTATAAATTTC
Source organism: Vipera berus (assembly GCF_964194415.1). NCBI lineage: Eukaryota > Metazoa > Chordata > Lepidosauria > Squamata > Viperidae > Vipera > Vipera berus. The sequence continues at coordinate 38,582,559 of NC_138205.1, read as the reverse complement.
TTCAAAAGTCTGAACTATGTCTGATGTCACAATGACTTTGTCATGTAAGCAAGATTTTAAAAATTCTACCTTAGCAGAAACAGTGAACACAAGCTTATGACGTCACACCTCTCTCAACATACCTTGATGTTCTTAGTGGCTTCAAAACCATCAAGCTGGTTGAGCAATTCCAACATTGTACGCTGAACCTCACTGTCCCCACCAGATCCACCTTCCAAGCGGGAAGAACCAATGGAGTCTATCTCATCCATGAAGATGATGGAAGGAGCATGCTCCCGTGCCATGACAAATAGCTCACGCACCATTCGTGCACCTGCCATCATAAATCAAGCATATTAACTCCTTTAGCCCTGTGAAATGATTACATTAATCCTTCCACAAACATGGATTCTTTTAAATATTTTGCTGCAGTTCTAATTTTAATTCCATTGTCTATGCCTGAATTCCTTTCCAAAGCATCTTTTTAACTCCAGATTGCACACAATTACTATATTGCTGAAGTGCATCTCCTGGAAAATACTGCTTAAATATTGCAATGCACAGGGCTATCCTTGAACAGCAGTCAGAAGCTTCAACTGGTCTAGAATTCAGCAGCATGGATAGTAATGAGCATAATTCAATGTATCCTTGTGACAACTCTGCTTCACTAGTTGCACTAGTTATCAGTCTCCTAGGTGCAATTCAAAGTGTGTCAACTCTACAACGAACCTGGCTGCAGCCATCTTGCTTGTTCTAGGTTGCCACAAGAATGGGAGGGTGCAGAGGATTTCTGCTAGTCTAAACATTTCGCTGCCCCATGGGAACCAAGGTAATTTCTATCTGTTAGGTGGGGTGTGTGAGTATTTGGGTAGAAAGCCCGCCAAGCTATTCTATTGGGAAACAGTTGATTGCATAGCAATGGGGTGGGAAACTTTCTCTTTGAAGGAGATTTCAGACTTGGTTTCACTGGGGTGGGATACTTTCTTTGAAGGAGATTTCAGACTTGGTTTCACTTTTGACCGTGCCGATACTTATGTAGCCAATAAACATGTTCTTTGAGGAAATCTGTAGCCTTGGAGTTCTGATTTGTTTGGTCTTGTCTATCGGAACCCTTGACATGTCAATTAGAAGTAGTTCTTGTCTTACAATCATTCAAAGTTATGATGGTGCTAAAAAAGTGAATAGTGACCAGTATGTGCTCTTATGACCATTTCAGCATCTCCTATGCTCACTTGATTAAAATTTGGATACCTGGCAGTCATCATTTATGTCCACAGCATCCTATGGTCACATAATTGCCATGAGATTCACTTAACAACTGCAGCAAAAAGCTCATAAAATTGTGTGCAATTCCATAGTGATGGAAATTGGGCAATGCATAAATTGGATAAATTAAATTAAAATTCCAAACCACATAATCCTTTTCCAAAAGTTACCTTCTCCAATGAATTTCTGCACAAGCTCAGAGCCAGAGACACGGATGAAGGTACAGTCAGTGTGATGAGCCACAGCCCGGGCCAGCAAAGTTTTTCCAGTACCAGGGGGTCCATACAATAGCACACCCTATATGAGAGCACTTAAGATTAGTGGGAAATATAAAAAAGTTCAAAGTTCAAAGAGTGAATCAGGGACTTTATGCAGTACGGTGGCACCCAACTCTGTAGGCAGCTTCCATTCTTACTCAATGAAACAAGACATTCATAGGCACGGAAAGATGGCTATGAGTTTAATACATTGTCTTGGAGAAGTAGTGATGTGCTTCATTAAGAATCAACTTCAGTATCATTTAGCAATTAGCAATTAAGTTCCCAAAGTGGCTGTAATTGCAATATTTATCTATCGAATTTATACTCTACCCATCTGGTTGGTTTACAAACAAAAGCCACACAGCCATACAAAAGAAACATAGATAAAAACAAAAGTTAACAAGTTAAAAAGGTGAACGGAGACACCAGCCACTCCCAGGATTGAATGTTGCTGTCAGATCCCCATGCCAGTTATCAGAAGCAGGTCTTGGTGTTCTTCCAGAAGGCCATCAGAGTGCAGGCCCATCACATCTGGTGAGTAAGATGGTCCACAGCACAAGGGTAACAGCAGAGAAGACTGTTTTCTTAGACTCTGCCAATCAAAAAGGCCCTCCTAATCATAACTACCACCTATGAGTCATGGGTCCAGGAAGACACCAGATTACACACCAAGTCTGTCTGGGACAACCTATCCAAGACCAAACATGGTTGAACCCCTTAGATTTAGAGGTGCCTCCTACTTACAATGACTTCGTCTTACCAGGGTTCAGTTGAAGCCCTTTGTTCCCCATGCAGATCACAGCAGGCACCACAAAAGGGCACCAGGATAGAGATGTACCTTGGATATTATCTGCAAATTGATACTCAGTCCATCGTGAAGGATAAACTCTTACAATTCTGCAGACCCTGTCCACTACCTTAGGTCAAGAGGATCAAACTGTTCCCAGATAACTGGGTATGTTTATTCCCCAGGTATCTCCATGCACCATGCTTTGTCTCCAACTGAGAATAAATCCAGATAGACATTGTCTATCGGATGCAACTGAAATTTTCTAAGCATAGCCTGAAGGCAAACCTTTAAAGCCCCTTTACCCAGGAAAGCTAAACGTCATCAGGAAGCACTCGACACAGTAAGAGTGGTGAAATACTGACATTTCCTCACTCTTAACTGTACAATGTAGATCTCAATAGTGGCTCTAACTTGTGATTAGATTCATCCTTCATCTTCCTACAGTGGCATTGTATATGTGTCTTGACCTTTTTCAGCTCTCTCAATTCCTCCATAAAACACAGGGAATACCAAGAACAAAAGGTCAAGAGGGGCCACACAAATAGAATCAGGTCCAAGGCTTCAGCCACCTTCCTATTCATATCCATTTCTCAAGTGAATTAAATCAGAAGTTTATTACTGGAAAGACTCAAGCAAAAGCTCCAACTTACCAATGGAAACTGATTACCTGATTCTCAGTTATTCTCTCTCAGTCTATTTCATTTCACAAGGTTATTATGGACAGAGAATAGAGAAACAATGCTTTGTGTGAAATCAATTTAATAAATTAAAATTTATGGAGGAAAGGGATGTCTAAATCTAACAGCTATAACCTAAACTATATAGCAAGAGAAAAATAACCACAGAAGAAATCTTCAAATAAACTTGCCTCAACACCCACTGAATTATCACAATGCCTACCTACTGCTTTTCAGAGAACACTGCATATGGAGATCCTCAATCTACCTAGCCCATTATGTACAGAGAACCACAATGGTGCTCCAACACCTCAAGCACATTATTCCCCAGGTCTAGGTAGTAAGAGGTACTAAGATTTTTGGACCATATACACCAAACAAAACATATGCTATAGATCAGGGGTGTCAAACTCAATTTCACTGTGGGCCGCATCAGCATTGCGGTTGCCCTCAGGGGGCCAGGTGGGTATGGCCAGGGTGGGCGTGGCCTACTGGGTGGGCATGGCTAGAGTGCATATGGCCTACTGGGTGGGCGTGGCCAGCTCTACATCGTTCGCATCAAGGGTGCCTATGGGGGCCTGGGCAGGAGTGGGACAGATCTGAGGGTCTCTGGCAGAAGGAGGGTCTCTGGGCCAGGGCCAAGGCAGTGGGGGCCGTTCCCTCACTGTTTCCAGGATGGCTTCGCGGGCCACATGAAACCACTTCGCGGGCCAGATCTGGCCCCCGGGCCTTGTGTTTGACATGTCTGCTATAGATCCTCTTAATCTCTGACATTCCCCTCTTATTGAAGCCTTTTTCAAAAGCAGTTTAATATCCTTTCAAATTGTTTAAGGTTTGTGTACCCCTTTGAAACACTTTTCACTTACCTTTGGTTGAGCAATGCCCAAAGCTTCAAAAAGCTCTGGATGTTTAACTGGAAGCTCAATCACTTCCTTAATTTCTTTGATTTGCTTGTCAAGGCCACCAATCATCTCATAGGTGGAATCTGGAACTTTCTCCACCATCATCAATGAAACCAGAGGATCCACTTTGTTTGGTAGTATCTTATGCAGTGTGTAGCTGTCATTCCTCAGAGCAACACGACAGTTTGGTGTCACCTGGACAGAAAGAGGAAAATAAGTTGTACATAAGGCAAGCAGGTCTAATTTCTGATGAACTATTTGGGGAGGGGGGAATCACAAATCCAGAAGATCTAGGAAAGAATATATGGTCTTCCTTATCCCCAGGAATCTAGAAAGAGCTTACTCACATCATTGATGTCTATGTTTTTATCCACATCAACCACAAACTTGCCTTCTGGATGAACCTGAAAGACAGAATGGTTAATTAACTTTTTCTGGAAAAAAACATTTCTTGTATTGTAACAGCTAACAAACTAAGGTCAATAAGCAAGGGTGTTTTTGCAAAAAAAGCCCATAGCTTTTTTTGCAAAAGCAAATGAAACAGCTATGAAGAAAACCCTCCACTATTTTAGTATAGTTTATTTTGCAAGGCAGGTCAAAACTGGATTCATTCAACATTCACTATTAAACCATGTTATGTATATTTGCTGCCTTGAGTTACTTTATGAAATGAGGGCAAGATCTAATAAACAATAAAATATTTGCTGCTCTTGTCCTGAAATATTGTGGCAAGCTACATAAGAGGCTTAACTGTTAACTAGGTAGTCTTTGATTTAAACATTTCAGCTGCCACAATAACCCTAAATAAATTTGTGTTAGTCACTGTCAATTTTGATCTAACATCACAAATATAACATAGCTGCTACTAATTTTTTTCACAGATCTAAGGATTACAAAGATTACAAAGTATTTATTATATTAATTGTCTAAGTACAGGCAATCCTAGATCTAGGGACACAATTGGGATCAGAATTTCTGTTGCTAAGCAAGATAGTTAAGTGAATTGCACCCAATTTTACATTTTTTTTTGCTTGTTGGAAGCTGCTGGGAAGATTGCAAATGATGGTCACATGACCCTGGAACCTGCAAAATCATAAATGCATATCAATTGCCAAGCACCTAATCTGATCACATGATAATGGGTATATTGTGATAGTCATAAATGCAAGGACCAGTCATAAGTAACTTGTTCAGTGTTGTTGTAACTTCAAATCATTACAAGTCAAGGACTACCTATGATATACATGTAACTCTTCTCTTTTCCCCTCCTTCCACAGCAATTTTATGTTAACAATCTTGACTGTGAAGATTTGAGCAGAGGTTTTTTAACCCTATACATTTGCTATAAAGATTCAAAAATACTAAACACTATTATTCTCAGACCCTGCTCCTACTTCAGTCTATTTCCAAATGAGGGAACAAATATCTGAAATATAGATAGATGTGTGGAAGGAAGACCATACCTTGACTAGCACCTTTTTTTTGTCCATAGCCCTCACCACTTCACCCACATAGGAACCCTGTTCCTGCAGAAGCTGCAATTCCTCACGAAGCAGGCGTACTAGAATATGTAAAGTATTTACACAATAAATAATGCATCAACATGGGGTGATTGAATAGATGGCAGAAGAATAAAACTTAAGTCAATGTATTCAAATTGGCATTCAGATGTCTTGAACATCTCGAGTAAGACAATTTCCTACTCATCAACTAAGCTACTCTCTTCATCTATCCTTGCCTAGAAAACCACATTCTATAAGCTTATAAAATACATAAGTTTATACATAAACTTCATATGCATAAAAATTTGAAGACTGCAAAGATATCTATTTAAACTAACTTATTTAACTAGTAAACCATGTTTCATAAAACTGTTCTGCTTATATTTAATATTAAAATAATTAATTTATTCATATAATTATGAATAAATATGCAGACCAATACCATTGTGCTCTACAATATAAATTTGGTTTTAGCTATTTAGAAGATATAATATAAAAATATAGCCACATCAACGTTAATGAATATTATTGGAGCTTAAAAACTGTCTCCATATTGTCATTATCAAGAAATTAGCCAAAAGGTGTGTAGCCTCATGAGCCAACTTCAAGCATCAGTTTCTTTCTAATTCTGTATAATGTGTCATTTCTAGCCTAAAATAATTTTATCTGTGTCATTAGTAACTACCTATAATAATTATCTCAATTAACTTATACCACTCTTGCTTAAAATACCATATTCAACTCCCAAAATATTTACAGAGTTTTGGTTATTCTGCTCTTTATTTCTTGATCACAAAATCAATCCAAAATACTATTCCCAACTTACCTTTGGCATTAAGTTCATTCCTCTGGGCCTGCAGACGCCTGAGATTCTGACTCTTATCATTGACTATCAACTTCAAGGAAAAGGGGAAAAAAGCAATACCTCATGAAAAACCAGGGCAGAAATCAATTACCATTGCTTAGAGGTCACAATAATAAAATAAAAAGCATATCTGCACTGCTATAAGCATTATATAATCTGAAGCAAAGGAGTTTACAATACATTTGTACCACGTTAAGCTATCCATTAAGACAATCAAAGGTAGCTGCACTATTTCTATTCTAGTCTGGTATAAACTAGATAAAATACTAATTACCAAGTGTTATAGCTCTCATATTAGCAAGGAGTTCATTCCCCAGTTTATTTCATTTTTAGGACCATATGCACTGTGCCTTAAAGATTCATATCAAACATCATAAACATATGTCAAAACCCCATTTTTCCTGCATATTGTAATATATACCTGTCTTTATTCACAATTATGAGCCCTAGGTTTTACAATCTACTGTTTCCTTTTGGAAGCATTAATGCAAATGCTACATTATGCTACACAAATTACCATCAGTCATAATGAAGATACAGTTGCAAGTTATCTAGAAATCACATTTCAAATCAACTACATTCCAAACGTTTCAAAGCTTAATATACCCATCAGAAGAAAATGTCTATTTGCAAAGAAAATAACATTTTAAGCTTTTAGGAAATCAGTAACTCTTACCTGCAGCTCCTCAATCTTGGACAGGTAATACTGGCGCAGCCCTGTCCCACCCTTGCCCTCATCCAGGTCCATCTGTCAAGGACAAGCAGAACAGGATAAGACAACCTCCCTTTCAAGTGTAGCCTTTCAGTCAGACCACATGTAATTCCTGGCACCTTGTAACTGCCATTTTATACTTCCTTCAGTCCCTAAGCCATCATTTTCTTTCTGTAAAAATAATTAATTTACATGTTTCACAACTCCACTTACACAGAAAAGTCCTCTTAAATAATCTGAATTAGCAACAACATGAAAATTCACAATATATCACAATATATCCATTTCCCCCACCTTTCAATTTATCTATCTGTCTCATTACAAACATTTACATGGCAGGCGATAGCACAAAAATGCATCATGGAAATTCAGTACAAGATAGACCAGGTGTAAAAATGGGCAGCCTATCATTCTTTTTGTGATCCCAAAGGCCCCCACCCCACCCAAGCCAAAAATATAATTTTTAGAAGTGGGGCGGGGACGGGAAGGTTTATGGCAGAAAGCAAAGCTCAAGCTCTCTTAAAACTCCTAAATCCCATTTCCAAAGATTTAGCCCCACTTAGAATAAATATCCTCAGCTCCCGACGTGGTTTTCGAGGTATAGCGGATGTACACACGCGCATCCGCAGAGGTAAACATACACACGAGACACATTCCCATCTCCCCCCCCCCCTTTGTAATTACTGCCCTCCTGCAACAAACGCCCTTCTAGACCGAAGTGCCATCCTCAGGCAGGCCGCATCTCCTTCCTATTGCTCTTCCCGGATACAATGATCGCCCATTTATTTCCGAAGTTACATCCCTTCGACCTCTGTCCCACTAACAGAACAAAAAATAGCCGCTGCCAACTCTCCCCCTTCTCTACCATTTTTTTTTATAAAGTGGCAGCAACTACTGTGACTCAGCAATCCGCAGAACTCGCCTACCTGTTCTGACCCCTCCACCGCCATTTTCCTTCGCCGGTATCAACACTGGCCAGAAATGCGCGTGCGCTAAGCGAAGACAGAAATAGCACGAAGCTCCTCCTTTTCCTGGTTCTTGCCCTTAACAAACGGGGACTCCGGCGCGTCTCCCGTGGAGAGGTTGTCCCGGAAGTAGAGTCTCTGCAGATACCAAAAAGAGCAGTCTTTATAACATTTGGATTCAGACGTAATTAAATTTAGAATTAGACTCGTTGAAAACATTGACTTCCTTAATTTCAGTCAGTAAGCAAAAAATTAAAGATTTCCTGTATCTCTATGTTAACATGATTGGGCACATTATATATTTTCGTATTTTCTTCCGTCTGTTTTGGAGCAGGAGCGGAAAAAGGGCTAATGACACACACAAAATGGCTGAAAAAAAAACTTCGGACGGAAGTCTGGCACGAAAAAAAGGAAGAGGAAGAACTACAAGGAGGGAGGCGGTCCTAGCAGGTCCTGCGCACGTGTGATTCTGGTGCAGGAGCCTCAATTTTTGGGTCCAAGTTGTTGCGGCCGCTGATTCTTAGTCGCGATGGGCAAGAAGGGGAAAGTCGGAAAGAGCCGAAGAGACAAGTTTTATCACCTGGCCAAAGAGACCGGTGAGAAAATGGGACGTTTAATATACATTATCTTCTTTTTCGGTTTATTGTTCTTCACATCAACTTTGGAGAGTTTGTTCGCCAGGAGAGAAAAATATATTTCTGTCCCTACGCTCAGTTGATACTCGAGAGAAATGAATAGTCACCCTGACCGCTCTCTTGGCGTCCTAGAGTTGATCCTTTATGTAAGAGAGTCTGTGGCGCGGTGTTTTGGCTAATGAGTGTTTATTGATTGTCAGATATCTATTCTCTCTTTCTGTCACATATTCATGGTTGCCAATCAGAATGCAGGAATAAAAAAGTTTCCTGTATCAAATCCCTTCGTTATGTGACAAATTCCAACATGAGTGCTGGAAGAATGGGAGTTGTGACCGAACACAACATTAATGAAATCTAGGGGGGGGGGGGTTTAGTTGATTAAAAGAGTTAAAAGATGGTTTCAGCCAAAATCTCAAAGTTCTTATATTCAAACATTTGCCAGAGCAAAACAGTAAGATCTGAATAAACATTCACTACAGGCATTCATTCTCTTGGTTTAAAGCAATGTTCCCCAACATGGGCAGTATCAGCCAACAAGATTTCATGGGACTATCTAAACTAAAGGATCTATAAATGGCTGAGGTCAAAAGGAGAGTCAAGTGGCTGTTTTCCCATTGGAATCAATCTTTTGGAGTCTGTAGATCTCCATGCTAGTCCCTAGTCCTGAAGGTAAAATGGCTAGCAGTACAGGGTTACCCAGGGTTGGATGGTAAACCAGTGAAAGCAGCCTTTTATTATTTTTACTGTTATCATTTGTAGTACTGTTAAAGTAGTGTTTATTAAATTATTTGTATGTAATGTTTGAGGGTCAGTGAACAATCTGAAACTTCATGAAAGAGTTGATGAGCTGAAGAGTTTGGGGACCCTTGCTTTAGAGCAGGGGTGTCAAACTCAATTTCATTGAGGGCCGCATCAGCATTGCGGTTGCCCTCAGGGGGCCAGGTGGGTATGGCCAGGGTGGGCGTGGCCTACTGGGTGGGCGTGGCTAGAGTGCATATGGCCTACTGGGTGGGCGTGGCCAGCTCTACATCGTTTGCATCAAGGGTGCCTATGGGGGCCTGGGCAGGAATGGGACAGATCTGAGGGTCTCTGGCAGAAGGAGGGTCTCTGGGCCAGGGCCAAGGCAGTGGGGGCCGTTCCCTCACTGTTTCCAGGATGGCTTCATGGGCCGCATGAAACCACTTTGCGGGCCGGATCCGGCCCCCGGGCCTTGTGTTTGACATGTCTGCTTTAGAGGTATCTCATTTAATGTGACTGCCTAATAGTGATACTGCCTCCAAAATAAATTCATGTAAGCACTTTGTTCAACTCTAAGTGCTTTTTGGGATCATTTGGATGGTGACCTGAATCATGGCATCGTGATTCATTCTTTTTTCTTTTGGGGGGGTGCTTCCTCTGCTTATTTACTTACTTATTTGATGTTTATTCCTCCTTACATTTAAGACCTCAAGGCATATATAGTGTTCCCTTTTCCATTTCTTCCCCAGCAACAACTTTGTGGGATAGATTGGGTTGAGAAAGAGAGTGGCCCCAAGTTGAGAGTGAACTTCTGTGACTGAGTTAGAGTAGAATCTGAGTTTTTCTGCTCATAGTTTGAACTTAACCCTGTGTCACTATCAATATTATGGGGTTGGTGCTGGGCATGGTCTTTTTTCACTGGCAAGCATTGGCTTGTGTTTCTAACACAATGAATTAATTTTGAAATTCTAATTGGACTCCTTAAAGCTCACAGCTCACTCTTCAAATTGCTGGGGTAGAGTTTGAGCCTCATAGCTATAGCTGGAATTGTGCCTGATGTTGACCTTTCTTTTCCAGGGTTTCGCTCCCGTTCTTCTTTTAAGTTGATCCAGTTGAACCGCAAATTCCAATTCCTCCCAAAGTCACGTGCCTTGCTGGATCTGTGTGCCGCTCCCGGAGGATGGTTAGTATCCAGTTCAAGTATTTGTGAGTCTTTTTCTATAAGATTATAGCCCTCCAGTTCTTGATGCACTAGATACACCTAGACAAGTAGTCTTGTCACTGCTTCAAACTGTCCTCTTATTCTCCTTATCCAGTGAAGAATTAAGTGGATTATGAAAATTTGGCCATCTGAGGAAACAAGGCAATATTATTGTAGATTTTCTTTAGAAGTCAGCCCACAAGATTAGGGCAAGTTAATGGTGTAGGGGTTTTTGCCTGAGCAGGGGGTTGGACTAGAAGACCTCCAAGGTCCCTTTCAACTCTGTTATTCTATTCTTCTATTCTAATAGGTAAGCCAAATGTATGTTCCCAGTCCATCAGTATAGCAAAATAGCTAGAACATACACAAATGCATGATTATGATCCCCAGGAATAGGAATTGCCTGTGTTCCTCTACTGTTTTGAGTAAGAAAAGTATGGTTATGCTTGTTTTGTTAAATCTCCAAAAGCAATGAGAAATCTCACTGCCTTGAGGGGGGAAATACTTAGTATTTATAATTGCTAACATATTTTATATAAATATAGATGTGGACAGTTGGTTTCAAATTTAGTCTTATTTATAATTCAGCTCTTGAAATCAGTGAGGCATAATTGAATCATGATATTGATTCCAGTGGAGCTACAGTGCCATAAATATAATTAAATCCAATAGTTTTAAAAAGGAACCCTTCAAATATATCAGTGAACACTCTGGAAAGTTTTTCTAAGATTTCCAGGATTTTAGATTATTAAATATTAGGGCTCTGGTTATTTTTTAATACAAGAAGTTTTATGCCAGATCAAGCCACACATAACTAGCCCAGTGATGGCGAACCTTTTAGAGACCGAGTGCCCCAACCACAACCTAAACTCCACTTATTTATTGCAAAGTGCCAGGGCCGCATCAGCATTGTGGTGTCCTCGGGGGGGGGGGAAGGGAGGCGCCTCTGAGTGCCACTTCTGGCACGCAAAAACCAGGGGCGCAAAAACAGGCCACCATGCTGCAAGGTGCAACAAAATGGCCGCTGCCGTGCCGTGGGGTGCAGATACAGGGCACTGCGCCACACAAGAATGGGGCAGGGCTAGTGAGTATCACGTAGGCACTAGCCCCGCCCCATTTGCCGCATGTGCCTGTTTGCAGCCCCATGCACACATGACCGCATGTAAAATGCTTCCCCCTCCCTTTTCTTCCAGTCCGCCAATCGACAATGGTTGGTGACTCTGTTCTACCACATCTACTTGAGCTTGCTAGTCGGCCACTTTGCCTCCTTTGTGCTGAGCGGGACTCCTGCTCCAGGAGGTGGTGGCGGCCTGATGGACCTGCTGCTGGTGCCGGTGGTGGCACACGTGCCAACAGAGAGGGCTCTGAGTGCCATCTCTGGCACACGTGCCATAGGTTCGCCACCACTGATCTAGCCTGTCTTTACAGAGCGACCAGCAGGTGCTTTTGGGAAGCCAACATGATCCTGTTGACGTTTTCTGTTCATCCTGCTGCCATTGGCATTCAGGGACATTGTGCCTCCGATCCTGGAGGCAACGTATAGCCTTTAATAGCTTTGTGCTCATAATGCCCTTTTCAAACTTTTTTGAATTGTTGCCAATTATTTGCCTTTTGTGGTCATTTGATATTTAACTAAGTGCTATAAAAAAAAGGAACGCGGTGGCTCAGTGGGTTAGGACGCTGAGCTTTTCAATCAGATGGTCGGTAGTTTGGCGGGTCGAATCCCAAGTGCCGCGTAACAGAGTGAGCACCTGTTACTCGTCCCAGCTTCTGCCAACCTAGCAGTTCGAAAGCACGTAAAAATGCAAGTAGAAAAATAGGGACCACTACGGTGGGAAGGTAACAGCGTTCCGTGCGCCTTTGGCGTCTAGTCATGCCAGCCACATAACCACGGAGACGTCCTCGGACAAGCGCTGGCTCTTCGGCTTTGAAACAGAGATGAGCACCGGCCCCTAGAGTTGGAAACGACTAGCACGCATGTGCGGGGGAACCTTTACCTTTACCTATAGAAAAAAAGCATTTATTTTTGTTAGCTGATCCTTAATGCTCCTAGTATGAGAAAGGAAGAAAAAAAATATCTTCCTTTGCATTTTATCCATACCATAATACGTTCTAAGAAAACTATTCCTTTTCTTTATAAAAGAAATCTAATTTGTCATGTAACCTCCATTGTGTTCTGAATATATTCAGGTTTAGTGGTTCATTGGGTAAGACTCCATGCTTTATTGAAAAGAAAAGCTCAGATTTTTCTGATTCTGCACTTTCATTATCAAACACTAATTTGCTTGTGGCCTCTGGTTTGCAAAATTTTTAAAAATATTCTTAAAACACTGTAAAATTCACCGCCCTGAGTCCTTCGGGAGAAGGGCGGTATATAAATATAAATCAATCAATCAATCAAGCAAGCAAGCAAGCAAGCAAGCAAGCAAGCCAGAATTCACAGTTCTGTATTTTAGATGTGCAGTATGGAGTAATTTGTTTGATAACACTTCAGCTAAGATTTGGACTATGAATTTTATAGACCCCAGCTCATTCATTTCAAACGGTAGTTGCATATTCTTCTGTTGACATTTAAAACAAATCTGTTCTTAACTTAAAACACATGGTAAAATCATTCTCGCTTTTCCAGTGTCATTGTTGACTGAGAGATGCTCAGAGTTACATCTGATTCTGTTCTATCTATAGGCTGCAGGTGGCCTCAAAATTTATGCCGGTTTCCAGTCTTATTATCGGTGAGTAACCTGGGTGGAGAAATGATCTGGGACAAAAAATAAAATAATTTTATGTATTTTCTGCCATGACCCACCAGATGTCTCCACCAGAATAAAGACATGAGCTCTCTCTCAGTGCCAATACCTATGAGCTGATCTCTGCCAGCATGCTATCTAGCACAAGTGCAGCAAAAACAAGGGGAAAGGATATTGTGATTATAGGATAGTAATGTAGCATTTTCAAATAGTCAAAACATTGTGGGTGGGCAGAGCAGTAGGTGAAGGACCTATACTTAAAACAATTTGATTGCTGAGGCCGTAGGGAGCCTGGTGCAATGGAGTGACATCTCCAGAGAAGTGAGACTGAAAGGTTCTATCCTTTTTTTACAGGAGGAGTTAGGATGGGAGGGTTATTTAAGATCAACTTAAAATTAGCGCACTAAACCTAGCAGTAATTTAATGGACTTGTGTTAAGCCAATTTGCATGTATGTGTGTGTGCGTGCAATTACTGCTGAATTTTAGCCAAGTACCGTATATACTTGAGTATAAGCCGAATTTTTCAGCCCACTTTTTGGGCTGAAAAATTCCACTTCGGCTTATACTCCAGTCAACAAAAAAAACTTACCGAGGACTTGTGCGCGGCCGAGGCTTTGGTGCTTCCGGGATCGCCCGCACCTCTCCCAAGCCACCGCCGTCCGAGACCTGCCGAAGTTTGGGGAGGTTTGGGGAGGTGCGCGCGCACCTCCCCAAACTCCGCGCCTTGCCTGCCTGCTTCTTTCCGCAGCGGAAAGAAGCAGGCAGGCAGGGCGCGGAGGAACGGAGACTTGCCGACGTTTGGGGAGGTTTGGGCGCCTCCCCAAACCTCGGCAGGTCTCCGTTCCTCCGCGCAGACCTGCCGACCTTTGGGGAGGTTTGGGCGCCTCCCCAAACCTCCCCAAACGTCGGCAGGTCTCCGTTCCTCCTGCCGACCTTTGGGGAGGTTTGGGCGCCTCCCCAAACCTCCCCAAACGTCGGCAGGTCTCCGTTCCTCCTGCCGACCTTTGGGGAGGTTTGGGCGCCTCCCCAAACCTCGGCAGGTCTCCGTTCCTCCTGCCGACCTTTGGGGAGGTTTGGGCGCCTCCCCAAACCTCGGCAGGTCTCCGTTCCTCCTGCCGACCTTTGGGGAGGTTTGGGCGCCTCCCCAAACCTCGGCAGGTCTCCGTTCCTCCTGCCGACCTTTGGGGAGGTTTGGGCGCCTCCCCAAACCTCCCCAGGTCTCCGTTCCTCCTGCCGACCTTTGGGGAGGTTTGGGCGCCTCCCCAAACCTCGGCAGGTCTCCGTTCCTCCTGCCGACCTTTGGGGAGGTTTGGGCGCCTCCCCAAACCTCGGCAGGTCTCCGTTCCTGTTTGGGGAGGTTTGGGCGCCTCCCCAAACCTCCCCAAACCTCGGCAGGTCTCCGTTCCTCCGCGCAGACCTGCCGACCTTTGGGGAGGTTTGGGCGCCTCCCCAAACGTCCCCAAACCTCGGCAGGTCTCCGTTCCTGTTTGGGGAGGTTTGGGCGCCTCCCCAAACCTCCCCAAACCTCGGCAGGTCTCCGTTCCTCCGCGCAGACCTGCCGACCTTTGGGGAGGTTTGGGCGCCTCCCCAAACGTCCCCAAACCTCGGCAGGTCTCCGTTCCTCCGCGCAGACCTGCCGACCTTTGGGGAGGTTTGGGCGCCTCCCCAAACCTCGGCAGGTCTCCGTTCCTGTTTGGGGAGGTTTGGGCGCCTCCCCAAACCTCGGCAGGTCTCCGTTCCTCCGCGCAGACCTGCCGACCTTTGGGGAGGTTTGGGCGCCTCCCCAAACGTCCCCAAACCTCGGCAGGTCTCCGTTCCTGTTTGGGGAGGTTTGGGCGCCTCCCCAAACCTCCCCAAACCTCGGCAGGTCTCCGTTCCTCCGCGCAGACCTGCCGACCTTTGGGGAGGTTTGGGCGCCTCCCCAAACGTCCCCAAACCTCGGCAGGTCTCCGTTCCTGTTTGGGGAGGTTTGGGCGCCTCCCCAAACCTCCCCAAACCTCGGCAGGTCTCCGTTCCTCCGCGCAGACCTGCCGACCTTTGGGGAGGTTTGGGCGCCTCCCCAAACGTCCCCAAACCTCGGCAGGTCTCCGTTCCTGTTTGGGGAGGTTTGGGCGCCTCCCCAAACGTCCCCAAACCTCGGCAGGTCTCCGTTCCTCCGCGCAGACCTGCCGACCTTTGGGGAGGTTTGGGCGCCTCCCCAAACCTCCCCAAACCTCGGCAGGTCTCCGTTCTTCCTGCCGACCTTTGGGGAGGTTTGGGCGCCTCCCCAAACCTCCCCAAACGTCGGCAGGTCTGCGCGGAGGAACGGAGACCTGCCGAGGTTTGGGGAGGTTTGGGGAGGCGCCCAAACCTCCCCAAACAGGAACGGAGACCTGCCGAGGTTTGGGGAGGTTTGGGGAGGCGCCCAAACCTCCCCAAAGGTCGGCAGGTCTGCGCGGAGGAACGGAGACCTGCCGAGGTTTGGGGAGGTTTGGGGAGGCGCCCAAACCTCCCCAAACAGGAACGGAGACCTGCCGAGGTTTGGGGACGTTTGGGGAGGCGCCCAAACCTCCCCAAAGGTCGGCAGGTCTGCGCGGAGGAACGGAGACCTGCCGAGGTTTGGGGAGGCGCCCAAACCTCCCCAAACAGGAACGGAGACCTGCCGAGGTTTGGGGACGTTTGGGGAGGCGCCCAAACCTCCCCAAAGGTCGGCAGGTCTGCGCGGAGGAACGGAGACCTGCCGAGGTTTGGGGAGGTTTGGGGAGGCGCCCAAACCTCCCCAAACAGGAACGGAGACCTGCCGAGGTTTGGGGACGTTTGGGGAGGCGCCCAAACCTCCCCAAAGGTCGGCAGGTCTGCGCGGAGGAACGGAGACCTGCCGAGGTTTGGGGAGGTTTGGGGAGGCGCCCAAACCTCCCCAAACAGGAACGGAGACCTGCCGAGGTTTGGGGACGTTTGGGGAGGCGCCCAAACCTCCCCAAAGGTCGGCAGGTCTGCGCGGAGGAACGGAGACCTGCCGAGGTTTGGGGAGGTTTGGGGAGGCGCCCAAACCTCCCCAAACAGGAACGGAGACCTGCCGAGGTTTGGGGAGGTTTGGGGAGGCGCCCAAACCTCCCCAAACGTCGGCAGGTCTGCGCGGAGGAACGGAGACCTGCCGAGGTTTGGGGAGGTTTGGGGAGGCGCCCAAACCTCCCCAAACAGGAACGGAGACCTGCCGAGGTTTGGGGACGTTTGGGGAGGCGCCCAAACCTCCCCAAAGGTCGGCAGGTCTGCGCGGAGGAACGGAGACCTGCCGAGGTTTGGGGAGGCGCCCAAACCTCCCCAAAGGTCGGCAGGAGGAACGGAGACTTGCCGAGGTTTGGGGAGGTTTGGGGAGGCGCCCAAACCTCCCCAAAGGTCGGCAGGAGGAACGGAGACCTGCCGAGGTTTGGGGAGGTTTGGGGAGGCGCCCAAACCTCCCCAAAGGTCGGCAGGAGGAACGGAGACCTGCCGACATTTGGGGAGGTTTGGGGAGGCGCCCAAACCTCCCCAAAGGTCGGCAGGAGGAACGGAGACCTGCCGACGAGCCGCGGCCACACAGGGTATTCCTGTGTATTCAGGCTTGCAGAACGGCGGATCGGCTTATACTCGAGTCAATAACTTTTTCCAGTTTTGGGGGGTGAAATTGGGGGTCTCGGCTTATACTCGAGTCGGCTTATACTCAAGTATATACGGTAATCCAGAAAGTGGACATTGCATGGCATTTGTGGGCACAGGTTTTTGTCACTGATGTCCAGTATTACTTGCATATATCATATAGACAAGCTGTCCCCAACGTTTCTTGCTTTGCGGCTCGGTGCCATTGACAACGGGGGGGGGGGGAGGGAGAGGGGACGGTTCTGTGTGAGTAACAGGCACCTGTGCTTGCGTGTGCAGGTCCATTTGTGCAAGTGGTGGGCATGTGCGTCCACTGCAGCACAAATGGAGCTTCACATGCAAGTGCGCTCACTTACCACTTGCACCACCCAGTTTTGAATGAGTTGTGGCCCAGTACAGGGCAGTGGCCTCGGGTTAGGGACCCTGATACAGACTCTTAATGTAAAAATATGTGCAGATCTAAGCAGTATGGTCGTATTATTCAGATTTATAAGATAAGAGCCAATTTGGTATACTGGTTAGGGCACCAAGCTAGAAACCAGAAAACTGAGTTCTAGTCCTGAAGCCAGTTGGGTGAGTTTGGGCCAGTTACTCTCCCTCAGCCCATGATATCAGGCTTGGGTGACAAGTCAGTAGATCAATTTCTTTAGCAGCAATGGCTCAACATTTCGTTTGAATAAAGCAGACCCTGCACTTTTAAGAAAAATGCTGGAAAGAAACCAAAAATAAATGTACAGATAGTCCTAGATTTAAAATCCTTAATTTAGCAACTGCTCAAAGTTACAACACCAAAAAGAAAGCCTTATGACCAGACTTCACACAGTTGTCACAGCATCCCCATGGTCATGTGATCAGATTTCAGCATTTGGCAATCTGCATGTATTTATTATGGTTACAGCATTCCAGATTCATGGGACTGTCCTTCGCGACCTTCCCAGTCAGCTTCCATTGAGCAAAGTCATTGGGGGAAGCCAGACTCGCTTAGAGACCATGTGATCCACTTAATTGGATTGACTTAACAACTTCAGTGATTTGCTTAACTGGTAAAAAGTCATAAAATTGGTCACAACTCAGTTAACAACAGCCTTGCTTAGTAATGGAAATTCTGGTCCCAGATGTGGTTGTAAGTTGAGGACTAGCTGGTGTACATGGCCTCCAATTAAAAGAACAAAATTAAACTCAAGGTGCTGTATAACATTTAAGACATCACAGGAACATGTAACAAAATTTTTAAAAAATAGGGTGGATTTGAGAAAGACAGGGAAAAAAAGCCTGGAATGACAGCTTTGATAGCTTTGTTTTGTCTTATCTTGTTAGCTTCTTTATTCTCCCTTCTTCCGTCTTTAGGGGTTGATCTGGTCCCCATCAAGCCCATTCCTAATGTGGTAACACTGCAGGAGGACATCACCACCGAGAAGTGTCGCCAGGTAATTATTTTGTATGATTCCCTGATGCCGTTGCCTTGACAGCTGCTAGTTTTGGCTTTTGCTTTCTTTGCACTTGCCAGCTTCATTCAGAGGTTTTCATCATATAAGGACTGCCATGGACAAAGTCTATCTGAGTGGTCGCTAGGAGTCAAAAATGCACGTAAATCCATGAAATAAGCAAGTAAATAAATCCTAGTAGACTTTATGTTGTTAAAATATTGGTATTGTAAAAATTGCATAATTAGTCTAGGACCTCAGAAAAGAAATAGTATTAATTTTAAAAGCAGGCTAAAAGATTGCCTTGTCTCTCTGTTGTCGTCACTTGCCACAAGATGGGCAGTGATTTACTATTGATAGTATCAAACGTTTCTTAGCACAAAGCTGCAGCATTTATTCAGTCTTTTGATGTTATTTAAGCTGTCTTTCTCCCCAGGCCTTGCGCAAGGAGTTGAAGACGTGGAAAGTGGATGTTGTGTTGAATGATGGGGCTCCCAACGTAGGTGCCAGTTGGGTACATGATGCCTTTGCTCAAGGTATGGGGGCCTCTTCTAGAAGAGAAGAAAACAGGTTTTGGGGCTTTGCAGAATAGACACTGATCAATATAGCCTAAATTTTAAGTTGGATTTTACAACAAACTATCTTGTACATCTAATTTGATACAGGAGCAATAATAAATAACATGTAAACATGATATGCCTGATAGCCCAGTACTTATGTTGGTACCATGCTACCCAAAAGCTATGTTTAGTTCCTCTTGTTCAAAGATCACGCTGTTGAAATTTGGTGTTGTGGTTTCTGCCCGTTTGATTAAAATATGGGAATTAATAGGTTGTTTTTCTACACTTAAATCTTTGACCCTTCTAACCCCCCTCTACCTCTACACACATACAGAGCAGAAAGATTGGGGAGGTTGCTGGCAACAGGAAAGTCAAAGCAAAGGAGAGTTTGCCTACAGAAATAGTTTGCTTTTTCTCTCTCCTTCCTTCAGAGTGAAAAGATTGGAGAGAAAGAAAGGAAGTGCTTTCAAGAGACCAAGCTGTTTGCATAGCCTGTGGCACAATTTGCTTGCTTTCACTGTGTTCAAGACAGTAATTAGGCAGTTAAACTTTCCAAAGAGGGGGGGGATGGTTAGTGTGTAAACAAAATCCAAAGATGTGAAATTAACTCTTTTCTACCTGGAAAGCAGTCATGGCCGCATGATTCTCACTTAGTAATTGCTTTGCTTAGCGGTAAGGTTTACAGTCCCAGTTAGGGTTGTTAAGTGAGGACTGCCTGTGTCAAATAATCACATTTGCTAATATCATTATGGATCTTACGAGAAGTTGTTAGGCTCACTGGTGAATTGATAAACAATTGTAGGAACTGAGTATGTCTACTCTAATGAAGAGAAGGACTAGGGATCCTGATATCAGTTTCCTAGGACAAAAAGTAATGGGTGGAAATTTATCAAATAGAGATCCAACCTAGAATTAAGGATAAATTTCCTAACAATGAAAACAATCAGTGGAATGGTTGTCCTCTAGAACACAGGCCCCCAACCTTTTGAGCACAAGGAATGGTTCCATGGAGAGAGGTTTTTCTGCAGACCGGAAGGGGCGTGGATTCATGTACTACCTGCATCTCGCGGATGGGGCTTTACTTGTTTGTGCAGACCGATTTATGGCATGCCGCGGCCCAGTGCTGGTCCATAGACCCGGGGTTGGGGATCCCTGCTCTAGACATTGTGAGTGTTCCATCACCGAAGTTTAAAAAAAACAATTGGATAGCCATTTATCCAGAATGGTATAGAGCAGGGGTCCCCTGTTGGCCACTGGGCCCTGGGAATAGCTGGTGAGCCCCCCCACTTGTGGTAGCACCACTGAATGGACAGTAGCAGCCACATTTGCACATGCACGTGGACGCTAGCACTGCTGCTAGCATCTCATGGGCTCCAGCGGCCCGTTTGCGCCTGTGCGTGGGCACCAATGGCTCATTTGTGCATGCACGTGAGTGCTAGTGCCGCTGTTGTGCATGTGTCTGTTTGTGCATGTGCATGCAAGTTACACATGTGCACATTTCCCTGCTGCTTTATTTCCTTCCGGGCCACCAAGCTGGAAAGGTTGAGGAGCTCAGGTACAGAATCTTCTGCTTGAGCAAGGAATTGGACTAGAAGACCTCCAAGGTCCCTTCCAACTCTGTTACACTGTTACTAGTTTTCCAAAAAAACTTGATTTTTACTTCAAAGCTTGAATTTTATTATTGGCAACACATACTGTCAGTTGTTTTCCTTGAAGTGATAGGCCTACTTGATTCATTTTCAAGAAAATGTCTGGATCCCCTTGTCTGAATATCCATAATTTATCTTGTCAGTTTTTCTTTCATGTAAAAACAGCATTCTGTGAGTTTAGCTTGCAATTCAATCAAACAAGTTATTTTCCATCAGTTGTATTTAAATATGCCAAAGAAATGTTTTTTGCATAGTTTTCATTACATAGAATAGTAAAAGGATACACTCAAAATTTAATAAAAATAAATTTACTGCTTTATCAAGGATATTCTTAAGTGAAATTACCCTTTTAAAAAACTGAAAGTGTTTGATGGTGACAGATATAGTCACTGCTAGGACTGTTTGGTGCCATTGCCTTGATTTGTGCTAAGGCTTCAGCAATTTTACTCACTGAGAGTGAATAAAGCAAATTCATCTTAGTATTATTATGAAAATTGTTTCGATCTCATGGACTCCCTGACGTTTCCTAAAGTATTCTATAGAACTCCCATTACATAAAGAGAGCTAATAAGGATGCAATGGCTAATTATGCTATCCAGAAATTTTCTTTACAGTTGAGTTTCTCACAGATGGTATCTATCAAGGTCGAAAGAGTTTTATCTGAAGTCTGGGCTTCAAGCCAAGTCTCTTTTAGGCTATAACAAGTTGTGATACCATACTTTGCCACAAGATGTCACTGATGCCGTTTAAAGTTTTTTAAGTCCAAACTTTCTAAAATCCTTTTTCAGTTTAATTTCTTTTTTTTTAGATAAAAACAAAAGTCTCCAGTAAGAATAAGAAAACTTTTGATCCCCAAATTTCAGAAACATATAGATCCAATTAGGTTAAAATTGTTCTTATAGTGCTTTAACTCCCCTGGGTAGTCAGTCACCGCTGTTCTTAGAGGGTGGGGTAGAAATTATCTTCCCTCTCTCCTCACAGGGGTAAAAATACTTTGGGCAGTTTTTGCAGGAAGAAAAAAAATACTTAAGGTCTTAAAGAAAAGATCAGATCTCACCCAGTTTCATCCGCGTTGCTTTAAAGGTGCTTGATGGTAAGTTTGGCTGTCAGCAGCTTAGTGACGAGCCATGTTGCTATGGCCAGTCTTTCCTCTGTCGGTTTGGAAGGCTGCCCCGGATCAAGTGGAAGGGCTGCCGCCCTCCCGCGATCAGGAGGGATCCCTTCCTTGCTCATCACCCCTACAGGGTGACTTTCGACCCTTTCCAGGGTCCCCCAATGGAGCAAAATCAAATGCGGAAGATGGAGCTCGTCTTCCAGCGTCCGCAGAGGCCGCGATGGCAAACTGGAAGTCATGGTCTGCATTTTTAACAGCTTCAGCAGTGATGCTACTCACTTTCTCCCTCTATCTCCCTTCTTGATTGCCCCGGTGAAGCAAATAGCTACTTGGCTACTTGAAGGCTTGAAATAACTCCTTGTCGTTTAACTGAATTTTGTGTTAATATGCAAATAACACATTAAATTGATTTTGTTTCCCATTTTTAGTACAATAATTGAACCTAAACTTTTAGCTATCTCCATGATTCTAATTCTGAAGAACAAAGATTGTATTGTTGATCATCAGGGTTATTCTCTGGGTTTAAATCATTTTCCTTCCCTTGCCTCTAATCACATTAAATGGGTTTCTGTCTTCTATTGAAGTTTTATCAGAAAAAAGGGTTATAAATGGCATTAAATAAGCATCTTGCCATCCTTATAACCCTTCTGTGTAATGGGTGGTGAGTTTTATTATCTTTACCGTGTGATGATGCAGTTGGAATGAGTGTACAACTGATGGCAGCTTAGAGTAAATTTACAAGTTCAGAGGCTAATCTAACTTTTCCTTAGCTTTGTTCCTTTTCTCTCCTCTCTGTTCCACCTCTCCTGACAGCAAGCCTTACACTATCAGCCCTGAAGCTGGCCTGTGACTTCTTGTCAAAGGGTGGCTGGTTCATCACGAAGGTCTTCCGTTCCCGGGATTACCAGCCCCTTCTGTGGATCTTTCAGCAGCTGTTCCATAAAGTGCAAGCCACCAAGCCACAAGCCTCACGTAACGAGTCAGCTGAGATCTTTGTGATTTGCCAGGGTGAGTGCTAGAATGGGGGAAAGGGAATGGATTGCCAGCTGGGGGACAAATGAATCTGGTTGATTTGGCAAATCCAGCATAATATAGCATTGGAGTTTGCTTTGTTATCTGCAAGTGGTGCTGCAGGATATATATTTATTTATTTATTAAATGTATATGCCAACCAGTCTACAATGCAAAGCAACTCTGGGCTGGATATACAAAAGTTGTTGATGGATAGAGGATCCTCTGCTGCCACTGTGTGGCTAAAATATTCTGTAGTCTGAAAAAGGATGTGACAAATTGCCATTTCTAATTATTCTAGTATGATAAAACTATCCTGTAAATAGTTAATTTGTTTCCCAAATTCTCCAGAGCATGGCTTGAAAGCATGTGATGAGAAAAAAGTGATCATTTTAATTAATAGTGACTTGCTTGGTTATGAATATCTTTCATCTCTTTTTAGGTTACTTTGCTCCAGATAAAATTGACAATAAATTTTTTGACCCCAAGTTTGCTTTCAAAGAAGTGGAGGTGCAGGCAAAGTCTGTGAGTGAATTGGTGTCCAAAAGGAAGCCAAAGGTCAGTATGGGGGAACATTGCTATTTCTCCAACGATAGCTATGGAGGGAGCTTCTGTTGATAGTTTGAGAAGAGTATTCATTATGAGTGGAAATAATGATTGAAAGATGGAAAGGTCTGGTGTTTAGACTATAGAGGGTTAGGTGGAAAGATATGGCTCTTACTTGAGACCACATTTTATTCACCCATTTTGCTCTGTTTTACTTATGATTAGGCTGAAGGATATGAAGATGGAGCCACAGTTCTTTATAACCGCTGCAGTCTGACAGATTTTCTAAAAGCTTCCAATCCAGTGGACTTCTTGGCCAAGGCCAGTGAGGTAAGGATTTGTGCAGCAGAGGTGGAAACTTTTAGAATGTGGGATGGGAGCGCTGGATTTTGGAAGTTGTTAGTTATCAAGATGTCACTATATTAGAAAGTAGAGAATTCTGGTTAGGACAAAGTACCAGTGAGCGAACCCTTTCCATTATTTTTCTCCTCTCTGCCTTATCTCCTAGATTGTCTTTGACAATGAAGAGTTGGAACATCACAGTGCAACCAGTGAGGAAGTGCGTCATTGTTGTCAAGACATCCGTGTTCTTGGACGTAAGGAGCTCCGGTATGGGAGTTGGCTTATAAGAATGGGATGTAAGAAGCTAAGGAGGAATAAGATCCATCCTAGTTTCCTAACTATAATCACCTGAGTATCCCAAAAATGTCATGTCAGTCATCGCCAACCTACTAGCAACCAATTAACTTTCCTGCTTGTGAGGTTTCTGAAACCCAAGAATGATATGTGTAGACTCTCACTGTCTTCTTCTCCTTACTTAGGGCCCTGCTTAATTGGAGAACAAAATTGAGGCGGTTTCTGGTAAAGAAGTTGAAACAACAAGCTAAGGAAATAGATATCAAGTAAGTGAATTGGACCCAACTCTGGAAGTTTAGCTTGAAGTTTACTGGCTACAAAACAGGGGACTCATCTTGGTTTGATGGGCCTTCTTCCTTGACCACAGCTTTCTACCAGCTTATGGCCAAGGGAGAGATAGAGGGCAGAACCATTTTGTTCAATTTGCTAAGACACAGTTCTATTTGATTTTTCCCCTTCCTCAGCTAATTTTCTGCTTGTTTATTGTCTAGTTTTGACTGTAAATTTCAGTAAGTCTCAAGTATTTTCAGCTTTTTTTAATTAAGAAAAGATTTTTATTTATGTAATTCAATTTCTGTAGCTCCCCATCTCAATCATGTGATTCTGGGCGGCTTACAGTTCAAAAGATGTCTCTTTTTGCCATTTCTAGTTTAAGTTCTGGTGAGGAGGAAGAAGGAGAGGAAGAAGTGCGATCCAAGCAGACAGCTCCAGAAATTCAAGGGAGAGGAGAAGAAGAAAAAGAAGCTGAAGAATTAGAATTACAACTTGCTCAGCTCAAAGCTGAGGAGATAGCTGAACTAAAGAGGTGAGTTTGGAGAAAGCAACAAGTCCATTTTGTAATTATCCTTTGCCTGCCTACTAATAAATGACTACAATAAGAAATCAGGCTTTGTATAAAGACAAATATGGGAAATATGTTAATTGCATATTTACATTTGTTTAGGTACTATATTTTGACCCAGAATTCAGATCAGTTTTTTCAACTTAGAGTCTGCCATATGTTGGACTAGAAATCTGCTCCAATTGGAGAAATGTTTGGGATTTGTGAGGTGTTAAGGATACTTGCTTCTTGTAACCTCATATTGGAGATCTGAGTCAGGATCAATATGTTTGTAAAGCTATACCAAGCAAGAGTTATGGAGTGGAAATTGTGGACATTATTACAGTAGTCTGAGAACTAGAATCTTGGAAAGTCCTTTTTTTTGTCTTCTAATCCTTACCTTTAATATGGATATGTGAAAATGCTCAAAATTCTGGGGAAAATTTGTATGTGTGTGTTGAAGCATTTCTCTTCTTCAGACTAATTTTTCCAGAGTTGACATTTTAGAGAAAAGTAGAAATTCTGTAAAATAGATTCCGTTTTAGAAAGTGTGAGAAACTTAGAGTAGGATTTCCCTAGTTCAAAATGTATAGCATGCTGATTCACACTGCTCAAATCAAGATGAATCATATATGAAAAAGTTGGGATAAAATCTATTGTCATCTAGAGCAGAGGTCCCCAACCTTTTGGGCACCAGGGATCAGTTCCATGGAGAGTTCTTTCCGCAGACTGGGGGTGCCCGGTTTTGTGTGCAGCCTGCATCCTGTGGAAGGGGCTTTGTTTGTGCACACTGGTTGCTGGCATGCCATGGCTCAGTACTGGTCCACAGACCGGGAATTGGGGACCCCTGATCTAGAGCAAGGATGGTAGAACTCAAGATGAGATTGATAGGATTTCTGGTAGGTTTACAATCTCCTTTTCTCACTTTATAATAGTTACTCTGTTTTCATATTTTAATCACCTTTTGTTTTTAAGATTTAAGGAATTGGGAAGATGAAAAAAATTGGGATGAGTGAATTGGGAAGTCAGTCCTCCTCCCCCCTCCTTTACATGAGCATATGTGTGTGTGTGTGTGTATGTGAATACACACACATACATAACACACACACATATACACACATGCATCCCATATATTTTTCTACTTTCTTGCATTCTTTGACCACTGAGATTTAGTGTGGAATGGAGATCCATCTTTGATCCCTTTTTCTCCAGCACCCTGCTGATTTGCCCTGATCACCAATTTCCAAGCCTTGGGGTTGTTGTAATATTGGTTTCCCCCACTTTTTGTTTCGGGTCATACTTCATCCTCAGACCAAGTCATAATGCAGAATGGACTCATACGAAGTACTTCAAGTTATTAACCTTTCTCTTCATCATTACCAGGAAAAAACGTAAAATTCTGCGTGAGCGCAGGCGTCAACGAGAACGTGTTGAACTGAAGATGGATCTTCCTGGAGTTTCTGTTGCAGATGATGGGGACACCGGGATGTTCTCTCTTAGGGCAGTTGGCAAAAACCAGGTAATAGAGAAGATCTGAGAACATGCCAGTTGGTTAGGAGATGACACTGAATCAGGGTGAATAACCAGAAATTGTGTCTCACTCATTTTTTCCCCTTCATCACATATTGAAGCATACATGTTATTCTTCACAGTCTGTAAAAGGAAAGGAACAGGCATTTTGAGATTGCTGGAGATTGAACCTTGATCAGTGTTTGGAAGTTTATATATCAAACACACATATGGGGGATTCAGTGAAAAAATAACCACCAAGGAATTGGGAATGATTGTATAATCTACATTAAATGACAAGATAGCACACAAAGAATATATTATTAATGCTCTAGGTTTTTGAACACAATATAACCAACTTTTGTTTGAATGGTTTTTTTCTGCTCTCTCTCTCTCATACACACACACACAAACACACACAAACACCTTTTCTGCCTCATTAGCAGACTGAACCAACCATGAACGAAGAATGAAAGCAGTGTAAACAGTGCCCCCAATTCCCAGACTCCACAAGTGAGCCAGAAAGATACCACGATTAATGATATCAGAGCCACCTGGAGGTCTAAAAGTACTGGGAGAGGGGCACTACCCCCATCCAGTTCCTAATAAGTTTCTGCCCTTTTCTTTATTTTTATTTATGGGCAACATGCCCATATTCAAATATTTTAATGAGTCATGAAGCTTTTCAGTGTCTGCGTGTACTGAGCCTGGTTTTGGCAAAAAAAAAAATCTTTAAGAGCATTACATCATCCTATTTCCATCATGGAAGCTCACCTTACGATACAAAAAAAAGTGCACTCTAGTAGATTTTAGAAGAATTAATCACAAATTCTTACCATCCCATCCTCCCAAAAGTCCTTGCCCACATGCTCAAATTAGCCTCACCTATCTTGCACCTACTATGGCTCTGGGTGTTCAAAAAGCATTTCTTTTGTTTATGCTGATTCTTCTCAGAAAATATCACCTAAAAGGAATAGACTATGTGATCATCACCATTCCTCTTGTTTACTTCCAGCTACTGCATGAGTTGGTCCAGGGTGACATGGCAGCTGCAGATGCTTTTGTGGCATCATCCGCAAATGCTGACAATGACCTCTCTCTCTCTGAAGAAGGAGGCTCTGATAATGACATCTCCTTGGCCAGTGACTTGGATGATGAGGAGATGGCAGAGGTTGAGGAACGGGCCAAGCAATTGAAGCAGGCCTGTGTCTCAGAAAGGTAACTGAAGGTGCCAGAGAATTGGTTCCAGTGTGGTGGTTGCTCTGTGCTGAAATTGGCTTTATGCAAGTGGTCTTTCTGTGGAAATGATGTTAAAGAGGGAAAGAAAGCTGCATCTGGGAAAGCAATTGTAGATTCTCTGAGTGCTTGCACACATGCCGAGTCACAAGAATACACCCAACCCATTTCCTCAAATTTGCTGGAAAGGTCCATTTGACTTAACTATGCTGCTATTTCATGGGAATTTGAGAGTTAATTGGCTTTGAAACGGAGATGAGCACCGGCCCCTAGAGTTGGAAATGACTAGCACGCATGTGCGGGGGAACCTTTACCTTTACCTTTTTTTACATACCATTCCAGGCTCTTTTCAGATTTATTATCTCTTTATTTTCTTCTACTGGATACACATCATCATCATATTATTTTTGTTATCTGTTGTTTTGCAAGTTCACTGAGTGCTTCTGTACCGGAGACAAATTTTAACTACACTTGGCAAAATATTGTATTCTATTTTATTTTATTCCATCATCATAATTAATTAGTATTACTAGTAGCAAAGTAGTAGTAGTAGTAATGATGGCGTTATTTAAAAAGCATATCCTAATCCTAATATATCCCTAATACTGTAGCAATAGTGGAATTTTGAAAGGCTTAGGTGAAGAGAATATTGGTCTGTTTGCTAGGTATTGATGGGATTAATTCACAGTATCTCTCCAATATTTCAAGCATGAATCTCCTCCATTTCTACTTGGAAACACTGGAAACTGAAATAAGGACTTGTTGAATGCAGATTTGATGAGCAAAAGAAAAACAGAGCAATCCAGTTATTCCTCAATAAGTGATTAAGATGGGATTTTCAATTCAGTTCCTGAATTTTCCTGGCAACTGTTTAATTATGCCTTCACTACCACATTGATCAGCTAGAAAGGTGTCTATGCTTTCCCGCAGCATTGTTTTATTTGTTTCAGAGTTGCCTCTGAAGATGAGATGGAGGAAGACAATGCTGAAGGAGGAAACCCTCTGTTAGTACCACTGGAGGACAAGGAAGAACGTGAGCAGCATCGGATGAGCTTATGGTTTGGCAAAGTGAGTTAACTTTGCCCAAGAGTCTAATGCACCCTTCCCTAGCATGGTCATTGCTAAGAATTCTGGAAGTGGAAAGTCACATAGGTAGAGAGCATTCAAGTTGGGAACAGCTGCCACAGCAATATTTTCCTTCCATTCCCTGTGGTACCTCCACATGGTACTTCCTTTTCCCAGTGGTCTGAAGTGCCTTTCTTTTGGCATTACCTGAGACTTTTGTTTTAAAACTACTGAAGTACCAGGGTTTCACAAAGTATTTATTCAATTTTATTTATTTATTCAATTTATATACCGCCCTTCTCCCGTAGGACTCAGGGCAGTTCACAAGGTTATTTAAAAACAGATACAACAGTTACAAAACTTAAAATCAATTAAAAAATTATATAAACCTTGCAATAAAACCCCAGTTAAAAACAGTTAAAATCCCAATTAATATGTTCAGACCAGGCCAGAGAGCTCAAAGAGCCAGGTCTTCAGGTCCCGGCGGAATGAGCGAAGGTCAGGTAATATTTTGAGTAGCATTTCCAGAAATAATCTAAATAATTTTGTGTTTACTTCGTTCAGGAAGCTTTTGCTGGAATTGATGATGATGCTGATGAAGCACTAGAGATTGGGCAGGCACAAGTCCTATCCCAGAACTGGGCAGAACATCCACCAGGTAAAACTATTTGACTGTATTGGACTAAGTTGGATGATAAATGAAAATATGGGATCAGCGTGCACTGAAAATCCATCTAGCACTTCTTTGGAGTAACTTGGATGAAATTGCAGCCTCTTTAAAAACTACTTGTCCCATATCTTTCTTCCCTGGTAATAAACATAACTATGTAAATTCCATTGCATATGAATTGGCTGCAATTCAAAGTAATCCCTAGAGTCAAATTGAAATTAGGTTGGGAAATTTGAACTGTAAAATG
Source organism: Vipera berus (assembly GCF_964194415.1). NCBI lineage: Eukaryota > Metazoa > Chordata > Lepidosauria > Squamata > Viperidae > Vipera > Vipera berus. The sequence continues at coordinate 38,553,217 of NC_138205.1, read as the reverse complement.
AATGTCCTGGTAAATGTTAAGAGAGGAAGGATTTAAAACTGCTTCTTCATTTGTTATTATACATGGAATTTTACAGATGTTATTGCTTCATATGCCTTCAAGGCTCTCCGGGCATTGCTTCATAACGTGCTTTGCACTTCATTAGCATTAAATGTGATATCAGTACTAAATCTGTGTGGTGCTAAATTCCAACACTTAAACTTGTTGAAAGATGACCACTGCCTATATTGGACTTTTAAAGAAAAGAACTGAAACAATTTAGCAGCTCAGCAGAAAATGGATCTTGCCTTGTCTTTACAATACAAGGACTATTTATTTAACTTGCTATTTTCAGAGAACTCAGAATATGATAAGCTAGTCTTCAATTGGGCATTTTGTTTATTGCAAGTCCTACTCTACTTTTCATTCAAAATAATCCCAGAAGCAGGGCACTGTTAACCCAAACCAGCAAAACCACACAAAATTCCAAATGTTAAAATCCTGACTTCGAATCAGAAAAATCCAAGCTCAGTCTAAAAAATCTTAGGCCAGCAGGCAGGTTTTCTTGGTTATGGCACCAACCACAATGAGAAACAGAATTCTGTAATCAAGATGTTTACTTTAGGAAAATTAGGTGGGCATCATACTGAGGAAAGATGTAAAGGTATATCTTTATTTGTCCAGAATAGGAAACAACCTTAGGCATTGCTTTTGGGGTTGTAGTTAGGACCTTGCCCAAGTATGTTACTTTCTAATTCAAAAAGTAGTGGCTCAGACAACTGGTTTGTTTTTTTCTTTCCCCTTTCTTGCCCTAATAACTTCTCCTTTAAAAAGTCATTAGCATTTCATGTCTGATGTCTGTGTTTCTGAGAATTTTGTTGCTGTATCTTTTTTTCTTCTCCTTCATAAATCTAAGTGCCAAGGAATCTAGAGTAATGAGAAGAAAGAAAGGAGGGAAGATTTTTCACTAATTTAAATGTTTTAAATAATTTTAAGTCTCAAAGAATGGCAAGAAGCAAAAGAAGCTGCTACAACATGAAACTGTGCCTGAATCTATGAACAGGGAACGTCTTGAACCTGAAAGAACAAAAGAGTCGTCTGAAGGGGAGTCCTCTGAGGGAGAGGAGAGCAACAGCAGCGATGAAGAAGACAGGTAAGGTCATGACGGACAGGATGCATATATTGCACTAAGAGGTCATATGTTTATTATCATGATGGCTGATTGCAGAGTAAGCCAGATATTTAAAGTGGATTTGGCATTTTTATGCATCTCTCAAATTCTTCCCAATAATAATAATAATTAATAATAATAATGCTAAACATCTGGCTGAGTATGAACCCTAATAATTATTTGTGGCTAAAGAAAGAAAAGGTAATACCAATTGTAGTAGGCGCCAAAGCACCACCTGAATGCCTTTGGCATTGACAGATTCACCATCAGTCAATTGCAAAAGGCCACTTTACTTGAGATAGCTTACATCCTGCAATGATATCTCTAATGCCATCAGACATCAACATCTGCCCATCCCAGGTCCTTGGGAAGGACTTGATAGGTGGATAAAATACCAAATCCAGTCTAAACATCTGACCGACTATGCAACAAACCATAATTAATCTTTATATTTGTTGTTATTTTGTTTTGGTATATTAATTAGGTTTATGGCTTAGTCAATGGCATGAACTCCTACGGGTATAGATAATTCAGTCAGTTATGGCTAAAGCCATTGCTCAATACAGTATATAACCCCAGGCTTGTTCTGTTCCTTTCCTGAGCTTTCTGTTGCTTTTGAGATGGGAGGAGTTAGTACTGCATTTTGGGAAGTCCTTCTATTCTTTCCCTCATAGAAGTCTCTTCCAAATAAAATAAGCAATGTGTTTTATCTGTATAGGTTTGTTTGTCTTAGGCTGAAAGTGAATAAACAACCTTTGAAAAATAAGGGACACTAAATTATTTCTGTACAACATGTTTCAGTATTCTGTGAATTTTGAGCCATATTTCTGAACCAATTTGGCACAGAGTACCCACAGTTGTAGAGGTTTCTCATGCTTGCTTTAACTCAGGAAGGAGCTAAACCTTTTCTTCCTATGCTGCAGTCTTAAACATTTTCCCTCTTACCTCCACACATTTTCTCACAAATGCAACCCACAAGAAAGCTATCACAACAAGAATGTAAGCAGCAAGAGGTCTTTTTTCCTCAAACATGAAGTATGGGAGAAATCCATCCCTTGTCACACAATACACTTCTAATCTTGGTCTTGTCTCCTTTCTCCCCAATCCTTGGTCTTCCTTCATTTTTAGAAGAAAGAAATCAATACATAATTTGATAGAATAAATGTGCTTTGCTGATAAAATAGATATTTGATTTTTCTGCATTACGAAATATATCTCCAAGTTTTAAAAAAAGTTACGGTATTTATCTTCAGTGGCATTCTGAAATTGGTTTTATTGAATGTCCCAATTGTATCTAATATATTGCAACTTTATTATTCAGTTAAATTAGTTTCTTTAAACAAATGGTTTGCCATTTTTAAATTATATATCTGAATAAGCTTGATCTAAAAAAAGAAAAAAGCTACCCAATTTGCTTTGGTTTTAGGAACAAATGGATTTATGTAAGGAAATGTTGATATTAATCTTCAAATTTCTTTTAGCATTTGACATAAATCTGGTCCTTGCTTTCCCTGATGGCCTCATTTCAATATACTACTAAATGAATTTACTAGAAATTTAAACCAGTCATCATAGGATTTTTCATGTGGCATCAAATTAACTTGCCAGCAATTCATTTTTAAAATACTAGCTACATGAATGATAATGAATTCGATTTTTAATGTCCATATTTTCAGATCTGGATTATTACCATTAGCTTTTATCTGTGTACAGACGGCAGCAAATATGACTATATTTGTAATCCAAATTTCAATTTTTATGACACTAATTTTTGAGGGGTGGGTAGTGTATTTAAAGTAGCTTTCCTCATTTCACCTAAGGTGATGCCAGAAAGGAGATGGTCCATCAATTACACCCTGTGTTTCTATATTTCAGGGAGCTGTCAGCCTCAAAGGCAGGAATAAAGCGTATCCGAGATAGCCAAAGTGGTATTGAGGTTGTCCCCATTATTGATCCAGGTAAGGAATAAAAGAGCAATGGAGACCAATTGCATCTGTTTATGATTTTTAAAGAATAGTGCTGGGATGCTGGCCCAGAATATTGACTGCAGTTTTCTCTCTCCAGTGAAGCGAGCTCGGGTTCTAAACCCTGAAGGACTGGCATTAGGAGCAGTCATTGCCACTTCCCACAAGGCCAAGAGAGACTTGATTGATGACTCTTTCAACAGGTGATTTGAAAGTACAAGAGCATAAGCAAATACAGCTGGAAAAAAAGACTCCTGAATAGAGGAATGTGATAGGCTGCGGATGGCTGATGTTTAAGAAAAGTTTGCTTTATCCGAGTTAGACCTATGTAACAAAGAGCAAACATTGGGAGTTTCAGCCATCAGCAAAATGAAAACTACTGATGTTACCTAAGTCTGGGAAAGATGGACAGTTTTGGGTTGACCAAAGCATGAAAAAGGAAAATCTGACCAATCAACTTAGAGAATACGGTTCCATCCCTGTATCATCCATGCCTTCTTGTACTGTGGCCCTTTCCCTCCCCACGTCAAAAGACAAGCATGAATCTTTACCAAATTCAAAAATTAAATTCCGCTTCCTTTCTTCATTTGTAGAAAAGTAAAATGTACATCCATTTTTTTTTACTATGATAGAGAAGCTTTGGCTACCTCACGTTTGGGGAGGGCTTCTCTTGACTGTTCCCCTTTTATCATTCTTTCCCTGTTCCCAGGTATACTTTCAATGAGGAAGAAGGGGAGCTACCTGAATGGTTTGTACAGGAAGAGCACCAGCACCGGCGCAAACCATTGCCTGTGGACCATCAGACTGTGGAAGAGTACCGCCAGCGTTGGCGTGAAATTAATGCTCGGCCCATCAAGAAAGTAGCAGAAGCTAAGGCCCGCAAGAAACGACGAGTAAGCAAGGCCATGCTTCTTTATAACCAAGCAGACCGTATGTAATCTGGTTGTCTTATATATAACCAGCCAGACTGTTGACTGGTTTGCTCAATACCAAATTAAAATTTTAGCCATAGTTATTGGCCACATTGCATTCATCATAATGACTACATTTACAGAAGTCCAGAAGCAACTCGGCCACTTTATTGCTTGGCATTATGTATATATACTAGTGTTCTTTATTCATCTTGATATGTAAGGGCTACAAAGAAAGATTTTCTCCCTTCTCTGCTGTATGATTTTTTTTTGAACTAAACATTCAAAGGATGGAGCCAGGTAGAGACTCATACATATCCCCACACATAGATACCTCCATGCTTTGAGGTTCTTTCCTGTGATAACTGCTGTCTCCTTCCCCTCAGATGTTGAAGAAACTGGAGCAGATGAAGAAAAAAGCAGAATCTGTAGTGAATACTATAGACATCTCAGAGCGTGAAAAGGCTGCCCAACTACGCAGGTGGGTTTTCACTTTTCTGAATAAATTCCTCCCATCTCCCCACCCCACCCCCGGTCCAAACTCAAGATTAGAGACAGCATCTTTTCTCTTGAGTTTTAAGTATTTTGTTATCAGATAGCCTAAGGCTTCCTGAATTACATATTAGAGTTTGTTTGTTTGTTTATTAAATTTATATATTGCCCATCTCATTGGGCAAAGTGACTCTGGGTGGCTTCCCTACACTTTCCCTCTTCTTTGAGAGAAGTGAATGGGCTGCAGAAGAAGCTTGTTTGACTTTATTGAATTTTATATTTCATTGAAACGGGGGAAAGAATGTCTGGTTGATCTGTACTAGAGCAATCTTTTTGTAGATCAGTTTAAAAGGCCCAAAAATAATGTTTCAAGTTTCTGAGTGCTGCAAGTTTCTGTTTATCATCTTGATGGAATGTATATGTCAAGATGATAAACAAAGCAAAGTTATAGGAGGAAAGTGTAATACTGCATTTAGTTTTAGATGGAATGTGGGAGTTGTTTGTCAAGGCTCAAGTTAGGCTTTAAGATAAATGTTGAGATAGTTACAGATAGTTTGTCCAGGACAATTAAACAGTTCTCAATCTTCCTTACAAAAAGAAAAGTCCAGCCACTAAAGGGCACTGTTCCTATTCTTAAGTAGAACTCACAGGTTCCTCGGTAGATTTTTAACAAACTTAATTTGAGCTCCTTGGCTGAACAGTTATTTGGGCTTTCTCTATCCTAGTTCAATATTTTAACAGCTATACTACATTGACCTCTAAATCTTTTTGGTAAAGTTTCCCCACATATTAGAATCTGGTCAGATTTAGGCTTGATAGGCTTCAGAAGAGAGGAAATAAAGAAAACAAGAAATAACACATTGAACAACTTCCTGGATTTCTAATAAGTTTGCTAACTACGTTTTGTGGAGTAAACTCATCTGGTTTCCAGTTTGGGACAAAGAGATTCAGTTTAACTGGGATGGGCAACTTGTCAAGGGCTGCAATTCAGTCTTCTCAACCTCTGAAGAAGTCTCCAGGAAAGTAGCAGCAAAATGAAATGATTTGTCTTTGTTTCCTGTGGATTGAAAGTTAAAAAGGGGGGCAGTTTGACATATAGAGGTTTTCTACTCCCGTGACTGTCCTTATTTAAAACAGGATTAATAATACTTATGAAATTTGGCCTTTTTGTCACCTCATTGTGTGGTACTCAATCTAGAGGGGGATATAGGTGAACAGGTGTAGTAACAAAAGGAAAGAGGAAAGTGGCTTGGACTGAAATCTGGGGAAACAATTATTCAGTTTGACAAAAGATTCTGAAAGGAAGATTTCCACCAAATCTTTTTTTTCCCCTCTCTCTAACAGTATCTACAAGAAAGCAGGTTTAGGGAAAGAAAAAAGGCAGGTGACTTATGTTATGGCCAAGAAGGGTGCAGGACGGAAGGTTCGACGCCCTGCTGGAGTCAAGGGCCATTTCAAAGTGGTGGACAGACGTCTCAAGAAGGACATGAGAGCACAGAAACACAAGGAGCAGAAACCAAGACGCAAGAAGCAAAAGTAAAGTTGTCGTAACTTAATGATTTTTTTTTGACCAGGGTGGGCTCTTTTGACTTCTTGAATACATCTGAGACATTTAACCACATAACCATAAGCTCATTCTCGGTGGGCTAGTCCTTATCCTACAAACTGCTTTTGTTCCATTCAGCCACTGATAACGTAAGTTGCATAAAGATGGGGCAAGTGACACCTATGCCCTTGACGACCGTCTTTTTCCCCCCAAGTTTTTGTAGTAATTTGTCTTTTATTAAACACTCTTTTTTTCCCTGGAAAACAATTGTTTCTGACTGTTTTAAATTTTCTTGCCAAGAAAAAAAAAATAGAATTTGCTATAACTGAAGGTCTCCCAGAAATGTTTGAAATAGTCAAGTGATGTCCAGGTTCAAGAGGAGGCTGGTGGAATAAATGTAGAAAGTCGTACCAGGTGTCGTACTTTACTGTGTCTTTGTTTTAGGAGGACATTAAACTTTACTGAACATATAATTTTTAAAAAAGTATATCTTGCGTATGTAAGATCATTTTCTCATAGTCCTCAGTAGCCTATTTCTCAGAAATGTATACGTGAGCCCTCCTTTCTTCATATTGTTTTATAAGTCTTATGTTAAAAAACAGTAGAGATTTTTTTTTAGTTAATTTTTACTTCATTTTCTTTGATCAAACGATGCATAAAAATATACCATGTTTCCCCGAAAATAAAACCAGTCTTATATTTATTTTTGGTCCAAAAGACCCATTAGGGCTTATTTTCGGAGGGTGTCTTATTTTTTTTCACCACAAGGCCCAGCCCGGCCGGCACCCTGCCCCACCAGGTGACTCAGGTTTCCCTTGGTGGGGGAGGAAAGCTTTGGAAACTGCCTTTTCATTTACGTTCATCATCAATATTATAATCCATCTCTTTATTTACCACGATTAGCCTCCTTGATCGTCAGTGGGAAGGCACGGTATGAATTCTGCACATGAGCCGCAGAAATCAGACACTCACACCCTGGAAGCTCACGCTGCTTCCTTGCTCTGGGCGCTGTTTTTGGTGCTGCTCATTTTCCCACCCCACCCCTGCCAGGCTGATCTGGTGGGCAGGATTGTTTTCTGCCTTTCCCACTGCTGTATTGGCAGCTGACACTGCTGTCAAGAGAGGCGGTGCGGCGATTGGACGGCAGCCATGCTACGAATGGGAATAGGCCATCCCCCAAACCTCAGCCAGTCTCTCCCATGGTGCACTGCAGCTGATCCACAGCACTTCCTAAACAGTGAGGCAGACACGCACACAGACGCAGCACCAAAAACAGTGCTTGAAGCCTCCAGGAGCTGCAGGGATCCACGCACGCCCTTTGTAGTCATCCTGCAATGCGCAGCCTCTCCCTGAAAGCAATCTGGCTCGCTCAGGGTCAGGTTGGCCGTTGCAGGAGGCTCGTCCCGCATGTGCAGCAGAGCTGGAGGATGGGGATGGGCCACGCCTCCAGCGATGGCCAACCTGACCCCGGGCGAGCCGGATTGCTTCAGCTGCGAGGAGCCTGGCCTAAGGTTTCCAATGCCCAGGCTTCCTGAAGTTGATGGGAATTGCGGCCTGCTGCAGCTGAAGAGTAGCTGAGCCACCAAGTTGAATGTTCACGTAAAGCAGTGGTGTGCCCCGAGCGAGGAAGTGGCATGAGCTTTGAGGGTGCGAGTGTCTGCATTTCCATGGCTCATGTGCAGAATTCACACCGCGCCTTCTCATTGGCGATCAAGGAGGCTAATCGTAGTAAATATAAATCATTTTTTTTAAAAAAATAAAGGGATGGAATACAATATTGATGATGAATGTAAATGAAAAGGCAGTTTCCAAAGCCTTCCTCCCTCACTGAGGGAAACCTGAGTTGCCTCCCAGAGTGGGACGTCTCAGGATGCCCAGCTTTATTTCCTGCCCTTCCGCAGAGGAAGAGAAAACCAGCAAAGCCCACGGAGCAGTGCAAGGCCGCCTCTGGATGCTGCTTCAGGGTGAGGGTGAAAGAGAGAAGCTGCTGGTTGAGTCCCTGGGCAGTCCCCACCCCCGTCTGCCCACTGGATTCAGGCCCTGGCTGTCTTAACATTCAGCCACCTTGCAGTGACGGCACCGGCAGCAGGCAAGGCGGGGGGGAGGGAGAAAGCACACAGTCTGGCCTGCCAAAAACCCTACAATGGGACGGAGTGGGCGGGGTCTTAAGTAGACTTATTTTTTGAAGTAGGCTTTATATTAGGCCCAAGCCCAAAAATCAAACTAGGTCTTATTTTCTGGGTAGGTTGTATTTTCGGGGAAACACGGTACTACACCAGCAAGCCCTGGAAGGTCCAGGATCTTTTGGTTCTATGTTTGATTTTCCTCTTGGCCTGGCTCAGTACATAATACTAAATTATGGCCATCTGAAAATGTCTTTCTGCAAGTTCTGATGAATGAAAAATGCCCTACGTAGATATGGGTGATAATGCTGCGGCTTTAAAGTTAGGAAATTTTATTTGTTTCAGAATAGTGCCTCCAACAGTGTCCTAAACTAACCATCTCAGATTCAACAACAGTAGCCAAATCTCCTGTACTTATCTCCATCCCTCTGGTGATCTTAGAAAAAGATGTGCGAGGTCTATTTCGTAAACTAAAGATCCGAAAAGCACCAGATCCAGATGGAGTAACTCCTTGCTTGAAAATCTGTGCTAGATAACAGGCTGCCATCTTTAACCACATTGTTAATAAATCACTGGAGATGTGCTATGTCCCTTCTTGCTTCAAACACTACTAATATGCCGGTTGCCAAGAACTTTTTGTAGACTTCAGTGTCAGCATTCAGTACCATCATTCCAGAAACTCTTCACTTTAAACTGATTCAGCTAGCTGTGCCTGTCCATACTTGTAGATAGATTACTAGCTTTTTGACAGATAGGAAGCAACAAGAGAAGCTTGTTGAGGACCTGCACAGGCGTCCCTCAGGACTTTGTGCTCTCTCCATTTTTGCCTGCTTCCTGTAGAAGACCTGTATATTGCATAGACCAAAAAGGCTAAAAAAATTACTTCAGGCTCCTCATATCCTGGACACAACCTGGTTCAACTCTCCTCAGAATGCCGCTGTAGGGCATTACATGCCAAAACAACTAGACACTGACAGTTTTTTCTCTCATGCCATCACTGCTGAACACCTAATCCTCACAGTACTGTCTTATGTCTAAGTATATTCACTCATGTTGTTTGACTAGTATTATTATCCTCATCTTCTCTACTACCCCTTCTTACTGGTATCATTATGATTATTATTACCCTGTTGCTTGCATGTACACTGAGAGCTTTTGCACCGGAGACAAATACCTCTAATCACACTTGGCCAAACAAAGTATCCTGGCTGTCCTGTCCTATCCTATCCTATCCATTTCTTTTTTGTTTTTGTTAGTGGCGAAGTCGTGTCTGACCCTTCGCGACCCCATGGACAATGTTCCTCCAGGCCTTCCTGTCTGCTACCATTTTCTGGAGTCCATTTAAGCTCACGCCTACTGCTTCAGTGACTCCATCCAGCCACCTCATTCTCTGTCGTCCCATTAGGCTCTTCTCCAGTGAGTCCTTCCTTCTCATTAGGTGGCCAAAGTATTTGAGTTTCAACTTCAGGATCTGGCCTCCTAAAGAGCAGTCAGGGTTGATCTCCTCTAGGACTGAGCGGTTTGATCGCCTTGCAGTCCAAGGGACTTGCAGGAGTCTTCTCCAGCGCCATAGTTCAAAGGCCTCAATTCTTTGGCGATCAGCCTTTCAAGGTTTTTACCTATTTACCAAATAGGTAAGATTTTAGGGGACAAATGGGAATTTTTGTGATGACTTAAGTTTTGCTATCAGAAAACACCAGGCACACTAGAATTTATTTATGTATTTGTTTTTTTTGTTTAAGTTTTAAAAATGTACAGTTTGGAGACAGGCAACAAAAATGATGCAAGGCCTGAAGGACAAAACATAACGAGGGATTGAAGGAACTGAATATATACAGCCTAGAGGACAGAAGGGAAAGAGGGGACATGATTGAAACCTTTAAATATATTAAGGATGCAAATAAGGTTTTAGAAAGCATTTTCACTATTAGGCAATAATCAAAAATATGGCGGCATAACTTCAAATGGACAAGGTTCAAAAGAAAAGTATTATGTCACAGATAATAGCGGAAGCTTGAAAGAAACGTCCAGTGGAGGTAGTGGGTCAGGCGTCGATAACTGAGTTTAAACATGTTTGGGATAAACATATGTCTCATTCAACAAAAAATTAAAAATAAATCAGATTCAATGGACCACGGGATCTTTCACTGTTTTCTATTTTTTGTTTCTATGGTACAAATAGCCTTGAAATAGAATCTCAAGGTTTTATTATATATATAAATGAATATATAATATATAATCTTCAATATTTCTCATAATACAACTTTAAAAGATTACTGCACACATGATCAAGCTTACCTTTTGCTTCTTGCATCTCCACCAACACAAAATAGCTAAATCTATTCTTTTTTTTACACAAATGTGCACACACAGTTTCTATTTGCAGATGTATGGTGAGAAAACTGTTTAAGGGGTGAGGAAAGCTATTCTTCACTTCATTGTTGTTAATATGAGTGTCAACAGCTAAAATATAATAACTGTCTGAAAGCTGAATTCACAAGATTGATATAAAATCAGCACAGAAGACTAAAAGCTTAATAGTTTTAATGAGTTTAAGAGGCCTGGATAAAACAATCCATGACAGTCAATAAAAGTACCACAAAATCAATTAATTTCAAACACTTTGTATCAAAATGTAAAAAAATAAAAAGAGGTTCATTTTTTCTTTTAATTTTATATCTCTAAAGTGCATTTGACCTGGACAGCATAAAGTCCTTATGTAGCCTTTCAGACAGGACTTTTCTATGTGAGTTAAGAAATATATTCACTCTAAAATAGTATTGTAAAGTACCCTTGTCTGTATTAAGCCATTCATTTAGCATAGCAGTGGGCAACCTCCTGAAGCTGCTAAGTCATTGTTTGTGCCCTTATAGCCACTTCTAGTTCATTCATAAATAATGGACAAAAATGTTTTCCTGCCATTTTAGGTGTGAAAAATATACAGGATATCTAAAAGTAATGAAAGCAAATTTTAAAATTAAAAAGCCTCTAATTTTTCCCTTTTCTAACAGGAAAGAACACATCTTGACTCAAACCACTTTATTTATAATTTATTTATTTATAAATTTCTTTATTCGTTTAGAAATTACATGCAGTTCCCAGCCAATCGTTTGTTCGTTTTAACAGTTTAAAATGAAAAAGTGCTATTGTATGGATAGTACCTTGCACAGAAAAAATGTTCTGAGGAACCCAGGCTGGTTTTTAAGTACTATCCATATCATTATCATGAGTATATAATCTGATCCACCCAGCCTGGCATTACACTGAAACTTCTTATTAAAGTGTACATTCTACACATTTGGTATCCTGAACATGAGACAATGAATTGTAATTATCACACTATCATCAGAGTAATCATTAATATAATTATTTAATATAATTTCAATGAAACTACATGAATTCTCATTTTCCTGTATACTCCACCTACTTTTTTAGAGCATAGCCCATGTCACCTAACTGGAAAATCAGATTGGCCCTGAATCCAACTTGCACATTTCTGCTGTTTCAAAGACTGATGTTGGCTCTACATCAGTAAATAGCTATTAATCAAGGTCATGGTTGTTCCAAAGGTGCTTTTCAAAAAATAATTGGGCTTTCTTGGGTTTTTTAAAGCAATTCACTTCTCATCCAAGAAGCCTCTTTAGTTCTGATTGAATGGTGGGGAATGGAAGGATTTATATTGTTTGCAGTCATCTGGTCATTAGCACTCTGAGGGTCGGTAGTTAGCTTTCTGAAAGTCGTTGAGGCCACTTGGGGGTTTATCTGTATTCTCAGAGTCACTTGAATCAGAGTGCAAATGAGTATGGAACCATCTTGAGACTGCTGAAAGGACTTTTGGAGATAGTAAAGTTCATATTCTGGACAGAAAGGACCATTGCTTTGAAATAGGGATCAAACAGACCATCTATGTTAAAATTGGACAGCCCTCTCTCAATTAGAGGGGGAGGGATACAACACCAACTAATTGCTGTCTACAACACAGTCCTTTCTGCAATCCCAAGAACGTTCCATACCCATTTGGCACTCTGACTCAGGTGATTCTGAGGATACAGATAAAGTGGCCTAATGATTCTCAGAGAACGACTGTTCCTCAGAGTGCTAATGACCAGATGACTGCAAACAATATAAATCCTTCCATTCCCCACCATTCAGTCAGAACTGAAGAAGCTTCTTGGATGAGAAGCAAAACATTCTTTAAAAAACAAGAAGAAATTCCAGTTCTCTTTTGAAAAAGCAAAAAGTAATTTTTTTTCTTTATTCAAACCCAGACTTTTCTTTCAGCATTTTGAAGAGGTCTGGACACAATACAGTACAAGTAGCTTGCCTTGCAATGCTAACTGAAGTGATGTTTCTTTAACACAATTTCTGAATATAATAGGAAAGGTCATCTTTGCCTGCAGTTCCATATCAGATACAGCACCTTTTAATTGCCAGCTCTGTCTTGGACTTATTATCAACATAGCTAGTCCAAGACCTGCTTTTTGAGGAGAACCTGATTCACCTGTGACATTGGGCAATATCCTGCTGTTACAAGGAAGAAAACTCCATACTTCATGTTCATATCTAGGCACTTCCTTCAGATCACAGATAAGAGATCTTCTGATAATAAATATGAGAAGAGCCTTAATTGCTGGGTTGGTCTTTTAGAAGTTGTTCTTCCGTGCTATGTACAATCAACAGAGATCACTTCTAGCCTCAGCCTCAGAATAAAGTTTTGGGCATAATAGGTCTCAGACAGGTTGTATTCCATGTCAGCTTTTTCTTAATATTTCCAAAGGCTTGCTTAGTGATTTAGTTTCAAATAAGAAATGTCCAAGGCTGAAAATGTTTAAAAGGAGAGTCAAACTCTCAAAGACTTTATATTAGAGTGGAATCATTTAGGAATTTCAGAGTTAGTATAGAATAGAATTTAATAACAGAGTTGGAAGGGACCTTGGAGGTCTTCTAGTCCCACCCCCACCCTCCACCCCGCTCAGGCAGGAAACCTTGTAATATTTTAGTTAAATGGTTGTCCAGTCTCTTCTTAAAAACTTCCAGTGTTGAACCTCTACCTTCCAAATGTGGTGAACTCTAACCTTTCTATTATGGTTTTATAGAAACTGTCCTTTAAATATTAGAGCTGCAGCCAACTTACAAATCTGCTTAGGGCTGCAATCAGTCTTTAACCTCAAACACCATAATGCATCCTACATATCTTTAGAATATATTTATATTTCTCTACTCCTACTCTTTGGCCTGTCCAAAGCATTTGAAATGAAGAATAAAATACGATCCCTCATAGCAATTTTATAAATCTAAACACAAGAAGTAAAAGATTAATACTGTACAGTGGCAGCCAATTAAAACAAGCTATTGTACAATTGGCTGTACTCGCAGAATGTGGTAATACAAAAAACTTTCCATTTTGGAATCTTCCAACTAAATGGCGAGCCTGAATATTGCTAGAATAGTTCCATATAAGGAATGGTCTGTATTGCAGTCAGAATAATCTGCAACATGATAGTATAGAGCAGGGGTGTCAAACTGCCGGCCCGTGGGCTGGTTGCATCATACAGGGGCTGCACCCATCCCAGCTCTGGCAATGCAAAAAAAGTCACATCATGTGATGTGGCGAGTTTGACACCCGTGGTATAGAGTGATACTTTGAGAAGTCTGGAAGATCACACCTTGGGAACACATTTTTGCCCATCTGACTGGGTTGCCTAATCCAGCTTTGCTGAGTGACTCAGCTTAGTTTTTTCCCCAAGATGACTTCCTGGATATAAATAATGTATCTCATTCAAAGTAGATTCACATGTTTTATCTTGGGAATCCCACAGCACCTCTTTTTCACAGCTTTAGCATTAATTCAAATTAATTTACCTGCAGTAATAAAGTACATATTATAACTCAAATCTTGGATGGCAGGTATATGATCAAACAGACCATATTTAGTGATGGTGGATTTAAGTGGACACAGAGATTTCCTCTTATTGTACCATCATCTCTAAAATAGAGTCTATGGAAAAATTTTTTAAAAAGATCATATGTAGTTAGTATGTTATAGCAAGGTAACAATGTATGGTGCTAGTCTTTTTCCAACTCAGGATCAGATTGATTCCTGGCCTTGTTTAGGAGAGAAATGTTCTTATTTTACTTCCATCATGACCAGTGTTTTTTCTGAAGCTTCCATGATCACAAGCAGTTACTGTCTCTCATCCTTCTCTGCACAATCTTCCCAGAAATGTCATTAAAAGTGTCTTGCATCATTTTGTGAGTGCTCTCAACCAATCCAGAAATATCCTGTAAGTCAAGCCCTTGCGTTTCTATCTTGGGCAAAATCCGAACAATTATATTACCTATTGGAGATCAAAGAGAGATAGAAAAATGAAAGACAATAATTTTATTTTTATTTTTAATCCCATTTATATCCCGCCCTTCTCCGAAGACTCAGGGCGGCTTACAATTTAAGCACAAACCAATGTGCTTAGCAATAGCCTTCATTCTATGTAACGGTATATGCCTGCTTATTAGGGCTTTTGCCTCCCCCCCCAAGTAGCATTATTACAAAGTCAGCTTATTGCCCCCAACAATCTGGGTCCTCATAATCTTATGTAGAAACTGGATATTTCCAGAAAGGATTAAGTTGCTCAAGAAAGAGATAGGAATAGCATTTAAATAGCACCTATATTCTCGCTGCAGCTGATGTTAGAGGCACATGCAGATGATTGTTAAATTACAGAATATTGTCCAGGAAACTGCTTGGAATTACACCACATAAGTATCATATTTGGAGGAGTTTTGAACAGTTATTAACATGAATATTGGGCTGCAGCCTCAAAGTATAATTGCTTTAATTCTGGAATGAACATAGTCTAGACAAAAATCTCACATGCTTAAACTGTAGTTGGAATATAAACAAAGGAAATCTGAATACTTTCCTACAAAGCCTAGAAATTACATAAAGAAATTGCATTAATCTTTTTGAAAGAAAAGGCTAGAATTCTTTCTTTACAGTATCTAGTCTTCTCCCTTACTGAAGCTTATTTAACTGGGTCCATTTGGAAGTAGATTTATCATCTTGTTTACTATTTGTATAGGAAAGGTCTTTTTATATAAAAAATAAACATAAGTAAATGAGGATTAACTTCTAGTTCTCTGGATGAGACTTTCAGCTCCTAAATGTTCAGCAAGAGAAACATTTAGATTTACTGTATTTTAGTTAGAATCCTGATTATGTACAAATATACAAATCTGGTAGGAATAAATATTGTTGCCAGAAATGTTCTAATATTTTTATAATTACAACCAGTAATCATAAGATTCAAGAATCTTTTTCAGAGGACGTCAAATTGAGTAAACAGTGCCCTTTGAATTTGGAGCATAGGATAAGATGCAGTTATATGTCTGTGAGAAAATTAGTATTTTAAGAGAATGTAAATTTCTGCTTCTTTGCTTTTCGGCACAGTGCATACATTAAAAGAGTTGAATAATATTTTATGTTAAAGGTCCAGGTTTGTGTGAAGGACAGAAAGAGACAGACAGATAGTTTCTAGGATGAATAATAGGACAGAGATAGAAGAAATGAGCTGGATCTTGGGATATGATGGATTTCAATAGGGGAGCCTAGGTTAGTTGCCTCTATTTGTTGCATATTTCTAGATAATCTAAATTTCACAAATACCTCAATTGTCATTACTGTCTAAACCAGGGGTTCCCAACCAGGGATGCAAGATGATATTCCAGGGGGTGCGAAAACTTGGCTTTTCAAAATTATAGTGCATATGCATAATTCATTGCCATTGTTTCAAACTTTTGTAAGGGCTGCAAGAATATATCAGAAGTGTTCTAGGGGTACGGGGTATAGAAAAGGTTGGGAGCCGCTGATCTAAACTATAAGCAAAAAATTCTAAATTTGCATCTAAATATGTAAACTACTATATGGAAATATCATACAAATCTCTGGTGAAAGGTGATGAAAAAAATTCTTTCTGTAAACAGAACTATTAATCTATGAAATTTGTATATCACCATAATCAAAATGGGTGAATAGAATTTTTATTGCTTACATTGCTTTCTAAGCAAGACTGAGCAACTGATGGCAATTAAAAAGAAAAATCTGGGCATGGTTCTTTGCCATTTAGACTTACCTGGCTCAAATCTCTTATCCTTGAAACTGTAAAAATCTGCATAAGAAGATATCACAATGGGGACAATGGGGACCTAAAAGATAAAAAGGCAGTTGAAAGATAGAATCTTGGAGAATTGCATCATTAGTTTTTCCCTCCTTTCTAACAGTTTTCTGCAGTTTTACAACAACTTTCACTAATCTAACTATCTCTGGATGTGTGGACTTCCAGAATTCCCTCACCAATGTGGCCATTGCTGACTGTTCTAGAAGTTGGAGATATCTGGAAAATGTCCAGATAGGTAAAGATTAATTCACACCTTCTCTGAACAGGATTCTAAAGTTTTAAATAGTACTTGTAATTGATTAGGAATAATCATTTTAGGATCAACAAGTCAATAAATCTCCTGATTTCTCCATTTTCTGTGGAAATAAATTCTACTTGATGTATTAGGAGAAGTGGGTGCTACTTCATGAAATTTACACTATATAATTTTCTCCAAACCATTGAAGTCCTATTGTTTTGACTTACAAGCCCTATAACTCCCAGTCAGTATGGCAATGTTGAGTGGGAATTATGAGAGGCCATATCTGGATGTCATTAGGATCACGAAACAAGCAAAAGAAATGTATTAGATGTTGAAATGCCACAAAATGTTTATAACACATTTCTGAATTATCAGCTTTTAAATATGTTGCCATGTGTATCAAGGCTGAGTATACTTCAAAAATGATTAGGCAGAAATTCTTTAGACTTCACACAAGTATGGCACTTCCCTGTTATTCGGCTATGAAACGGAGATGAGCACCGGCCCCTAGAGTCGGAAACAACTAGCATGCATGTGCGGGGGAACCTTTACCTTTTACCTTATTACATTTGTGCAAGTTCCAAAGCACTTTTCCAAATAATCTTTGAAGTATGCCCAGCCTTAATAGGTATGCCTCAGTAGTACCTGGATGTCTGTGTCTAGGCTTGAGAGCTAAAGCTCAGGTTAGTAGTTGGAAGGGAGACCACTAAGAAATCCCAGGATTGTAAGATAGCCTTGGAAGTAAAAAAAAAACACCTCAAGAGGAGGCAAAGCTACACCACTGTTGTATTGTTCCAAGATAACAGCAATATGTGTTATCAGGAGTTAAGCTCCACCTGAAGGCATCTTACTTTTATTTCTGCTCAAGTAAGCTTTTATCCATATGTAAAATGAAAAGAAAGAATGAAAAAAATGGAAACAGCAATTTCATTTTACTTATATAAAGTCGCAATTTCTCAAAGGTATTTTACTAATCACTTTTAAATCTGAACTGCGGTATTTATGATAGCACTTGACATCTGTAATGGAAAATGGGAAAGACCTTGGGAACCTAGGTAAAGAGGCACTTCCAGAGTCAGATAAGAACCCATAGCTCAGTTCAGAGTCAGATAAGAGCTCATAGCTGGATAGTAAGCAAGGAAAGAGACTCAGAAGAGACCTTCTCTAGTTTCTTAGGCAGTAAAGAAGGCGGACAAATTGTACTTTCATACTTGTAAGATTATTCAGTCAATATAGTATTACAATAAAGTAGAATTAATGTTTGTGATTCCTATCTGGTTTACCCTGCAGTGCTGACAACATCTGAGTCAGAATTTCTCTCTTCCACAAAGCATCAGCTTTAGGAACTTTTTACCTGAGCCTTTACAGCCAAGTGAAAGGCACCCCGCTTGAAGGGAAGCATGGTGTCCTCTCGGTTCCTAGTACCTTCTGGATAAACCCATATCCTTAACTGGGTAGGTGAACAGCAGGGGAAAACAAAAAAGACCACCAGTTACAATGTGAAAAGTGCAGCCTATCTTCTGAAAACATTTCAGGCCTTATTCAGCTATTTTGTCTAAAGAATTGTCCTACTACCCAGAAAAGAAATGCACAGCCTGACTCATTCTTAATCTGCTACTTCCTATGCTAACTGCCCCAGGTTGACTGGGAAAGGATGGAGTGAAAAATGAGCTCATATCCCAAGGAAGAACCTTTGAATGACTAGGTCCCAATAAAAAAAGAGGCATATTAGGGACATTTGCTTTTAAGATAGACAAATAGAGGCTCTCTGCAATCTTCTGGCTGAATTCATAAAAGTCAGGGAATCTGGAAAAAGTCTGCCATATTACTCATCTTTACCGTTTCTATAAAATAGCTAGAGTTTTCCGCTTAACTCATCCTTTTACTCCAGGAATAAACAACACACTACATATGAATAAATCACTCTCAATTGATGTCAACAGCATCTCTGCCCACCTTATTTCTTTCTTATTTCTCAAAATAAGAAAGAAAATACATATGTTGCAAAGGTCCTGCAAGGTTAGTAGAAATCATCAGGGGGTGGGAGAGGGAAGGAACTCTTTCATCTTTTGGTAAAGGTCAACAGGTATTTAGTGAGGAACCATGGCTAGAGTGGCAGCCATTTTGTGAACAGAACATTTTTCAGAGGAGCCATTTTGTGATGCCCCACCTCAGCCACTCATTTTAAATTCTAATGAGTGGCAGGTCTAAGGTTTTTATTCTAATTTTTTTCCTCATAGGAGTAGATCTGTGATTCCAGAAAGGCATAGTCCAAGAGTAGTATGCTTGGATTGTCATTGCCTTTCCATGTTTGGTAAAGGCTGCATCAGTTAAAGGCTGGGGATATTAGCAAGGGAGGGGAGGTAGAAAAACTCTTCCAGGTTTCAGGATACCCTAGTTTGGACACTGTCGTGCCTCCATATTAGCAATCCCAGCATTCACCATCTGCCCCTCTGAAGTAAACTTTTCCACACATCTATTTCTATTCTATTCTCCCTAAAGCACCAAATACCAATTCTCCCTCCATTTGTCTTTTATTCAGACAGAGAGAAAATGTCTTTAGAGCCAAAATTGAGATAATAGTGGCAGAACTGTATCCTTTACATGGACATATTCATGTATTTTCTTGGCATCATGTATGAAAATGGTTTGCCAGTGCTATCTTCTAGGATATTTTCCTAATTTTGTAATCTAGTCAACTCTAGGATTTCCTAGCAGTCCCTCATCCAAGTCCTGGCTGGCTGTAATCTTGCTTAGCTTCTTTGACATCCAATCAGGTTGGCAAGAGATTGTATTCATAATAATAATAATAATAATAATAATAATAATAATAATAATAATAATAATAATAATAATAATAATAATAATAATAATAATAATAATAATAATAATAATAATAGACCTTTATTGTCAGTACAACATGTGTACATTGAGATTAGCTGAGCCTCCCCCCGTGCTCTCTCCCCCCAACACACAGTTACAACAAACCCTCCATCCTACCACACCATGTGAACCAACTACACCACACACCGGCCTCCCAAGTCAATTCTCCATAAGTTCACAGAGATTATATCCCATTTAAAAGCCTAACAGCCCACGGATAAAAGCTATTTTTCAGCCTGTTGGTACGGCTGGCTATACTCCTATATCTCTTACCGGATGGTAGGAGAGTAAAGAGATACCGTCCAGGGTGTGAGTCATCCCTGAGAATTTTCCTCACTCTTCCAAGGCAGCAAGCCCTGGCGATGTCATCCAGTGGTGTCAGGGAACAGCCCACAATGTCTTGTGCTGTGCTCACTACCCTCTGTAATACTTTCCTGTCCATAGCTGTCAGACCAGCATACCAAACCACAATACCATACGAGAGGACGCTCTCTATAGTAAACCAGTAAAAGAGGGTCATTAGCCGTTGTTCTACCCTGTTCTTCCGCAAGACCCTAAGAAAGTGAAGCCTCTGTTGGGCCTTTCTAGCCACTTGGGTTGTGTTAACTTTCCAGGTCAGATCTTCACAGAGGTAGACTCCCAGAAATTTAAAGGAGGAAACTCTCTCCACACAGTCCTCCCCGATGTAAAATGGGGTAGGTTCCTCCTTTTTTCTCCAGAGGTCTAACACCATCTCTTTCATCTTGACAATGTTCAGGTGCAAGTTGTTGTTACTACACCATATGGATAGTTTTTGTACCTCCGCCCTATATGCTATCTCATCCCCACCTGTAATAAGACCCACCACAGTTGTATCATCTGCGAACTTGATTATCGCAGTGGATGGGTCAGATGATACACAATCATAAGTGTATAAAGAGTACAGGTAGGGGCTAAGCACACAGCCCTGTGGCGTGCCGGTGCAAAGCTTCAGGAGGGTGGACAAAGCAGACCCGACCCTCACTGTTTGTAACCGATCCCTAAGAAAGTCTTGAATCCAATCGCTGATGGCGGGGGAGAATTTCAAGTTAGTCAGCTTCTCGATGAGAATGCTCGGCAAAATGGTGTTGAAAGCCAAGCTGTAGTCTGTAGTCAACAAAAAGCATCCTGACATAACTTCCAGGTCTCTCGAGATGACTTGCTACAGAGTGTAAAGCAGTAGCTATGGCATTGTCTGTCGACCTATTTCCCCTGTAGGCAAATTGATGTTTATCAAAGTCCAGTGGGAGGCATGTCCTAAGATGTTGGAGAACCAATCTTTCGAAGCATTTCATGACTACAGACATTAATGCAATAGGTCTGTAGTCATTGAGGCACTCAACTGCAGTTTTCTTGGGGACTGGGACAATGGTAGCTGCTTTCAAGCATGATGGTACACATGGCGTTTGCAAGGAGATGTTAAAAATCCTTGTCAGGACCCCTGCTAATTGATCGGCACAATTCCTGACCACTGTCCCCAGCACCCCATCTGGGATTCACAGGCTTCAATACAGCTCTCACTTGGTGTTCACACAGGGTGAGTGGCTGAGAGTCAGAAGGCCGGCCAGCAAAGACTACGGGGTCTGGTCTTTTAACCTCGTAGCGGGCGAAGAAGATATTCAGCTCCTCAGCCAACGAGGCATCAGTGTTTGCCATGCTCCTCGTGCTGCCCTTATAGTTGGTTAAGTGCTGCAGTCCCTGCCATACTTGCCTCGGATCGTTATTCGCTAAGTGATTCTCCACCTTTTGTTTGTATTGTTGTTTTGCCATCCTAATGCCTCTTCTGAGATTTGCCCTGGCCTCTCTGTATGCATCCCTGTCCCCTGCCTTAAAGGCAGAATCCCGGGCTCTCAGGAGTGATCGTATCTCTGCAGTCATCCAGGGTTTACAGTTCCCGTAAACTCTAATGCACTTATCTGTTGTCACACTATCAGTGCATGTTCTAATATAAGACAGTACGGCATCTGTATGTGAATTTAGAAGGCTCCAGAATAACTCAGCTATAATGAGATGTACTGGTTTCTTCCATGTGTGGCCATTGAGGTGTAATATATTCAGTGGCTAATTGTTTAAGATTCCATATAAAAGAAGGGTGGTGAAGAGGCCAGTTTTTTATAGTAAGATGGTATCATAAATTAACTTCTCTTCACATTCTCACCGTTAACAGTATTTGGAACTAAGCTGAGAATAATAGTAAAGAGGAGAAATAGAGGGAGGCAATCATTTCTAAAAGCTTGAGCATCCATATATCACTTTGTCCCTTCCAGTTATGTGAGCAAAGTAGGCTCAAAGAACTAATGGTCCTTTAACAAAGATAATCCCCCCCCACACACACACAAAATACACAAGAGCATTCCTGATTTCAGGGATCCTTCCTCTGCAGACAAAGAGGTTTTAGGTAATTTGAGATCTTAGGAGCATTTGTTTTAGTACCTATTGTTGTTGTTGTTAGTTGCGAAGTCGTATCCGACCCATCGCGACCCTATGGACAATGTTCCTCCAGGCTTTCCTGTCCTCTACCATCTTCTGGAGTCCATTTAAGCTCACGCCTACTGCTTCAGTGACTCCATCCAGCCACCTCATTCTCTGTCGTCCCCTTCTTCTATTGCCCTCAATCTTTCCCAGCATTAGGCTCTTCTCCAGTGAGTCCTTCCTCCTCATTAGGTGGCCAAAGTATTTGAGTTTTAGCTTCAGGATCTGGCCTTCTAAAGAGCAGTCAGGGTTGATCTCCTCTAGGACTGACCGGTTTGATCGCCTTGCAGTCCAAGGGACTCGCAGGAGTCTTCTCCAGCACCACAGTTCAAAGGCCTCAATTCTTTTGCGCTCAGCCTTTCTTATGGTCCAACTTTCACTGCCATACATTGCAACTGGGAAGACCATAGCCTTGACTATACGCACTTTTGTTGACAGGGTGATGTCTCTGCTTTTTAGTGTGCTGTCTAGATTTGCCATGGCTTTCCTCCCGAGGAGCAAGCGTCTTTTAATTTCTTGACTACAGTCCCCATCTGCAGTGATCTTAGAGCCCAGGAAAATAAAATCTGTCACTACCTCAATTTCTTCCCCATCTATTTGCCAGGAATTCAGAGGGCCGGATGCCATGATCTTGGTTTTCTTAATGTTTAGTTTCAACCCAACTTTTGCACTCTCCTTCTTCACTCGCAACAAGAGACTCTTCAGTTCCTCTTCACTTTCTGCCATTAGAGTGGTATCATCTGCATATCTTAGGTTGTTATTTCTTCCAGCAATCTTAATTCCAACTTTTGACTCCTCTAGCCCTGCCTTTCTCATGATGTGCTCTGCATATAAGTTAAATAGGCAAGGCGACAGTATACAGCCTTGCCGGACACCTTTCCCAATTTGGAACCAATCAGTGGTTCCGTGTCCAGTTCTCACTGTTGCTTCTTGGCCCGCATATAGGTTTCTCAAGAGACAAGATGTTCTGGTACTCCCATCTCTTTAAGAACTTGCCACAGTTTGTTATGATCCACACAATCAAAGGCTTTAGCATAGTCAATGAAGCAGAAGTAGATGTTTTTCTGGAACTCTCTAGCTTTCTCCATGATCCAGCGTATGTTGACAATTTGATCTCTAGTTCCTCTGCCTCTTTGAAATCCTGCCTGTACTTCTGGTAGTTCTCGATCCACATACTGCTGGAGTCTAGCTTGTAGGATTTTAAGCATAACTTTACTAGCATGAGAAATGAGTGCAATGGTGCGATAGTTTGAACATTCTTTGGCACTGCCTTTCTTTGGAATTGGAATGTAAACTGATCTTTTCCAATCCTGTGGCCACTGTTGAGTTTTCCAAATTTGCTGGCAAATTGAGTGTAGCACTTTTACTGCATCGTCTTTTAAGATTTTGAATAGCTCAGCTGGAATACTGTCACCTCCACTAGCTTTGTTGTTGCTCAGCTTTTCTAAGGCCCACTTCACTTCACATTCTAGGATGTCTGGCTCGAGGTCAGTGACCACCTCATTGTGATTATCAGGGACGTTAAGCTCATTCTTGTATAGTTCTTCTGTGTAATTTTGCCATCTCTTCTTAATCTCTTCTGCCTCTGTTAGGTCCCTGCCATTTTGGTCCTTTATCATGCCCATTTTTGCATTGAACGTTCCCTTCATCTCTCCAATTTTCTTGAAAAGATCTCTGGTCCTCCCTATTCTATTGTTTTCTTCTATTTCTTTGCACTGTTCATTTAAGAAGGCATTCTTATCTCTTCTAGCTATTCTCTGGAATTCTGCATTCAATTGGGCGTATCTTTCTTTTTCTCCCTTGCCTTTTGCTTCCCTCCTTTCCTCAGCTATTTGCAAAGCTTCCTCAGACAGCCATTTTGCTTTCTTGCATTTCTTTTTCTTTGGGATGGTTTTGGTTGCTACCTCTTGTACAATGTTGCGAACCTCTGTCCATAGTTCTTCAGGCACCCTGTCTATCAGATCTAATTCCTTAAATCTATTTGTCACCTCTACTGTATATTCAACGGGGATATGATTTAATTCATACCTGACTGGCCTGGTGCTTTTCCCTACTTTCTTCAGTTTAAGCCTAAACTTTGCAACAAGAAGCTCATGGTCTGAGCCACAGTCAGCTCCTGGTCTTGTTTTTACTGACTGTATAGAGCTTCTCCATCTTTGGCTGCAGAGCATATAGTCAATCTGATTTCTGTGTTGACCGTCTGGTGATGTCCATGTGTAGAGCCGTCTCTTGGGTTGTTGGAAAAGAGTGTTTGCTATGACCATCGTATTCTCTTGACAAAATTCTATCAGCCTGTGCCCTGCTTCATTTTGTACTCCAAGGCCAAACTTGCCTGTTATTCCGGTTTTCTTTTGGCTTCCTACTTTAGCATTCCAATCCCCCATGATGATAAGGACATCATTTCTGGGTGTTAGTTCTATAAGGTGCTGTAGGGCTTCATAGAACCGGTCAATTTCATCCTCTTCAGCACCGGTGGTTGGGGCATAGACTTGGACTACTGTGATATTGAATGGTTTGCCTTGCATTCGAACTGAGATCATTCTGTCATTTTGAGGATTGTATCCCAGTATTGCTTTTCCTACTCTTTTATTGACTATGAAGGCTACTCCATTTCTTCTGAGGGATTCTTGCCCGCAGTAGTATACCTGATGGTCATCTGAATTAAATTCACCCATTCCTGTCCATTTTAGTTCGCTGATACCTAAGATGTCGATGTTCAGTCTTGTCATCTCTTGTTTGACCACGTCCAGCTTTCCTTGATTCATGGATCTTACATTCCAGGTTCCTATGGAGAAAAAATCTTTACAGCATCGGACTTTCCTTTCACCACCAGACATATCCACAGCTGAGCGTCCTTTCGGCTTTGGCCCAGTCACTTCATTCTTTCTGGCGCTACTAGTACTAGCCCTCTGCTCTTCCCCAGTAGCATATTGGACTCCTTGTATAGTACCTATACAATGCAGGTTTTTAAAACTATTGTCCTAAGGCTATCTTTCCCAGCAAGTGCCATCCAGATGTGTTGGATTTCAAATACCCATAAACCTCAACTAGCAGGGCTTTCATTATAAGGATAAGTCCAACTTCACTCATTGAAGGAGAGTGGGGAAGATGCTTGGAGAAGAGGAAGTTGCTGAATACTAGGTCAGATTATCTGTCCATCTAGCCAAGTCCAATCTTCTCTGGTTGCCAATGACTTCAAGATTTCAGTCAGAAATTGAATTCTCATTTGCTCCTTCTAATTGTAAATACTAGAACTTGGGATCTTCTGTGAACAAAGAACATAGCTTTCACCAGTGGTGGGATTCAAATATGTGAGCAACCGGTTCCGGAAGTCCATTTTGGGCCTAGGCAACAAAAAGTTAGCTATTGGTTCTGCCGAAGTGGTGCGAACTGGCTGAATCCCATCACTGGCTTTCACCTTGACGAATAGTCCATACCAACAGCTGCAGCAGTTTTACAACCATACTTGGATCCCTTCCATTTTCATGCTTCTTCCAAAATAAAATAATATCCCCAAATTTCTCTCTCAGTGCTCACCTTCTCATGCTGCATCCTCTCTGCAAGGTGCTCTAAGGTGTCCCTTGCTTGGCGCTTCTTTTTGCGATCAATGAAAACTAAGTTGCATAACCAGGCAGAGAAACCCAGAGGCCCCCAGTATAGCAGCTCTTTTTTGGTAATTGGTACACAGCGCTTTGGCAGGACCTCCGCCATTGCTAGAGAGAAAGAAAGAAAGAAACAGAGGAATGAGAAATAATAATCTGAAATTCAAATAATCTGAATAATCCAGATATATTTATTTATTTATTTATTTAATAATATTTATATACCGCCCTTCTCCCGAAGGACTCAGGGCGGTGAACAGGGCAAGAATAAAAATACAAAGTTACAAAAATTAAAAAAGGATTAAATATATGCCCACTAAAAACAGTAAATACAATATTAAAACCCCAATAAAACAACAATAACCCCCCCCCAATCCCCCATCAGGCCAGGCCGGCTTGTTCGAATAAGAATGTTTTTAGATCGCGACGAAAGGAGCAAAGATCGGGCGCCATCCGGAGCTCAACCGGTAACTGATTCCATAGCTCCGGGGTGCCCACAGAGAAGGATCTCCCCCTGGGGGCCACCAATCGACATTCTCTGATCGGTGGCACCCTGAGGAGGCCCTCTCTGTGGGAACGCACAGGGCGAAGGGAAGTTGATGCCGGCAGCAGGTGTTCCCTAAGGTACTCCGGACCCCTGCCATGTAGGGCCTTAAACACCATTACTAGTACCTTGAATCTCACCCGGAAGACAACTGGCAACCAATGCAGCTCACGGAGCAGAGGTGTAACATGGGAGTATCGGGAGACTCCCAACACAACTCTCGCGGCTGCATTCTGTACCAGTTGGAGCCTCTGGGTGGTCCTCAAGGGCAGCCCCATGTAGAGAGCGTTGCAGTAGTCCAGACGAGAGGTCACGAGCGCGTGAGTGACCGTGCATAAGTCATCCCGGCCTAGATAGGGCCGCAACTGGCGCACCAGGCGAACCTGGGCGAAAGCCCCCCTAGTCACAGCCACTATGTGATCTTCCAGAGTGAGCCGTGAATCTAGGAGGACTCCCAAGTTGCGAGCCCTATCTACGGGGGGGTAATAATTCACCCCTCATAGAGAGAGGTGGAATATCCGAATTAACCCGGGATGCAGGTATGCAAAGCCACTCAGTCTTGTCGGGGTTGAGTTGAAGTCTGTTCCTCCCCATCCAGACCCGAACCGCCTCCAGGCAACGGGACATCACATTGAGGGCATCACTGGGGTGGTTTGGGGTCAAAATAAAAAGCTGATGATACCCAACTGATGATACCCAACTCCAAAGCCACGAATGATCTCACCCAGCGGTTTCATATAGATGTTGAACAGGAGAGGCGAGAGGACCGACCCCTGAGGAACTCCACAAACGAGAGACCTTGAGGTCGACCTCTGCCCCCCTGTCAACACCGACTGCGAACGTCCCAGGAGATAGGAGGAGAACCACTGCAAAACCGTGCCTCCCACTCCCAATCCCCTGAGACGCCGCAGCAAGATACCATGGTCGATGGTATCGAAAGCCGCTGAGAGGTCTAATAGGACTAGGACAGAGGAATGTCCCCTGTCCCGAGCCCTCCAGAGATCATTCACCAGAGCGACCAATGCCGTCTCTGTGCTGTACCTGGGCCTGAAACCCGATTGGTACGGGTCTAGATAATCCGCTTCATCCAGGACCAGAGGGAGCTGATGCGCCACCACACTCTCAACAACCTTCGCAAGGAAGCGAAGGTTGGAGACCGGACGAAAGTTGTTCAACACAGCTGGGTCCAAGGCAGGCTTCTTGAGGAGAGGCCTCACCACCGCCTCTTTCAAGACGGCGGGGAAGCTACCCTCACTCAAAGAAGCCGATATAACTGCCTGGAACCAGCTTCGTGTCCTCTCCCGGGCTGCATAAACCAGCCAGGAAGGGCACGGGTCCAATAAACATGTGGTGGAGCTCAGCCTCCCCATAATCCTGTCCACTTCCTCCGGAGTCACAGAATCAAACTCCTCCCAGGTAATATCGACAAGACCGCCCGTGTCCTGATCGTCAGACTCTGACCAGTCAGAGTCCAGACCGGTCCGAATCCGAGCGATTTTGTCCGACAGATGTTGGTTAAACTCCTCGGCACGACCCTGCAAGGGTTCCTCCCTCACCTCTTGATTAAGGAGGGAGCGAGTCACCCTAAACAGGGCGGCCGGGCGATTATCTGCGGACGCGATAAGGGTAGCAAAGTGATTAGACCTCGCCACCCTTATCGCAGCGAGATAAGACCTAATATAGGCTCTTAGTCGCAATCGGTCGGATTCGGATCGGCTGGATCTCCAACCGCTCTCTAGGCCCCGTCTCCGACGCTTCATCTCCCGGAGCTCCACGGAAAACCATTGAGCTCGACGGGATCTGCACTGGGTCAGGGGCCGCAAGGGTACAACTCGGTCAAGAACCTCAGTGGCTGCCCTTTCCCAGGCTTCCACTAAGGCGTCCGCCGAGCTGTGAGTGAAGGAGGCAGGTGGGGACGCCAGCGCTGCCTGGAACCTCTCAGGATCCATTAAGCGTCTGGGGCGGTACCATCTAATTGGTTCCACACACCCACGGTGGGGAGTGGCAAAACGGAAGACCAGCCGCAGGAGATGATGATCGGTCCATGACAGGGGCATAACAATTGGGGAGCCCCCACCAAGATCATCTAACCACCGTCCAGATAAGAAAATCAGGTCAAGGGTGTGGCCTCCCACATGAGTCGGTCCCGAAATTACTTGCGTCAGGTCCATGGCCATCATGGAAGCCATGAACTCCCGAGCTAACTCAGATGATCCTCCCAGGGATGGTAGATTGAAGTCCCCCAAAACTATAAGTTTCGGGAACTCAATCACCAACCCAGAGAGGACATCGAGAAGCTCAGGCAGGGCTGCTGCTGCGTGACTAGGCGAAAGGTACACCAGCAGCAAGCCCAACTGCGCACCAGGGCCGCATCTCAGGAAGAGAGACTCACACCCGACTATCTGGGGAACGGTGGCCTCCCGCGGACACAAGGTCTCCCTCATAACAACAGCCACTCCCCCACCCCTGCCCTGAGCCCGAGGCCAGTGTAGCACCCGGAAACCTGGTGGGCAAAGATCAACCAGAGGAATACCGCCCTCTGGGCCCAACCAAGTCTCCATGATGCAAGCCAGGTCCGCCTGCTCACCCTCGACCAAGTCGCGGACGAGAGGAGCTTTATTAGCAATAGACCTGGCATTCAAGTACACCAGCCGGAGCTCAGGGGCTGCACATCCTAACGTATCTCCCAAATCAACCTTCTATGCAATTTTGAGGCTGGGAAGAGTGGAAAACAAAATCATACTTACTCTGGGTTTACAAACTGTATTAAGCCATAATGTGATTTATTTTATTTGTGTGAATTCAGTCACTGTAGTTTATGAAATACATATTAAACAAAAAAATAAATAGACGAGTGGCGCAGAACGGTGTTCAGAAAAACTGGATGACTTTTGAGATTGACAGTGGCTTGGAGAGACTGTCTGGTGAATTTAACCCTTTTTGTAATGTCTTAATAGACTTTTTTCTTTCTTTTTTCCCATTCAGGTGTTTGTTTTATCTCCATCCATCTCTCTTTTCTTTCTCTTTCCTTTCTCTATTTCCCTCCTAATTTTTGGCTATATCTATTGAAGACAGTATAGGTTTTTACAGGTAGTCCTCGACTCATGAGTCTGCCTGCTATGGTTGCAAGTTGTGATGGTCATTAAGTGAGGTGACATGATTGCCTCACTTAATAACCCTGATCCTTGCTCTCCCTGATGCAATCATTAAATGAGTGCCCAGATCATTAAGTAAAATTGCCTTAGGGGGTTCCAAAGTCTCCCCCACCCCTGAGATCCCCCATGCTTTACTTCCCACCCCTCAGTGTTCTCACAGGTCTTGGACCTGGTTTTCCCTACATTGGGTTCCTGTAGGCCTATTCTCATTTCACAGGAGGGAATGGCCACAAGAAACTGTTGTCATACCAAAATGGCAGCCACTTCCAGGAGGTAACTGTGCAGTTAAGGGTTGGAAGGGTCTGTTCTGCTTCCTTAATACGGTCTGTACCATACTGTGGAGATTTCTGATGCTTTCTGTAGTGCTGCACAGAGTAAATTAGGGAAGCAGAATTGACTGTTTTGTCCCTGGGCTGGGTGGTTGCATTCCAGAAGCAGCCATCATGTTCAGATCAGTCACAATTCCTTGTGGCTGCTTAGAAAATGGCAAGCCCTTCTGGGATGCAGCCACTCAGCCCAGAGACACAATGGGGTAAAGTGGCTTGCCTTTCTTCCCTAACTTGAAATCCAGAGCCCCTGTTCTTATCTTTGAAAAGTAAATGCACAGTGGGGGAGGAGGGGGTGAAGATCTGGAAGGTGGGAAGGGCCAAAGCTTGTGAGGACCAGTGGGAGGGAAAAGCTTCCCTTACTTCAAAATGGGGTTGTAAGTAGCTTTTGGAGGGCTCTGTCATAACTTTGAAAGGTTACTAAGCAGACAGATGTAGGTTGAGGACTACTTGTAATGGCGTGTTTCTGAATGCAACATAATGGTTGCTCTATGCAGATGGGAGTCAATTAATATTATTAAGTGGGCTACCTTATTTTACTGGTAATTTGTTTTAATCAGTAGTTTTTCAGTATATTTTTTTCATGGCCTTGCCTTGAACAGTGTATGGCTTCCAGTAGGTAAATGCAACACATAATACGATACACACATTTATAGGGTTGGGTGGGTGGGTGAGAGAATATTTCTAGGAACTGCATGAGCTGAAGTTGCTAACCATAAGCTAATTAGGTGAGGGACATTACATATGGTCTTTTTTCTGTCTTTGTTCTTTCTATCTACTTTTTTGGAGGTGATCTTAAATTAAAAGTTGTCTTATTATTTTATATAGTATTAAGTTTACCAGCAGCAATTGAAGTGGATATTATACAATACTGTATCTGTTCAGTTATATTGTATGATTTGCCAAGTGTATATTTATAAAAAAAATAAGCAGGTAGACCTTTTGTCAATAATTTCCAAGTGAGCAAACCTTTTGCAACTTTATCTGGATGCATCAAAATATTGCAGAACTCAGATTTAGTAATTTTTACTTTATTTGGAATTTTTACTTTATTTTAAAACATCTCTTTAAAACTGGAAGCTTCTATCTACTAAGATTCATCCTGTGCTTTTATCTTGCCTTCTATTCATGGGGAAAGAAGATTGAGAGGACAATATAAATAAAAGTCATTAATAACATTCAAATCATTTGGAATCAAAATTCAAAACATTCATACAACATTCCAGATGTGATAGGCTATTTGCATACCAAGAAGATCAAAATTTGTCTGATGGTTGCAAACAATCACATATGATTGCTTGATATTCAAATTCTCAGAGCCCTGCACAGTGAATGTGATGTTGTAGATATATTTGAGTGGACGAATGCAGTAGCAGGCTAACCTGTAAAGAGCAGAAAACAAAAATATAGTTTAGGGGAAACGTCTTCAAAGTAATCAATATTAACACCCCCTGAAGAACATTATTGTTGTTGCTATTATTGTTATTCATAGTTAAATAGTATTTATTACATTATTTTCATATAAAAATGTTTGGGGGTTGACCACCTAAAGAATTTGGGGACACATGGTTTAGGAAAAAAAGAACACATTGCAACTCTTTCTTTTCTTTTCCATCTTGTATTCACTGCAGCTCACTTAATCAGATGTATAATATTATGACATGGTACATGGGAATAACTTTGGGGAGAGGGATGGGAGAGATGTTGCCCAGCGAATGACCTTGGGGGTGGGAAGAGATGTTGCCCAGAGAAGAGGGAGCAGCCCATAGCTGTTTAATGGTAAGAGGGAAAAATTCAGAAACAATCTTTTCTGACTTATGAGGTTGAAAAAAGAGATGGTAGGAGATTTGTACTTTCAGACTTGCAAGATTCTGCTAGGTACCCTTGCAATAAAGTAGAATGTAGTAGTAGTAGTAGTAGTAGTAGTAGTAGTAGTAGTAGTAGTAGTAGTAATGATGTTGGAAGAGGCCATAGAGTTGGAAGGGAATTTAGCTCATTAGAACTGGAGAAGATAACAAAATACAAAGACCTACAAATAGAAATAGAAAGACTGTGGCAAAGGCAAGCTAGGATAGTACCAATAGTAACAGGTGCCTTGGGTGCAATCCCAAAACAACTGGAGCACTATTGGCATTGACAAATTCGCCATTAGTCAATTGCAAAAGGTGGCCTTACTAGGAACTGCTTCCATCCTGCGACGATATCTATAATACCATCAAACATCCACATCTGCCTATCCCAGGTCCTTGGTAAGGACTTGACAGGTAGACAAAAATGCCAAATCCAATCTGAACATCTGGCTGACTGTGCAATGATCAATAATAATGTTGGAAGGGGCCATAGAGTTGGAATGGAATTTAGCTCATTTGATCTGTTTTCTCTGTTAATGTCCTTGGGAAGGCTAACAAGGAGGACTGAAACTGGGGTGTGATGGTAGGGGGAAACACCCAGAATCACTTATATGACATGGGCAGTCTAAAAGTAATAAAATAAACTAAATAGTTTGTGGGGGAAAGAGATGGGAAGATAAATTGATTATGAACATGAATATTACATGTGAGACAAATTAAAGCTTTATCAATTAACAATTATAACATGTTTAAAAACAATTTGCGTATGTTGACATCTTTTGAAATTGCTTGAAATCTTTTGAAGTATCTTCAAAAAGATTTTGCTCGATGTTGTTAAAATCCTATTTTCCCTAAAAAGTCACTTTATGGTTTGCTGTGGACTGTGCTGGAAGATTGAAATGTTCTGATATTACTTTGAGTCCTGATTTCAAACTTGTTTCCATTAATCCTTTTTTACAAAATATTTGTTCAATTTATTCTACATAAAATTCAGAAGGCATTGTTGGCAGATGATGGCATGTGTAGGCATCTCTAATTTTCTTTTTGTATCTGTTGGGGCCTGTGATGGGACAAATCAAAAATGGTATCTGCTTGTAGGATCTTATTATCTGTTTTACTTTTTGATTGTGAAAAAATAATCAGGCTGGATGGTTGTATGCTAGTATGGGCTTGCTTACTCAATGCTTGAGAAAATGCAATGTCATTGTACAGCATGGGCTGTAACCTATTTATAATGTATTTGAATGGTTTGAGCTGTAGGTGACAAACTGTAGAACAGAGGTGTCAAACTCGTAACGTCACATGACCTGTTGTGACATATCGCGACTTTTTTGCCATCGCCGGCAATGGGGTGGACACAATGGGGTGCATCCAGCTTGTGGGTCGGCAGTTTGACACCCCTGCTGTAGAATCTTGGTTCTAAATATTCTGTTTCTGTGGTCTGCCCTTTAATAGATCCTCCTGAAAATTGATCTGGCTCCATTGATTTATCCATTGATCTTTTTGGTGGCCAATTTAAAACCTACATCAATTGAGTAACTTTATGTATTTGAGTAAGTGAGCTGTAGTTCACAAAAGTGTATATGCCTTAATAACATTATTCAGAAAAGGTGATACCAATCTCCTGATATTTTGCCATTCTAGAATAACATAGCTATCCTCCTTTAATGTTTACTTATGTTATGGAAATATTATATGGCTATATATTTCCTCTGTTAATTTTTTACTCTTATATTACTGTAGAAGAAAAGCCTCTTTTCATTCCCTTGTTTTATTTATGACCATCTTGGGTTTTAGAATAATACAAGTATGGATCCATATTTCTTCCTACCTGTTCCTCTAATCTTGATTTCCCCTCCCTGATTTTCCATTATTATTTCAATGCCTCCTCAACGTCTTTCTCCCACCACTAAAGAGATTAAAATCTCTCCTACAAGGCACAAATAAGATTCACCTATATCTGACTACAAGCATACAATATTTAAACTTCTTCATTTACAAGACACTGTGTCTGGCACTTTTAATCATTGTTTTATTCAACCTTCTGATCATTCAATTGCATCAAGATATTCTTTCTATCATTGCTTCTATTATTTCCTCTCCTTTCTATATTGTCTGATTGATTTAAAAAGCATCTGTATGCAAGAAATATATATATAAAAACACATCATGTGGTAATGATGAGATGTAGTAAGTTAAACCCACCTCACAGGGTTGTCGCTATGGGGAAAACAGGAGGAAGAAGTACCATGTTTCCCCGAAACACACACACACACACACACACACACACACACACACACACACAGAGAGAGAGAGAGAGAGAGAGAGAGAGAGAGAGAGAGAGAGAGAGAGAGAGAGAGAGAGAGGGGGTATGTATATTCCCCGCACCTGCTTATTTCAGGGCCCCTGCAGCCAGACCACTTGCCACTCAGTGACCTTCCCCCACCCATTCAATGACCCAGCTGCCCACCCGCATCTTCCCTTTCACTCCCCTCCCAAGCTGGACTGTCATGCTATGGAGGATGGACAGGGGAGGATTGGTCACCTTACCCAGTCCCCCTCTGCAGTTCTGGAGCCAGGACGGAGTGATGGCAAAAGACTCCGCAACAGCTGCACAAAAGTTTCATCCACCACTGGAGGGGCTTTTTTCGGTCCTGGCTGCCCCTGCTTCGCTCTGTAGATCACATGCCCAGTGGCAACCACTGCCTCCTTCTCCACCAACTGGGTGGCACAAGCCTCCCCTGCCACCTCCTTCCACCTGCCAGACACCTGCTAAAGCTGCCTGTCTGCTCTCTCCCAGCGTCTGCTTGCCTGTGATTGCAACAGCTTACAAAGGTTTCCAGGGCAGATGCTTGAGAGGCGAGGGCAGTGCCGGCAGAACACACCTTCAGGTGAGGAGAGCAGTGTGGACAGGCAGGGGGCAACTGAAGGGCAAGGGAGACGGCTTGTGCTACCCGGTCCTTCAGCTGCCCTTACCCCGTTGTAGCACCCCCATGCTCACAAATTCTCACAGACTCTGCAAGGCTCTCCAATATCTTCCAAGGCCTTCAAAAGCCATGACAGGCTTCTGGAACATTTGGAAGTGGCTTCTGCACAAGTGGGGAAGTCTTCAGTGGCTCCATGCAAACTCTTGAGTGAACAGGCTCCAGGAATGAAGGCTTTGTGCAAACGGGAACTGCCTCAGATGGGTAACATAGGCCTCTCCACAACAGGAGAAAAATGCCTGGTGGTAAGTGGCACATGAAGGAGCATTGGACAGCAAAGGCAGTGGAGAATGGCACAAGATATTTGTGAGCTGTAGCAGCAGTGCTAGAGTGGATGTAGAGGCCTGGGTTGGTGGCAGCTGGCCAAGACTGCTAAAGAGCCTAGGCCTCTATTTCAGATCCAAGCCTGGCCATGTTGCTAACAAATGCTACAGGGCTGAGCTGGGGCAGCTGCACTTTCAGCACATTCCCAGCTTGGCCTATGGCAGCAAGCCTCCCAGGGCTTCTCCCATCCTTTGAAACACCCCCACGTTCTATTTAATGACCAACACAATCGCTTAATGACGCAACTGGGAAAGCCAAGATTGTGCTCATTGAGTGAAACAGCCATGTGGATGCCTCAACATCCAATCAAAATTTCAGGCTCATTTGTGATAATAAATTGATGACTACCTGTAAGGATAGAATACTAGGGAAGATCATAAAGTTCTTGCCAAAACATTTTGTTAATGAGGCTGGAACTGGACAGAGGATGTCATAAAATAGAATGGTCCAGAACTGTTCAAGTTATTCTGACACAGTAAAATTACATCAATGTTGTTTTCACATAACATGCAATCCATCACACTCCAATCACATTTTAATTTAGTATGTTAAGCAAATAGAGTTCATGTAGTTAGTTTACCTATCTTATTTGCACCCAAAAAACGTTTAAACAGGGTTTATGTACTGCACAAACATGGCCACAGATTCTTCAGTGGGGAGTAAAAACAGTTTGAAACGGACATGGAGAAATGATAGAAATAACAGGCCCAAATTAAGAGGTAACTATTAAAAAGCTTCCCTCTCCACCTGCCCTCCTCCAGGTCAGACTGCTTCCTTTCAAAAAGTGACATAAACAAATGGAGGAATGTCAGGGAATTCTGCCTTTATTATTTGCTCTTCATATTCAAAAGCAAATATCTTTCAGGGCTCCAAGTAACCCAGCAAGAGTTCAGTGATCATTTGTTATTCCCTTTAGGGCATGCAATATATTTTTCTATATATAATTCTATCTGCTGTTATCAAATGTAATTTAGGTGTGGATATTTCTGAACTTGCTTAAGCTTGCTTATCAGAGAATACACAAAGGACTGGAGGTGTGTAATATATTCTTCTGAGATAATTAAATGTGTATTGAGAAATACATATTTATTTGGCCTTGATGAATTTCAGAGTTTCATTCTAGCTCCGAGTGGAGAGTGAGTGTCAGGACTAGCATCCTGCTACATCACTTTGACCATTTCATGCATACCCTGAGATGACATTTTGAGGACCCCGTAGCAGATCAGCGCACTGCCACTCAAATTGAGATCATCAGACAAGGAAAACGACCCATTACAGTGTACATTTAAGAATTCTAAAGTCTAGCTGTTCAACTGGGGGATCAGCCACAGTTGATCCTGACGGATTACTTCTGAGAAGTGCTGAGTTGAGAGCTGTATTACATCTGCCTGTCCTGGGGTGCACCAAGAAATCTTCAAGGGTAGTACATCCTGGCCAGTGCAGTTGGGATTGATCTGACCACATTCCATGAATGCACTGTACAGCAGATGCAGAATCCCTACACGTCAGAGAAGAGAACCCTCAAAAGCGGGTAAGGGAGGGCCAAACTCCCGATGCTCCACCAAATACTACTAGCAAAGAGGGCCAGTGGGCTGCTGAGTGCTTAGCTCATTGGCCAACAGTCATCCCTGCAAGAAGCATCAAGAAGAAAGAGAAAGACCCTCTAAGTTGAAGCAGAGGGGCGGAAAGGAGTGGAGATTGTAGACTTCACACCATCCTCTAATGATGGCAAGGAAACTCCAACCAAGACAACTGAGGTCATTCTTGAGAGCGATAATGGAGGAGAAGATAACCCCATGGACTAGTCTTTTCCAGGAGAGGCAGAATATCAGGACTACCATCCTGCTACACCATGCTTGCTTGCTGCCAACCTGCCATGGTGGCATGAGAGGAATCGAAACAATGCATTGTGCCATCCCGTGAGAGCTGCGGCCATTCCAAGGTCACACTATGAAATGCAGAACCCTTCAGCCCATAAAAGCCAGGGACTGTTACCCAAACAATTTGTTAGAATTTAATTGGACACTTGAAGATAACCAGGGAGAAAGGTCGAAACCAGGGAAAAGCTAACTATATGCTTTTGAGTACAAAAATCCCAAATACAGCTTTGCTTCTTCTATAACTACATGGCTTTACTAAAGTGTACTTTCATTAACAATGGATTTCAGAGTCTTTCTTTTCTAACTGACCAAGTTGGGATGGTTGACAGTGAGGGGGGGGAATGAGTCAGTATAGGGATATTTAATTAGTCAGTTATCAATCATTATTTTAAAAAAAATTAAAACAGTCATGTCAGTCATTACCTCTCAGACAGAACCCAGCAAAAAAGAATAGAAAGAATTTAGAGAATGGGGACCATTTTACTCCAAATGGCTGCATTGCACATCCACTTGCATTACACAAACTCATAATGCCTCATTTATGCATATTTTTATATCACTACAACCCAACCAAAATGTTGGTGTTCCACATTTCTTTGTGTTTTTCTTTTATATACACTCTTCTAATTACATTCCTCTTCTGGGTCTTTCTGTTTAGCCACAGGTCCATCAGCCTCATTCTCTTACTCATCTACCCATCTCTTCTGTCACGTGCTGCCATACAGCACACAACACACTCACACAGTGGCTATACATGTAAGAAACATGCTTTCATTGTAATTTAGCTGTATTCCAGTCAGCTTAATAGCATGGAAGAAAGTGATTGTGAAGAAATGTTTAAAATTTATTAAAAGCTTCTTATGAGGCTTGAGTGATAGAACTCACAAGTGATTCCTTAACCTTAAACAGGCAACAACCAGGCTAGCCAATTGGAACAAAATATAATAAATCCAGATGCCAATCCTCTTCATCTCTATCCAAGGAATCATACTAGAAGGCTTAACAGCATCAACCTCACAACATCCAATTTGTTTATCATTTCATCTTCCAATTTATCTTATTATCTATCAAAAGGGCCTTTCAACAATCCATTGGCAGAATAATCAATTAAGAATCCCAAGACAGAATGCTTATTTGAACAAAAACCCCTCTTTCTGCCACAATTCTTCTCCTTATATCCTTGTTCAAAATAAGCTTTCTTCATTGCTTTTTGTCCACTAACATCAGTATTCTAGTAAAGAGTACATGGTCAACCAAAGTGCTGAAATAAAATTTTATTTTATTATAAAGTATTATGTATCAATTGATTGATTCCCCTCCTTTTACAAACAGCCCTGACTTTTTTACATCTGACAAAAACTGTAAAAAGGTTAGGGCTTTTTTAAAAAAGGAGAGGAACCAACCAATCAATAAGCATAAATTTGCCATGAGAAAGTAAATATTCAGAAATCAATTAGAATACCTTTCAGGTTTCATCTATTATTGAATTTAAAGTGGGCATCACAACATAAATTAAATGAAAACATTGAAATAGAATAGCTGCATCAATTCAATTGTGCATCTGTAAAATATTTTTATTTTACTACTGAAGTTAATTTTATTAATAATAGGAGGTTTGCATTTTTATTATTTTATGATTGGGCACTGTAAAGATTTTGAACACCTTCATTTAAATATTAAAATAACGGCATTGCCTCTACGCATTGTATTCAATTTTCTTTTACCATTGCCACTTATAATGCCCCCTCGCCTATCATGTCTGTATACACATAGAAATATTTCTGATTATCTATGGAAACACTTCAGACATCTGATGAAATGGACCATAACCATGAGTTCATACCCTAAATAATTGTTAAATCTTTTCAGTGCCAATGGATTTTTGAAAGGATAGGCTTGTGAAAAATGGGTGTTGATTAAGTCAAAACCAATATTAAAAGTAATTATGCACTCTTTGCAGGAATTACCCCCACTTCTCTGCTCTTTCTTTTGTCCCATCAGTCTTGAATAAACCACTTGCAAATGGACATAAATCAGGCCAAAAAAGGATGCCCTTAATAGCAAGATCCATCATTTTTTTCACTGTACTTCTAATTTCTTGAAGGAAAAAAAGGCTATTCTTGATCTAAATCTAAAGGTTCTCATGCTGCTTTGTAGGTAAATCTTTGTCTCCTAGGCTGAAGAATTTGGCTATCACCGGCCTATTTTTCAGAAAAATCTGATGCCAAGACATCTTTTTCTCATCCCCCAAACTGAAGCTGGAATTAACATCTACTCACTTAAAGTTTTCCACTCTTTGTCCATTGAATACAGCTACCCAAGGAGATAATGTGATAGACAGGAATAAAACCCAGCAACTGACAAAGGCCAACTTGCAGAGGAATCTGAAGATCATGCTCCATTGATAAAGTAGAAAGATCACAATTAGTATGAAGGTGGGTAAGAGAAGATCCATTGTTGCTGGAATAAAGGTGCAGATAAATATGGAGGAACAAATAACACTAGGGGAGGAAAACAGATATCCCAGGGTGGAGAAAGGGGGTGGCCCTTCTATAAGATTCAATTGGTGTTGCCTGTGGGAAGGATAGAGGAGGGACACTGACACAGAAATAGGTCAGCAGAGAGTGTGGGAGGGAATGCTCTAGAACTGCATGTGGTGTGTATTCTGAAAGATGAGAAGATTGAACCACAACAGAATAAATCATTCTGAATTTATATTATATCTTTTTTTTGGCCAGGCACTCAGTCTCTTGCAGATAAAACCAGCCTGTGTTTTCATATTTTTTTTTGTACAAAGCCTGAATACTTATCCAGGATTTTGACAAGTAGATATTGATGTTTGAAATGAGAGAGGAACAGGTAGAAGTACTCTGTTAGGTGAGCATCCTTTGGTGATGTGTTTAAAAAACCTATTAGGCACCCTTCTGAAATGAGTAACTTGTTTTTAAAAGCTGGAAAGATCCAGAACCAAGGAGGGGAAATTTTCATGAGATATGGACCAATATATGTTCTTGTGCCATGCTACTGATGACCACAAAAATATTTTTAAGGCAAAACTAGTCAGAGCATGTGAACTTTGGCCAGGGTGCGAAGCTCATTTCATTGCTTAACCAAGCATTCTCTTAAGAAACAACCTGGTACAGGATGTAGTTCAATTTGGGGGACCATTTTCATCCTTTTATAACATTAAAAAGATCCTTTCCACATGCCATGCCAGTAGACTTTCTACATCTCATATAATTGGAAGCCACTCTCTTCTTGGAGAGAAGAAGAGTAGCCCCATATAATATGGAAAATAATACCTAGTTTTTCTTAACTTCCTTGAGTGGGAGACGTTTGTCTGATTGAGATAATAGACACCTCTCTTCAAACATAAAATTTAAAAACCTTGTAGTCAGGAAACTGACATTCTGTTCTCCAAAGATTTCAGGTCGTAACTTTCAGATTACTACTATTTACTGTTACTAATACTCCTGCTGCTTCTGCTGCATTTCAGATAAGAGGCCTATTCACTGTTCAGGATTAAATCAAAGGAAGCTGCTTTTTATCATTGCATCCAATAATCTTAACTGTGTCATAACCTGTCTTTATAGTGTCGTAGTAAACATATATTAGTAACCATCCATTATCTCAACCCAAATGTGACCTATGATAAAATATTGCAAGGTATATGCTTCCTCCCCAAGAGGGCTCCTTTTTTTAGGAACTTAAAGCTAGGACTGAAACCATGCATCCTTTTTGAATTTTGAACACAAAAAGGGACAAGTATGTGACTAATATTTTCTTACTGTTCCCCTTCTTCCAACCCCCCTAAAATATGACAGTCGCCGCAATGATCTTTTGGTTTAGACTGTGGAAATCAGTGGCTAGGGCTGATTTAAGGTCATTTTTATATATTTTATATCTTTAGAGGAAAAGAGAACATTGGTTTAATGCCTACATCTTATGTTTAACTATAGAACAGAAGGTATATAGAACCTGCTGTTCTACATGGGACCCAAGGAAAATAATCCCCCATTTATTTTTTCCTGAAACAGGCTAGTAAAATGCAAGAAGGGTTGTTTTTTAATTCATGGTCAACAATTGTTAACAGTTGAATATTTGTTTGCAACACTTTTAGATTGAAAACGTTTACCTCACATCCTGATGGATAGCTTTGGCTCTCAGAAAAAAAGAACAGTCTGGTACAGAAGCAGCTGGTTATACACTCAAGGCAGCAGCAGTGAAAGTACAGGGCAGTAGAGATCATTTGGGGCCCAGGTGAATCCAGCAATTCTCTCTTGCCTCTGCTACAATAGCATATATAAGGAAAAGAGACGATCCAATAGACCAAAAAGATTCTGAACCTGAAAGTAACAAGTAGGAGATATAGGGATGGGGGAAACTCAGTTGTGGGAACACACAACTGTATGTGCACATAAGAGATGACTGCATTGATACTATACATCAGTAGAATATGAAGCAAAGGCTGTGTTTTCATGAATTAGCACTGTTGCCTAGTTTTGATTATATCATTTATGAATTAACCCCCATTACCATTTTTTTATTAAAATTGGAATACAGGGCAAGGGAGATTACACTGCACACATATACATTGTGTGTTTGTGTGAGACACACATTAAATTGATAGGTCAACTATAAAACAGGTTTGAATTATACACCCCCACTTTCAAAACACAGCTATTCAGTCTATGTTGCTTCAGAGGATGAAAAAAAAAATAGTATCTCACAAGGATCCCAGCTGTCTGAATTGCATAACAGACTTGCTTATACTTATAATTAATCCCTGTCAGGAAGTAAGTGCAGTATTCTGCATTGTATTAAGAATCCATTATGTGATGTTAATAATGTATTTGGGAGACTTCCAAGAGATAACAGAAAATTTCCTTAAACTTTTACAGGGTCATAGATTTCTACAATAGAACTCCACTTTTGCAAACATAGCATCTAATAGAAATGGCCAAAATTAGCTTTGCAAAAATACTTTTTAAACATATGTTAATTTAAGCATTTGGGACTTCAAATAATACATTTGTCATATGAGTATTGTACTGCTTTCTAGTAGAACTTAATTTGCAGTCAGTTTTCTCTCTATTTCTGAAATGTGCGAGCAAAACCTAAAACATTTGTTGTAGGATGTGGAGATGTGCCATAATGTTTTGTGTCTGTCTGTGCATAAGTATGGTATACAACTTATGTAGGAAAAACTGGCTCAAAATTGCAGGAAGGAGAGAGAGAGAGAGAGATATTCAAGGAAGATAACTAGGCAAGAGATAGCTGTCATACAAACAAGAATGGATAGGTTTCTGTATTTTTTAACAGCAATTAACAATAAGAGCTTTGTTTATTGAATGTATGAGTCACCTTACTTTCTATTGGCCATGTAAAAATAATGAAACCATAAACAGAAAGACATAAGACATAATATAATATGGTAGGATCAAATGCTATAAAAAGCAGCAACAAAATATACTTTAGAAAGTTGGGACTCCATTAAAGGGAACTGAGCAAAGGAATAACAATGAAAAATGAACAATGAAAAAATGATTTTATTGATGCAACATCTGTTTTATTTAATCAGACAGAAAGGTATGATGATCCCAGTGCTCAACTCTGCTGATTTCCAAAGTCCAACATTCCTCTGGCACTTCATCAAACATGAAATTTGATTGCAGGATAAAGTTAAAGTTATGCTGATTCTCATCCTAGACTTAGGTTTGATGAGGACTTTCAAGGCCCACACTTGAGCAGCACCATACAGTAGGATATTGCAGCAAATTAGGTGGGATGAGTTGCTATACACTGCAACAGATTCATTCAAAATGTGAAAAAGTCAACTTCCAAGAAAGAAATGAAAAAATGAAGATGGTTGCAATGGAATAAAGAGGCAACAAATACACCAGCTCTTCATAATTCCTGTCTGGATAAAGAGAGGATCTGGTATCACCCAAAAGTGCTCCATAGTCTTATTTTTCATGACAGTAGTCTCTGGTGATTTTAGAACTCTGGGAGACAAGGAAATATTTTATTTATTTATTTATTTATTTATTTATTTATTTATTTATTTATTTATTTATTTATTTATTTATTTATTTAGATTTGTATACCGCCCTTTCCCGAAGGACTCAGGGCGGTTTACAGGGTAATTAAAACAAGAAATACAAAAGTTAAAAATGATTAAAAAAATTACAACAGTCCCTGAAAAAGTAAAAGCCCCCAATTAAAATTAAAATTAAAATTCTCAGCCTGGGCCAGAGAGCTCGAAGAGCCAGGTCTTCAGGTCCCGGCGGAATGAACGGAGGTCGGGGGCAGTCCTCAGCTCCACGGGCAGCTGGTTCCAGAGGGCAGGCGCACCCACTGAGAAGGCCCTCCCCCTGGGTGTTACCCGCCGGCAATCTTTTACCGGCGACACCCTGAGAAGGCCCTCCCTGTGGGAGCGCACTGGACATAACCAACTTGCTCAAACTGTGGTTGACATGTTTGGAAGGACAATAAGATTGAATACTTTTTTGTAGTCACTTTCAGAAATTGCTTGTTAACTGCTTTTCAATTATTAGAAATCTTTTAGATTGACAAATTCAATCCTTAGTGAAAGCAATTTTAAATAAAGTTTAAGGGCTTCATTTTTTCCTGGAATAAATCGCAAAAGGATAATTAAAACTTTGATTTTAGAAAATTACAAATGAATTAAGGGTTCGGATAAGTTTGAAATAATATTTTGAAATTAATTATGAGAATCTTTCCTGTGGAAAAATAATTTTTGTATGAATTCTTTAAAAAATATGATAAAATGGGGCTTTGAAAGTTGGACACTTAAGGGAACTAAAATAAATAGAAGAGAAGAATATTTAAATTTGATCTGAAAGTGGATTTGAAAATGATGAGCTATGATAATGATATGGAAAAAGTTGCTACATCTACAAAACCCATTAATATCTTAATAATTAAAAGGGTTATACAAATAGTAAAGCAAGAAACTGAGCTGAATAATTTTCTTATTATAGATGACCAAGCTAAACCAGTCAAATGCATCATCAGTCTCAAGTCTCTTCATGCCCAAAGAGATCTAAGTCCACTCCATCTTGAAATCTATTGACTCTTATCTACTGCCATTTTGCTTTAACCATTATTAGTTCAGATTTTTGTAGAGAGCTTAAGCTTGCAATAAACTTTATATTCATTTGAACTGTCTGGATTTCCCGATTTTCCCAGCATTTGACACCTATATTGGATTTGTAAAAGAGTTGTTAAAGTTTTTGAGAAAGGGCAAATATATTGAAAATAAATCTACTTTTAGGGTATTATTTGAAGGGATTAAATATCAAGATTGTTAAAAGGAAGGAATATAAAGTTGGTTTATATGATCAGGGTTAAAATAAGTATATTGTTATCTTTAGTTTTATTTATTTAGTGTATGGCATCTCCAGAGATCATGCAATCAATGATATAGTTTAGTTTAAAGTCTAGGGGATAAAATATTACATTAAGATGAAACCATAATAAAATCACCATAATATGGAGCTATAGAATTGCACACGTATCTTT
This sequence comes from Vipera berus, assembly GCF_964194415.1. Classification (NCBI taxonomy): domain Eukaryota; kingdom Metazoa; phylum Chordata; class Lepidosauria; order Squamata; family Viperidae; genus Vipera; species Vipera berus. The sequence goes on along the minus strand of NC_138205.1, from coordinate 38,509,033 downwards.
GGAAAGTTGAATAGATTTTGAACTACGCAAGAACTGAAATGATGCGTTATGGATTTGTTTATAAATAAAATATGGGGTATGAGAAGAAAAGGTAATTTGTTGCAATCTGAAAGGAGACAAAAAGTTACTAAATCGTTTATATTGTGTTGAAAGTTCTTCATACATTTCTTTTTCTTTATTATATTCTTTTTCTTTTTTCTTTCTGTTCTTTAGGTCTTTTTTTTCTCTTTGCACTTTTTGCTCTATTTTTCTATTTCTTTAATTTTTATTATTTTACAATTGTAATTATATATTTAATAAAATTACTTTAAAAATAAAATCAAAAGAGGAATAATAAACAATTGTTTTTTTGAAGTTGATGTCAATCACTATCAACTTGAGACTAATGTTCTGGAAACCCCAGAATCTGTCATGAACCTTACTATTCAAATTACTAGATCCAGCCCTGTTACTGTAATTTGGTTGAGGGGACTTTCAGCCAGCCTTAGATGAGAAAACACCAATCCTAAAAGATGATGACAAAAATGGAGGGTACCCACCCCACTTTTTAAAAGCTCACCTGAGAAGGTGAAACTCATTTTCTTGATTGTCTCCTCTGAATTTGATTTTCCTGGATTTCTGTTGTTGTATCTACCTGTAGGTTGGATGGACACATAGCTAACTTTTCTTTAATCTTTATATGATCTTTAGAAGTAGAAGTTCTTTATATTCACTACAGATATCTTACATTTAAATTTGTTTTATTACTTGTTTTGTGATACAAAATTAGACTTTAGTCTTTTAAATTGCTATTGTGCCTAGATTTTGTTTTACTATATGCAATTTCGGTTATTGTTCATAATTCTTGAATTTATTTACATTGCCCTGAGAACTTTGGATGTAGAATGACTCATAAATTAAACATATTTAAATCTAGGCCACTGGCCAAGTCAGTAATCCTTGCCAGGTGCTGACACAGGTCTTGAATTAGCAAGACTTACCCTCTTTCAGAGTTACAGAGAATCAACAAATTATTTATTAACAGAAACCTGCAGCTTAAAAAATAACTTAAAATAATAATAATTGTTTCTTTTATACAATGTAGAAAATATAAAAATAACATGTCTGTAGCCTTGATTAAATTATATAGGAACCTGAAACTGGGTAGTAGATATTATGCCTTTACTGTACTTAATTACTAAGGTTTAACCAGGTAGTCCCAAAGGTGCATTTTTCATGAGGCAAGTGGGCTTTCTTGTTTTATAATAATAATAACAGCAGCAGCAGCAGCAGCAGCAGCAACAACAACAAAGTTAGAAGGGACCTTGGAGGTCATCTAGTCCAACCCCCTGCTGAGGCAGGAAACCCTATACCATTTCAGACAAATGGCTGTCCAGTCTCTTCTTAAAAACTTCCAGTGTTGGAGCATTCACAGCTTCTGGAGGCAGGTTGTTCCACTGATTAATTATTCTAACTGTCAGAAAATTTCTCCTTAGTTCAAGGTTGCTTCTCCCTTTGTTTAGTTTCCATCCGTTGCTTCTTGTCCTGCATTCAGGTGCTTTGGAGAATAGCTTGACTCCCTCTTCTTTGTGGCAGCCCCTGAGATATTGGAACACTGCTATCATGTCACACCTCTCATCCTTCTCTTAGACTAGACATACCAAATTCCAGCAACCGTTCCTTATATGTTTTAGCCTCCAGTCCCCAAATCATCATTGTTGCTCTTCTCTGTACTCTTTTCTAGAGTCTCAACATCTTTTTACATTGTGGTGACCAAAACTGGATGCAGTATTCCAAGTGTGGCCTTACCAAGGCATTGTAAAGTGGTATTAACACTTCACATGATCTTGATTCTATCCCTCTGTTAATGCAGCCTAACACTGTGTTGGCTTTTTTGGCAGCTGCAGCACACTGCTGGCTCATATTTAAGTGACTGTCCACTAGGACTCCAAGATCCCTTTCACAGTTGCTACTCTTTCATTTTGTTAGATAGCACCCAATGTTCAAGTCTGTCAAGATCCTTCTGTATCTTAAGCATATCTTCTGGAGTGTTGGCTATTCCTGCCAGCTTAGCCAGTTAAACAACTTTATAAGACCACCAGGGATGATAATACATATCAATTTCTTTACATTGTATCCATCACATTGGATTTATATTCCAATTTATTAGGTTGGTCTTCCTTTTCTTGCAGTTTTCCAAGATCATTTTGTCTATTAGGAGTTGATCTTTTGTTCCTCTGCTATTGGGGCAGTTTCCTTTCTGCTCGGGTGGAAAGAGATTGTGGAATAGTGGACTGTACTCAAGCAGAACTAAAAGCAATTGATAGGAAGACCAGAAAAATAATGACAATGAATCATGCCCTTCATCCACGCATTGTCATTGACAGACTCTATCAAGGCAAATAGGTGGATGTGGAATGCTGCAAGAACATCAGATGGTTGAAGAAGAAAAAATGGCTTTGGAATAATATTTGAAGGACAATGATGAAGATGCATTGAAATCAGTATATCAGGAAGGCTTACTGACTAATGGAGAGACCAAACTGGCCTACAAGAAAGACCAAATGAAGAACAGAATGGAGGCATAGGAAGACAAAGCACTACATTAAAAAAATAGCTGGGAAAGCAGATAATAACAAGACCTGGCAATGGCTAAGAGCAGGAAAGTTGAAGAAAGAGACTGAGGGGTTAATTCTGGCTGCACAAGACCAGGTCTTAAGGACAAATGCATATAAAGTCAAAATTGAGAAGACAGCAACAGACAGTAAGCGCTGCCTATGCAAAGAAGCTGAAGAAACAGTGGACCATCTGATAAGGTGCTGCAAGAAGATTGCACAGACTGACTACAAGCAGAGGCATGACAATGTAGCAACAATGGTGCACTGGAAGATCTGCAACAAATATCATTTGCCTGTAAGCAAGAACTGGTGGGATCATAAAATAGAAAATGATAAAGTTAAACTGCTCTGGGACTTCAGAATTCAAACAGATAAGCACCTGCAACATAACACCCCAGACTTAACAATTGTCGATAAGAAAGACAAAAAAGTCTGGATAGTGGATGTGGCAGTGCCTGGAGACAGCAGAATAGACGAGAAAGAACTGGAGAAGATAACAAAATACAAAGACCTACAAATAGAAATAGAAAGACTGTGGCAAAGGCAAGCAAGGGTAGTACCAATAGTAATAGGCCCCTTGGTTGCAATTCCAAAACATCTGAAGTACCATTGGCATTGACAAATTCGCCATTAGTCAATTGCAAAAGACAGCCTTACTAGGAACTGCTTCCATCCTGCGATGATATCTGTAATACCATCAAACATCCACATCTACCTATCCCAGGTCCTTGCTAAGGACTCGATAGGTAGACAAAAATGCCAAATCCAGTCTGAACATCTGGCTGACTGTGCGATGATTAACAACAACAACAACAATAATAATAATAATAATAATAATAATGCTATCTTGTTTCAATAATCTTTCAATTCAGTATTCTATCACATCTCTTTTACACAGACAGTCTAAAGCTATATGGAAAAATACCATCTGACATAGAATTGTTGTTCAATACTGTCTATACTTACAGCCAAAATATTGCAATGGAGTTTGGAATGGGCAAATGTGCCACACCATCAATAGGAGAAATACATGTGAAACTCGAAAAAATAGAATATCGTGCAAAAGTTCATTTATTTCAGTAATGCAACTTAAAAGGGGAAACTAATATATGAGATAGACTCTTTACATGCAAAGCAAGATAGTTCAAGCCGTGATTTGTCATAATTGTGATGACAAACATCTTCTGCTGAAGGTCCCTGTTCCTCAACCCACATACCAAATGGTCTCTCAGTTTCTCTTCAAGGTCTGTGAAGTTGCAGAGCCAGGACACCTGTCGTAGCGCAGCTATAAATTTGGCAGCAGACTCTCCTGGTTGCTGCTCCCTTTGCTTGAACATGTGTCTCCATACAATGATGGAGAGCTTCAGCTCAAAATGTTCCTTGAGCTTTTTCTTGAGCTTGGAGTAGGCGACCAACTCTAGTGTAGCTGGAACGACTAGGTTTTCAGCTATATCGAATGTCACTTGGCCACAGTAGCGGCCTTTAAGCCATCTTTGCTAACTTGGTTAGCTCACAGATAGTTCTCAACTCATGAAATGTACGAGCTCCACCTCTCAGGATGCGACACGTCGAACTCCGACAGCTTGCCAACCTTGGCCATGGTTAGCTGTTGCTGACCTCTCAATGCCTTGTGCTGCTAAGGGCTTCTGTGTTGATCCTAGGGATGGGTCCCTTAGGATGGGTTTGCCTTCTGCGTGGCTTGCTGGTAGGCAGAGGGGGGAACGTGGTTCCTACCAGTGCGCTGATGCCTGGTCTTACCCCTAGTGACTTTTGGCTCTCTCTCAGAAGCACATCCCACCTTTGTCGCCACTGTTAAGTATTGGGATCGGTGAGGCATTGACGAGGCGGTGGTGAAAAGCAACAACACATTTATTAAGTTAACACAGAAGCGGCACGAACTGCCACTTAACTTCTATTTATACGGACCACTGCTAGGCAGCAGCCAATGGAATTAAAGTAGTATTTCCCGCTTAAAACACAAGTAACAATGCTGGAGACAAGCATTCTGGAGTTTAAACAGACACAGCAGTTACTATCAATAAAAGTTTTTAAGTAATTTACACCAATAGATAACAGTTACAATTGTTCTTGTCCTAGTGTGTGTGTGTGTGTGTGTGTGTGTGTGTGTGTGTGTGAAGAAAGCAACTGAGGGGATTTGGAGCAAATGGTAAGAAGGGGAAATAATTGAGCAGTTTCTTCTTTCCATTGCTTGTTTGCTTCCAAAATTACTTCAGATTTTTTTTAAACAAATCTAGAGGAACTAAATGTCAGAACTAGTTTTCTGTACCTCCTTTGAGCCATCTAGTAGGTATTTTTGCAATTTAGATCTCATTATTGTAGGTCCATTTTTTCAGCTTCTTAATTTATATATTTAGAAATATTATATGCTGCCCACTCTGTTAGTAGCTCTGGCCAGAACCTAAAATAAAGACAGTCTGAGAAAGTAAATGTTTTGAGCTTCTTCTAACCTTTAGAAAAATGCTTGCTTCCATTTCAATGGCAATTTGCATTATATGTTTATACCAGTCAGAACGCTGCATTTATTGTATCAGTTTAGAACCCCCCAGAATGTCTTACCGCTTATTGTGCAGAGGAAGACACAGTAAATAGATGTCACAGATTTGCACAATCTGTGCCCCAAACTGCTTCACTTGCACTTCACTGCTTCACTTAAGGGTTTGGTGATCTTTTCCATTTAGTGCTCATCCAAGAGATTTTGCTCTCTGAAATGTATCTCAAATGCAATACTCTCTTAAGTCTGTGAGTTTACAGACTACATGTCCCCCCTCCTCGCCCCCAAAACTGGCTGAAACTAATGTTTTCACTTTGCTGGAAAGGAGAAAGTCTGTTCTGTTCCCACCCAACAGCAAATACAGTGAGGGCCAATGTTGAAACAATACTATGGTAGAAATTTCATGCCCTACCTAGTAAGTTAGCGATAAATTGGAGTAAGTATCAGAATGGATTTTAGGCACTTTATGAAAAAAAGTTCAGAACTCTTGCATGCCAGATTCGGCTTAATGTGTATCTCACTTGTTATTCTAGCTCCCCTTTGCAGGTAAGCACTACAATATGGGGATTTTTCTGATTTGGAAAAGTCACTAAGAGCTCAAAACATTCATATTAGATTGGGAGTGCCTCATTTGTGATCCCCAAATCAAATATTGGGGCTAAAGCTCTAATTGCATTAAAGCATCTGATATTTGAAAAGACTTTTCCCCAAGGTGGCTGCTCCTGGGTAGAACAATTTCTTCTCCTCATAATCTACTGTTTGTTGCCAGAGCTAGTTCTTTGGCAGTCTTACTCCCATACTTTTAAGCGGGGCTCTTAGGAATGACCTAAGATGACTTTTAGACAGCTATGGGCCCACCCAGGAGAGGAATCTCGATGATTGCAGCTCCCTGTGGGAGCAGCTGGAAAGTCATTGGTCTTTTTTTTACATATCTTCCTATCAGCAGAATGTTCTTGTAGGAAAGCCTAGGCTTTATAACTTCACTTTTTGAATTTTTGCCTTGTTTTCTATCTGTAAATATTTATTGGCTGGCTGAATGCTGAATTCTTTCAATCTCCTGCAGGATTCTATCTGGGGTTTTTTCCCCTCACTCTCTCTCTTTCATCTATTTGGTTGTTCTTATCAACTTCTACTTTTCTGTAAGGAAACACAGCATGTGCCTCTGAATGATGAAAGTGCTTCTATTTGAATTATATTTGACTGAATATTCATTGCAGGGAAATTTTATTTTAACAACTTGCAAAAGGTTTGTGAATCAAAATATTCAGAAAATACCTTCCCTGTTTTTTTGTTTATTCCCTGTTCTGCTTAACTACTATTTGAGCAACAACAGAAAGAGAAAGAGGAGGCTGACACTCAGGGCGAGGTGAAAGACTGTTTGGCAACATGCAATTTTTAGCTGAAAGTGTTTCTAAAATGTTTGATAAGCTTATAAAGATCATACAAAATATTCTGAAGAAACTGACTTTAAATACATTAATCTCATAAAAGGAACTTGATTTCAAAGGACTCAGAAAGAACAGACATGGTGGGAAATATTCAGAGTCAAGAGAAATGTGATTTCTAAGCACTGGCCAAGAAGATACATACTCAGAAATAACAGTTGACTTCCTACACCTTCCTGAAGCTCAAGCCTGTGCTTCTGTATAATACCAGAGAACTAAGTGGTAAATGTTTTTTTATGGTTTGAAGGAGAGTGTGGAATGGACTTCTCACATTTAACTGGGGAAGAATTTCATCTGGATTTTTGGGGTAAGATAGATTGGCTTTGGAGATTGGACTTATTGTATACAATCAATTAGCAATTGATAAGAGATGATATTAAGAAACAAATGTGGATATTTGACCTGGAACCAATCAGGATTAATTTTGGGGATGATTTGGGATAGTTAAGAAGTGGTGATAAATTTTCTACAAGTTGATTACAATAGCAAAAGTACTTAGACTTATATACTACTTCATAGTGCTTTACAGCCCTCTAAGCAGTTTACAGAAACAACATATTGCCCCCAACAATCTGGATCCTCATTTTACCGACTTCAGAAAAATTGAAGGCTAAGTCAACCTTGAGCTGATGAGAATCAAACTGCTGACAGTCAGCAGAATTAGCCTGCAATACTGTGTTCTAACCACTGTACCACCATGGCTATTAAAACAGTAGCTTGTTATCAGAGGGTTTTGGAATTTCAATCCTGTCTCTCTTTTATTATTATTTATAATTTTATTAGTTTTATACTTTTATATAATACTTTTATTATTGTTGTTTGTTATTAATCCAGTATATAGATGACAGGCTAACAATTTGTAAATATATTTAGTAATTTAAAATTCTTTTGGCTCATTTTGCAAGGAGTGGGAAACTAATATTATTGTATTATATTAACCAGCATCCAACTAAGGAGGATATTATGTGTATATATATTAATTCTTTTTTAAAGACACCTTTTTCTCTTTAATGTCTTGTTTGCTGTGAGGATTTTTCTTGGCCTTTTTAAAAAAATTGGTGTTCTATATTTTAACTTTTCTTGAATATTTTTTTAAAAGCATCTGAAATTTAAAATATATCTAGTGCAAAGGAGAAGATTACAATAGAAAGAAAAAAACTAAATTTTTTAGTTCATAAAGGGAATATGAGCCTGAGATTAAGCCTAAATTCTGATCTCCCTGATTAAAAGATTCTTTGAATTGATAAAGGGATTAGCCCTGTATTCACTATTAACTTCCCAGGTGTTTTACTGATCCTAGAAGCTTTTTCCGGTTGACTCTGAGCTAGGAACTTCTCTCATTTCTTGCTCCACTCAAATCTTTTTAGGATTTTCTAGTTGAGAGAACAGTTCAGTGAATATCTTAGTTTTATATTCTCTACAATATATGACACGCCCTCTCATAATAATATACAGAAAGAGGGTGATAGAGATTAGTTCCCCTGCTGCAGAGTTGAAGAAATGATAGATCAGAAATTGCAGCAAGTCTCTTGATTTATTAGTGTTTGGCAAGCATTTTGTCTTTCAGTTATTTAACAAAGGAAATAATAAAATTATCATATCATATCATCATATCATAACAATGTATGAAATAAAATGAAGAAATTTTAGGATAACTTTAACCTGAAGTAGACTTTTTTGCTGGAAGATTGTTCAGTTTAGTACCAAGGCAAATGCTTGGATTCAGAAATCCATAAACTAATGTCTATAGTCTGATGATCATCGTTTATCTAAATATTTTTTAAAAAATAATCTATTGTAACACAGATGAATATTTTCCTCTGACAGAATGTTTCATCAGGATTTACTCTCATTGCGTTATAGATTGTGCTCTTTAAAACATTTTATTTGTGGGGAATACATACAAATCCACACAGTGATCGGTGTGTAGTGACAGATATAATGTAGTAGGGAAAATCTTAATGAATCATATTGACATATGAATGTTAAAGGACATAAGCTGAAGTGATTAAAATCAAAGCTCAGTCAAGTATTAATTAGATAATTCAGTTGAGCTTTTTCCTCATTTATGAAGACTGAGTGGATTAGCAGGCTGTGTGAAGTCCAAGATTAGCAAATTGAAGTCTGGGATTATTTGATAATAACTGGTTAATTCAAATTCTTCTTGAGATAACCACTGTATTTATAAGGACTACCTCATATACCTACAAAACATTGTGGTTAAGATTGTTAAACAAGAATTAAATGTCTACTCATAAAATAAACAGGAAACAAAATAGACAGAAGATAAATAATAATACTAGCATCCAATAAAAATTTAGAGCACATTCTGGCTATGCTCTATAACTAAATTTTACTTTGCCCAGTGAACTTGTTTAGCAAAGATAGTAATTTCCAACCTAAGTCTATATCTACTTTGGGAGAGTGGTAATTGGCTTTTGATACTAGATTATCCAAATTTTGGGTTATTTGTTCGATGGCTTGGTTAATATTATCCATCATTGTCCTTAATTTAATATGTAATATTCTCAAAAAGATAACATCTCACAATTTGTTATGTTCAAAGTATTTAATAAAGACATAACTAGCAGACTTTTTAAAATACCCTCAGAAAAATTGTGCTATTTAACTTATTGGTGTACCAATCAAGTTCACAGTTTCCCTCCATTCCATGAAATTATACACTTAGTTCAATGCTTTTATCCTGGCTTAATTATAATTTTTCAACTATGATAGACAGCAATACATACACACATGTGATTGGATTCAAGACTTTCTTGGGGACTGGTTACAAACAGTGAGGGTTGGGTGTGCTTTGTCCACCCCCCTGAAGCTTTGCACCGGCTCGCCACAGGACTACGTGCTTAGCCCCTACCTGTACTCTTTGTACACATATGACTGTGTATCATCCGACCCATCTACTGCGATAATTAAGTTTGCAGATGATACTACCATGGTGGGTCTTATTACAGGTGGGGATGAGACAGCATAAAGGGTGGAGGTACAAAAACTATCCATATGGTGTTGTAACAACAACTTGCACCCGAACATCGGCAAGACGAAAGAGATGGTGCTAGACTTCCAGAGGAAAAAGGAGGAACCTGCCCCATTTTACATCAGGGAGGACTGTGTGGAGAGAGTTTCCTCCTTTAAATTTCTGGGAGTCTACCTCTGTGAAGATCTGACCTGGAAAGTTAATACAACCCAGGTGGCCAGAAAGGCCCAACAGAGACTTCACTTTCTCAGGGTCTTGCAGAAGAACAGGGTAGAACAACGGCTTATGACCCTCTTTTACCGGTCTACTATAGAGAGCGTCCTCTCGTATGTTATTGTGGTTTGGTATGCTGGTCTGACAGCCATGGATAGGAAAGTATTACAGAGGGTGGTAAGCACAGCACAAGACATTGTGGGCTGTCCCCTGACACCACTGGATGACATCGCCAGGGCTCGCTGCCTTGGAAGAGTGAGGAAAATTCTCAGGGATGACTCACATCCTGGACGGTATCTCTTTACTCTCCTACCATCGGGTAGGAGATATAGGAGTATAGCCAGCCATACCAACAGGCTGAAGAACAGCTTTTATCCATGGGCTATTAGGCTTTTGAATGGGACATAATTTTATAAATTTTATGCATAATTGACTTGCGAGGCCGGTGCGTTGTGCAATTAGCTTACATGGTGTAATAAAGATGGAGGGTTTGTGTCACTGTAAGTTGGGGGTGGGGGCACGAAGGGAGGCTCAGCCAATCTCAATGGATACATGGTTGGACTTTGACAATAAAGGTTCATTCATTCATTCATATGCATATTGTTGGAGAATAACTCCTGAGTTTCCCAAGCACTCTTGTTCCTGTTCAGTCACTTAAGTGATAAGGTTCAGGTCTATCATTCTACTCTGGACACCATTTGTGAAGTTAAGAATCCTTAAGAATCAGCATATTTTGGTCAAGCACTGAAAGAACATATTTGGCAGTGTTTCCTTGGCCAAGACACTGAACATATGGCCAGGGCAGCTTATTTAGATAGTTTAAATAAGAGTACAATTGGGGAAAAGTATATCAGTAAATATTGTCCATGTCTGTGCTACTAAGAAACCAGGATTTTTTTATATTTGTGGTTATACCAGTCAATGCTTATCTTTTGCTGAGTTCTTCTATCCATAATGCCCAGGTTTCTTGTTGTTGCACCCTGACATTTGCAGGGATACCTTAATTTTCTGCCTGTGAGCAGGTGACTTTCTCGTTTACAGAAAAATGGAGTTAATGTAGCTAAGTAGAATTCTATTCCAGGCCTAACCCCATGTATCCATTTTCCAGAATAAGCAAACAACATATGGGGAACTGAATGTGTGTTCATATTCCATGTAATAAAGATTACCTTTCTTCCACTTTAGGGAGGACAAAAAGGAAAAGGAAAAGTAGAATAGCAGAGGAAGAAAGATGAAAAAAGAAACAAGAGAAAGGTTAGGCAAACTGAGTATTCAAGATACCTGGATTCTTATCCCAGTTATTCAAATTCACCATGGACCACAATTATTTTTATATACTGTCCTCTGGTCAGATACAAATTGCACTCCTAAGCAATTCCCATTTAATAGTGTAACAGCCCTCATTTCACTGAGATTAACACTGCATTTTGTTGGGCAGAATATGGATATTCAGAGTTTCTAGTGTAAACATTAATTATAAATTACATTTCAATGAATTGTATTTCATGTTCAGAGGGCAAGGAATTCGAATCAAGGGTCAATGAGAACACTTCTAGATAACGCTATCAACTAATGAAGCAAAATTCTGTAAAGCTGTTGGAAATGTGTGCAATGAATTGATGACTATGCCCTTTCTCATACCCGATTCACTTATTAATGGCTATGTAAATTGTTTGTTTTCTTTTCTCTCATTACTATATTTAGTTTATATATTTTCTGTTTTATCTTTTTACTGACCAAAACAAATTCTCTCTCTCTCCCTTTCTCTTTCTCTCTCTTGTGGGAAGTCAGCCCCCCTCCCCAGAGAAAGAAATATTCTTGGAAATATTTAAAAGGCAGAATATATTTCCCTAATGATTTTAAAAGCAGAAACCAACCCCACCCCAAGTCTCTCTGTCCCAAACAGAAACCAAGTCTGCAGAATTGCAGATGTGATAATCTTGTCAGAAAGACTGGAGTCAGGAAACTGGGGTTAGGAAGAAAGATCCCTAGAATCAACAGTCCCTCACACCAAAAATCTAAGAGTCATCAGCCCCAGCCCCAGGAAGCAGGATATGACATTTGGGACATAATAGGATTAACCCACCACTATCAGAATACCAGAAAGGCACACTCAGACTCAGGTCAAAGTTCATGTCACAGGAACAACTCCAAACAAAAGGCTCAAGTAGGTATAAAAACCCACTCCCTACATGTGCTCTCTCTTTTTTCTTCCAGAACTATTGTTCTGTCTGGCTCTCCTCTTCAATAAACTGCAACCTTCTTTCTAAAGCAGTCACCATGTTGTTTATTCCTGGCTTGGACTGAACCATGATGAAGACTTTTCCTTCAACAATTTGGCAACCCAGATGGGACTCTAAGCTAACCTCTCCAATGAACTGAGACTAGTAAGCCCCATCTTGCCAGCAGTAGACCCTTTGTGTCTGTGGATGGGTTTCCAAGGCCTTGCCCATGTGGAGCCAGGGTAGTAAAGGGAGTTTGGGGTGTGGCTCAAGGGATGCTTTGGAAAGAGGGTGAAAGTGAGTACCTCTAAATTTTAACCTTAAAGCCCAGGGGAGTGAGAGAAATGTGTGTATGTCTCTATGCATGTGAGTGAGAAGACCCTTTTCCCAAGCACAGTTGGATTTTGCTCCCTCTGGCCTTTCCTAACTGCAGAAAGGATCTGTTCAAGTGGCAGATCCTGGAAAGCATGGGGGTCTGGCCAGAGCACAGGACCTTTTGTTAGGGAAAAGGGAGAGGCTTTGTGAAAATGGAATGGAATGAGTGAATGAGAGAATTGGATTTGGGCAACCAGTTGGTAAGGTCCTGTAAGGAAAGCACCAAGTTAGGAAATTAAGCGCCGGGCTAGAAGCATCCCTTACCTCTGAAAAGCAAGCAGAGGTCCTCCTGTATATTTGAAGTCTGCAAACAGTGGTGGTGAAAAGTGAAGGTAAAGCCAGTAAGAGAGCATCCCGTACCTTTTGCAGGGGAGCAGAAGAGTCCTTGACAGACCCCCTTTTGATCTGAAACTATGGTGGTAGATCCCTAAAGGAGCTTCCAGTACTCTGTGAGGGATTCAGAGTCCTCCATGGTTTTTACCTAAAACCATGGTGGTAGGCAGAAGTCTCAATAGGAGGCTTCAGTGCGCTGGACCCAATAGAACCAAAGTGAATAAAGGAATCATGGGGTGTTCTAGTTGAAGGGTCGAGATAGGCTCCCCAGTAAAAGCTTGCTTGAGGCCTGGGATGGGAATCAGCTACACATTCAGGCAGGTATGAAAAAGAGATAGGTAGAGAAAAGCCCCTTCATGGATTACTGCCTTGTTGTGGCGAAGGGGCTTGCGTAATTCAATGAAGCTATGAGCTATGCCGTGCAGGGCCACCCAAGACGGACAGGTCATAGCAGAGAGTTCTGACAAAACGTGATCCACTGGAGAAGGAAATGGCAACCCACTCCAGTATCTTTGCCATGAAAACCCTATGGACAGTACCAAAAGGCAAAACGATATGACGCTGGAAGATGAGCCCCTCAGGTCGGAAGGCATCCAATATGCTACTGGGGAAGAGCAGAGGGCTAGTACTAGTAGCGCCAGAAAGAATGAAGCGACTGGGCCAAAGCCGAAAGGACGCTCAGCTGTGGATATGTCTGGTGGTGAAAGGAAAGTCCGATGCTGTAAAGATTTTTTCTCCATAGGAACCTGGAATGTAAGATCCATGAATCAAGGAAAGCTGGACGTGGTCAAACAAGAGATGACAAGACTAAACATTGACATCTTAGGTATAAGCGAACTAAAATGGACAGGAATGGGTGAATTTAATTCAGATGACCATCAGGTATACTACTGCGGGCAAGAATCCCTCAGAAGAAATGGAGTAGCCTTCATAGTCAATAAAAAAATAGGAAAAGCAATACTGGGATACAATCCTCAAAATGACAGAATGATCTCAGTTCGAATCCAAGGCAAACCATTCAATATCACAGTAGTCCAAGTCTATGCCCCAACCACCGGTGCTGAAGAGGATGAAATTGACCGGTTCTATGAAGCCCTACAGCACCTTATAGAACTAACACCCAGAAATGATGTCCTTATCATCATGGGGGATTGGAATGCTAAAGTAGGAAGCCAAAAGATAACTGGAATAACAGGCAAGTTTGGCCTTGGTGTACAAAATGAAGCAGGGCACAGGATGATAGAATTTTGTCAAGAGAATACGATGGTCATAGCAAACAATCTTTTCCAACAACCCAAGAGACGGCTTTACACATGGACATCACCAGACGGTCAACACAGAAATCAGATTGACTATATGCTCTGCAGCCAAAGAAGGAGAAGCTCTATACAGTCAGTAAAAACAAGACCAGGAGCTGACTGTGGCTCAGACCATGAGCTTCTTGTTGCAAAGTTTAGGCTTAAATTAAAGAAAGTAGGGAAAAGCGCTAGGCCAGTCAGGTATGAATTAAATCATATCCCTGTTGAATATACAGTAGAGGTGACAAATAGATTTAAGGAATTAGATTTGATAGACAGAGTGCCTGAAGAACTATGGACAGAGGTTCGCAACATTGTACAACAGGTAGCAACCAAAACCATCCCAAAGAAAAAGAAATGCAAGAAAGCAAAATGGCTGTCTGAGGAAGCTTTGCAAATAGCTGAGGAAAGGAGGGAAGCGAAAGGCAAGGGAGAAAAAGAAAGATATGCCCAATTAAATGCAGAATTCCAAAGAATAGCTAGAAGAGATAAGAATGCCTTCTTAAATGAACAATGCAAAGAAATAGAAGAAAACAATAGAATAGGGAGGACCAGAGATCTTTTCAAGAAAATTGGAGAGATGAAAGGAACGTTTCATGCAAAAATGGGCATGATAAAGGACCAAAATGGCAGGGACCTAACAGAGGCTGAAGAGATTAAGAAGAGGTGGCAAAATTACACAGAAGAACTATACAAGAATGAGCTTAACGTCCCTGATAATCACAATGAGGTGGTCACTGACCTCGAGCCAGACATCCTAGAATGTGAAGTGAAGTGGGCCTTAGAAAAGCTGAGCAACAACAAAGCTAGTGGAGGTGACAGTATTCCAGCTGAGCTATTCAAAATCTTAAAAGATGATGCAGTAAAAGTGCTACACTCAATTTGCCAGCAAATTTGGAAAACTCAACAGTGGCCACAGGATTGGAAAAGATCAGTTTACATTCCAATTTCAAAGAAAGGCAGTGCCAAAGAATGTTCAAACTATCGCACCATTGCACTCATTTCTCATGCTAGTAAAGTTATGCTTAAAATTCTACAAGCTAGACTCCAGCAGTATGTGGATCGAGAACTACCAGAAGTACAGGCAGGATTTCGAAGAGGAAGAGGAACTAGAGATCAAATTGCTAACATACGCTGGATCATGGAGAAAGCTAGAGAGTTCCAGAAAAACATCTACTTCTGCTTCATTGACTATGCTAAAGCCTTTGATTGTGTGGATCATAACAAACTCTGGCAAGTCCTTAAACAGATGGGCATACCAGACCATCTTATTTGTCTCTTGAGAAACCTATATGCAGGCCAAGAAGCAACAGTGAGAACTGGACACGGAACCACTGATTGGTTCAAAATTGGGAAAGGAGTCCGGCAAGGCTGTATACTGTCGCCCTGCCTATTTAACTTATATGCAGAGCACATCATGAGAAAGGCAGGGCTAGATGAATCAAAAGTTGGAATTAAGATTGCCGGAAGAAACATCAACAACCTAAGATATACAGATGATACCACTCTAATGGCAGAAAGTGAAGAGGAACTAAAGAGCCTCTTGTTGCGAGTGAAGGAGGAGAGTGCAAAACCTGGGTTGAAACTAAACATTAAGAAAACCAAGATCATGGCATCCGGCCCTCTCAATTCCTGGCAAATAGATGGGGAAGAAATGGAGGTAGTGACAGATTTTATTCTCCTGGGCTCCAAGATCACTCCAGATGGGGACTGTAGCCAAGAAATTAAAAGATGCTTGCTCCTTGGGAGAAAAGCCATGGCAAATCTAGACAGCACACTAAAAAGCAGAGACATCACCCTGTCAACAAAAGTGTGTATAGTCAAGGCTATGGTCTTCCCAGTTGCAATGTATGGCAGTGAAAGCTGGACCATAAGAAAGGCTGAGCGCCAAAGAATTGAAGCCTTTGAACTATGGTGCTGGAGAAGACTCCTGCGAGTTCCTTGGACTGCAAGGTGATCAAACCGGTCAGTCCTAGAGGAGATCAACCCTGACTGCTCTTTAGAAGGCCAGATCCTGAAGCTAAAACTCAAATACTTTGGCCACCTAATGAGAAGGAAGGACTCACTGGAGAAGAGCCTAATGCTGGGAAAGATTGAGGGCAATAGAAGAAGGGGACGACAGAGAATGAGGTGGCTGGATGGAGTCATTGAAGCAGTAGGCGTGAGCTTAGATGGACTCCAGAAGATGGTAGAGGAAAGGAAGGCCTGGAGGAACATTGTCCATAGGGTCGCGATGGGTCGGACACGACTTCGCAACTAACAACAACAACAACAAGAGAAACTATTACAGAAAAATGGACTTTGCTCAGGGCTTTTGCTGGGAAACCAATTTGGCTAGATAAAGGTACTTAAAGGGAAAATAAGAAATAGTGATTCTCTCTCTGTCTCTGTCTCTCTCTCTGTCTCTCTCTCTCTCTGCAACCACATGGTATGTTTAAGATTTGTGCCTTCCCTAATTTGAGCTAACAGAGATTTATGGTGGGAATGACTAGGATGTGTAAAACTAAGACTTCTGTTTCCTTTTCTGTTCTCTTGTCTTTGTGTATATATGTGTGTCAAAGTCTTTGTGTGTGAGGTAAATGTTAACTGTCTCTAATCCAAAGAGAAAAGAATTTTAAAATTCTGCTAGAAATCCTGCTTAAAATAAACCACCAAAAGGAAAATACCTTCACTCTCTTTGTCTGGCCAACAAACAGAGTGAAGAAAAATATTTTTCTTTTTTCTTTTCACCTTTCTCTCTCTGTACTCTTAAGAACAGCCCAAAGTTAGCAGGAGGGAATGTTTTAAGTTCATCTGTGGGAAAAGTTTCACTCTTGCATTTACTGTATGTTGTAAATGGGTTTTATCTGTCTATCCGGAAACATGACCACAATTTTTGAAGTTGCAAGTCCTTAAGTCCTAACATGTTACAAATGGATGTAGTGAGACCTTTCCTTTATGTTCTCTTACCAGAATCCAGCCTTCCTTTTGTCCTCATCTGTGTTGTCCCCATCTTATCTGTTCCTTTAATCACTGCAATATTAATGCCTTTTCAAACTCTGTCTGCAAGCTATCCCTCCCAGTTCTACTTCTCCTTTTCTTATCCTCTGTTCTCCATGCCTTTGTCTGCCTCTCCTGAGAAAGTCCACCAGAAAGGTGGGGGGGAGGAAATCTTGTTGTCATATCTTTCAGCCCTGCAGAGATGACTCAACAATCTTTTGGAAGCAGACCACACTGACCCAGACTCTGCCTCCATCCATTTGAGCCATGGAATTGGGTTTTGAACCAAGCCATCCACTAAAAAGCCACCATGAAACCAGAGTGGAACAGATCTTCCCAAGTCCTACCATTCCCCAGATGCCTGTGAAAGCTGCAGAGCAAGAAAGGAAATCCTGGAGCCATTGGTCCCCATGTGAAGCCTGAGAAGAAATTAGGAAGACTATGGGGGAAGAGTGGAAACTCATTGTAAGGTTTTCTTTCTTGCCCCATTTGTATTGTAATTAAGCAATTGAATGTATTTATGGAGTGATGGCATTTGGGCATAGTTGGCACAGCAAGTACTGAACACCTTGGGACTTCTGTCTGGTGGGAGGGAAAATTTACGCAGAATGTTTGTATTGCCTGTTTGTATTAATAGCTGCACACACAGATGCGCGCACACACCATTCATAATCACCTACCTTCAGTAAAGCTGCAGCCTGATTCTTGCCCTGTGTCATTAAAACTTTGTAGAAACAACTTCCAGTAAAATTCCAAGGGGGAGGGAACCAGCCCCCTCAAGTGATTTACAATTCATATGCCCTCACTGAGGAGGTAGCAGAAAAGAAATCTCCAAACCTAAGCCCTGAATATCTTGCACTGGTGGACTCAGACTGGGAGTCCTAGGGCTCACTATGTGCAATTTAAGAAAATGTAATAGCCTGGCTTGCATAGTGGCTAACCTCAATTGGACATCACTAACCTGGATGAACTGAACTAAGAGCTAAGGCAGGAAACAACTTGAAAATGGACAGCCAGTGGTTATGTACTGATGAAGACCATGGCTGTGAAGAATTTTGACAGACATGTGCTTCAAAATCTGACTGGAAGCTCAAAGTGACATCCAACATTTAAAAAGAATTGGCACAGAATATTGGACACTATAAATTTCTTTTCCATCTAACAGAATTTTTGCTCTGGTGTTAGACCTTCATGGTTGAACTCTATTAGTGCCTCCCTTTTTTGCATTAACAGTTTAAAGTTTGTTTACCAAGTCTCTCTGATCAGATCAATTTTGATCTGGTGCCAGTAAAAGTGTGTCACTCACACTATTATGGCACAAAGGGGGGATTTGTGGAAAGTCATTTCCCCCCCCCAGAAATAAATATTTTTGGAAATATTTAAAAGGCAGAATATATTTCCCTAATGATTTTAAAAGCAGAAACCAACCCCGCCCCCAAGTCTCTCTGTCCCAAACAGAAACCAAGTCTGCAGAATTGCAGATGTGATAATCTTGTCAGAAAGACTGGAGCCAGGAAGCTTGGATGAGAAAAAGATCCCTAGAATCAACAATCCCTCACACCAAAAATCCAACAGTCATCAGCGACAGCCCCAGGGAAGCAGGATATGACCTTTGGGACATAATAGGATTAACCCACCACTATCAGAATACCAGAAAGGCACACTCAGACTCAGGTCAAAGTTCATGTCACAGGAACAACTCCAAACAAAAGGCTCAGGAAGGTATAAAAACCCACTCCCTACATGTGCTTGCTCTTTTTTTTTCTTCCAGGGCCATCTTTCTGTCTGGCTCTCCTTCTCAATAAACTGCAACCTTCTTTCTAAAGCAGTTGCCATGTTGTTTATTCCCGGCTTGGACTGAACCATGATGAAGACTTTTCCTTCAACACTCTCTCACATATAGATGCTGACTGGACATACCATATGTATGTGCAATTGCATGTGATAAATAGTGTGCTTCACTATAATTATCTATCCATCATGTGACTGCAATTACATTTCTACCTTTGCTATTAATTAGATGAATGATTAGAGGATGTTATTGGGAACACTGAATTATTTTAAATTCTCATTTAGAATCTCCTCTCAGTTTCCTGTGTATAGGACCAGTTTAAAACAAATTTAAAAAACCTAAATGGCTTGGGGCTTTATATGATGGCTCATTTTCTGCTGAAGAATAGATGAAAATTGAAGAACATGAGATAATGTCATTCTTTCTTCCTTAGTCTAAGGAGCTGCAGTGTGAACAATTGTCTTATCTCTGTAAAGACAATGTCTCATCCCTTAAAGGCCAGGGACTTTAAAGGAGTAAGGTAATTAGTCCACAACGCAGCACTTTAGGTTAAATCAGAAAGAGTGACAAGTCATCTCTTGTTGTTCCAAGTGTTGCAAAGAGAAATACTAGCTGTAATTTAAATTGCAATTTCAATAACAGTGCAATTGAAACAAAATAAATTGACTCTTCTCTACAGCACTGGCAACACAAAAGATTATAACTCCTTTTGAATTGGTGCAAAATCATCAAATGGAAGTGCCTGAGGCTTGTAAACTCTTGTCTCCACTTCTCTGTATAACCCTGACCACTACTAGAATATATGTATGGTTGGTCACAACAAAATATGGTTACTCAACTCAAAATTGTTTCTGATTCTTGGTATCAATATCAGATTGGTTGAATTTTTCATGAAGATATTTTTATAGCCCCACAAATATCTAAAGCTTTCTTCATAAAATGACCTTTGGCTGGTAACACGGATACCACTCTAGCATGAAAGGATACATTTGGGGATAGCAGAAATTTGTTATTTAGTTTATTTTTAAGTAATAACCTCCAAGGTTAGGGGTTAATTTGGACATATTTGGGGGTAATGGAATAATTTGTAATGACTTGCTTTTGAGTTGAGGATCTCATTTGGACCTACCATTGCTGCAAAGTTTTATGTAAACAATGCATGTAAGGTGTGTGTGGGGGTAGGGCTAATGACCTTATTTGAGACTGGGAAAAGGGGTAGTTGAGTCAAACAGTTCAGAACTACTAACTGAGTGTGTACCTACATCTAAGGGCAGGAAAGATAATGCAATGAAAAAACAATATAACATAATTGAAAGCATAACAGCAATAACAGAATCTAAGAATTTAACTTTTGTAATGGGTCCTTCCCATATAGTTCCTATCTAAAACAAGTGCAGAGTGGCTGCTGGAGGAGTTCCACTGGTGGCATAGTGGCTAGAATGTAGTGTTGCAGTCCAATTCTGCCCACAGCCTGGAGTTCCATCCTAAAGATGCTTGAGGTTGACTCAGCCTTCCATCCTTCTAAGAGGAAAATCCAGATTGTTGCAGACAATATGCTGACATTGTAAATTACCCATAAAGTGCTGTAAAGCACCGTGAGGTAGTATATAAGTCTGTGCTATTGCAAGTGTTGCTATTGTAGCACCTTTCGATGATATGGAAGATCTTAACAGTGCCAGAGATCCACTACACTCTACACTCCTCTACATTCCCTACTTTCTCCTCCTGCCTTGCTGTAGAAACTTGGCAGTTACTCTTCCATCATTACTTTCTGGGAAATATCTTTTCCTTTCCAAACCTCGATGCAGACTGTGCAAACTCCCACAGATTGTGCTCCTTTCTGGCAAATTAAAAAGAGAAAGAGATGAAGGAGAAATAAATTCTATAGTGCTTTGTACCTTTAGGCAAGTGACTAGGACAATAAGGACACAGACACACGCACACACACATATACACACATCCTACTCTTTGGGAGCTGAGTCAATCTTAAAAAATACACAGAGAATTGACTTAATTTTTTATAAAAAAAGAAAAGAAATATTTTATCTTTTAAGCAGTCATGTGCAAGACATTCAGTGGTGGAGGAGATGAGAAAATAGAGCAAGCTACTAAAATTATAAACCTATTCTTAACCTTCAAAAGAACAAATATACAGAAAATGAGAATGTTCTGACAGATCACTGAAAGATGCTAGCAAAGTTGCAAAAAAAGGATATAACGACAAAACTTGTATAGAGACAAAGATATGGGCATAATAAGGAGTTAACTAGCAGATCCAGAACAGAAATATCTTTAGAACTTACACAACCCTTGAGATAGATTTTATCTCTGTGCTACTTTATTACTTCGAAAACTTTCTGAAAACTCTACCTTAAAACTGGGTATGAAGGGAGATGTTAAATCTTGCTTGTCTCCAGTGTCCCAGGCATCAACTTTTTCCTGATTATTTAAAAAGGGGAGGATTGAGCCAGGAGTGGGATGGGGAGTCTGCTCTAGTGAGGTAGGTGGGCAGTTCAGAAATGTGAAAAATAAATAAGGAAATATATGCCCAAATCTTTTTGCTTTTACTTGAGGCAGAGAAGATGTACCCTTCTTGTTTAGAAAGCAGTTGTCAATCTGGTAAATGCCACCTGACTTCCAAACAGATACATTAGACTGACTATAGTTGACCCAGACAGTTTGATTCACTGATACCTCCACAGGCCCAATGCACTGTTTTAGATACGCAGCTTCCTCTCCCCATACCCCTCCCCCAATCTAATCTCCAACCTCCTCTGCTTTTCTTCAATAAATCATTATTGAAGTCAAATTGCTATTTCCCTGTGCATTAGCAGCAGCATACCTTTTCTTAGAGGTTTATATTACAGCTAGACTATATTTCTGGAATTCCATTGTTCATTAAGACATGTAATTATTCAGATGCATGGATCCTATGGATGTAGGGGAATGATATTTATTTATCATGTGATTGCCTTTTTATTCCATCTTTTCTCTGGAAGTGAAAGAAATTGCAAATACTTTTTTTGCATGTTATTCCCCCAGCAAACCTGTGAAATAAATCAAGCAGAAGCAAACAAAACAAGAAAAAGAGAGTCACTATGGTAGACTTGGTATCCCCTATCCTAGTCCAACATCATAGCTACTATTTTACAGCTAATGTCTTTTCTGTAGCTCTTATATTTGACATATGGCCCTTGGGTTATTTTCATAAGGTGCATTTCAATTATATATATATACACTGTATGAAAATCTTTGTCTGCCTGATGACCAGCTTTTTTATTTTTAAAACATCAACTGGTTACTTTTGTATGTTTGGTGGGAAATCTTTTTCCATATAATTCTCACAGTCCGTCATTCATAGATCCACTCTGATGCCATCAGAATAAAACTTATTCCTCATCTTCAATTTCTTCCATAACATTTTTGAACATAGTAAGGTAAAGGTAAAGGTTCCCCCGCACATGTGTGCTAGTCGTTTCCGACTCTAGGGGCCGGTGCTCATCTCCGTTTCATAGCCGAAGAGCCAGCGCTTGTCCGAGGACATCTCCGTGGTCATGTGGCCGGCATGACTAGACGCCAAAGGCGCACGGAACGCTGTTACCTTCCCACCGTAGTGGTCCCTATTTTTCTACTTGCATTTTTACATGCTTTCGAACTGCTAGGTTGGCAGAAGCTGGGACGAGTAACAGGCGCTCACTCTGCTACGCGGCACTCGGGATTCGACCCGCCAAACTGCCGACCTTCCGATCGACAAGCTCAGCGTCCTAACCCACTGAGCCACCGCGTTTGAACATAGTCTATTGATAAAAGCAAACATTGCTATTGATATTTTTGATACTAACTTCTGATTCCATTTTTCAAAAGTGTCCTTCAGTATTTTCAATATTAAAATGTTTAATGTCATTTTATGTCACAGTTAATCAGATTTGTGTATATTTTCCTTTAATTAAAACCTTTAGTTCCCTCTACTGTCCAATTTTTAGAAATGATTTTTTTTTGTCTTGCAAAAGTCCAAATAAATCTATTTCCCATGGAAAGGACTACTTTATAAGTGATTCCAAAATCTTAATCCTAATTTGGCTAGAGCCTTACATTTTTTATAACTTACAATATTTTATTTTGCTGTTTATTTCAATTTAAAAATTCTTAAACTTATAATTAATATTTTTCTTATGTAAAAGATTGAAAGCAAATTCACCCTCCATTTTCAGACCTGCCAATCCAAAAATCTCTAATAGTTTAAAAGTATTAAGCAATTTCTGAATGTGATTAGAAAAGGAAGTTTGTGAACTTAGGGTTCTTTAAAAGGCACTGCCCACATTTGCAAGCAAGATGTGCTCCCAGTGCTTAAAACCTGCCTCTGTCTTGCAGTCTTCTTGTAAGTAGCAACTGTTTGTAGCACACAGGAGCAATCACCTGTCCTCTCCTTGTCCGGAGAGGTTCTGAAGTATTGGTCTACTCACAAGCTGTTAATCCTTCGCTGCAGTTGTCGGCTCAGCTTTTCAGAGCTGTCTGTCAGCTCATGATTTCTTCCTCCAGAGATTTCATAATTTTTGTCATTTCCACCAAACTGCTATTATGAAGATGAAACATGTTGTCATATCTTTAGGACAGCAGAATGGGAAAGTCCATGATTCTTCAATTAGAACATAGAGTTCTAGAACATGAGAGCCAGTTTGGTGTAGTAGTTAAGACTTCAAGTTGGAAACTGGGAGACTGTGAGTTCTACTCCTGCCTTAGGCATAATACCAACTGGGTGTCCTTGGGCCAATCACTATCTCTCAGGCCTAGAAAGGAGGTAATGGCAAACTAGTTCTGAAATCTTGCTTGTCCAGGCAGTTGCTAAAAGTAAAAATTGACTAGAAAAATATTCTATAACAAATTGTACTGAAACTTCATCCAAGCTGGGCTTTAAGCAATTAAATTCCAATATGCTTCATTTAAACAAGAACTTTTCCAATGGCCACCGAATGTAGTTTACTGAAAATTATTTAGGATTGTCTTTGAGATTAAATCACCTTCAGAGTGAGCTCTACTCCAGGTGACTTATGGACATATCAGCATAACTGTCTTGGCAACAATATAATGTTTTGTCTTTGCCTTTTTCAGATATTTTTTGCCTTCTTAGTCTGCAGCTCTAGCATTTCCTGTTGTTATTAATCCGGTTCAACTCTGCTCAGCTTTACAGCTTTACAGATAGTCCTTGACTTATGAACAATAAAGCTACAATTTTGTTGAACAAATGGACTTACAACACATGCCTAAAGTTATGACTATTGCCGTACCCTTTGCAATCCTGTGGCCCAAGTTGGGCACTGGGCAGCCTGCACTCCCATGACAATGGGATTGCTGCAACTGCACTCACCACTTATCACTCCCCCTCACCACCTATCACTCCCCTTTTAGTCCTCTGCTGGCTGCCCAATGAGCCTAACATCAATACCCAGGAAGATACTATTAAGGATAATAAAAAAACAGATCTGCGGACATCTAGAAACAAATAAAGTAATAACTAGAAGTCAGCATGCGTTTGTTAAAAACAGATCATGCCAAACCAATCTCAGTTCATTCTTTGACAAAGTGACTAAATTAGTAGACCAGAAAAATACTGTGGACATAGTATACTTAGTCTTCAGCAAAGCATTCGACAAAGGAGACCACAACCTACTTCTTGGTAAGCTAGAAAAAAATGGGATACAAAACATGACCACCAAATGGATTTGTAACTGGCTGACAAACTGTACTCACCAAGTAGTCTTTAACAGTACTACATCTACATGGAGGGAAGTAAGCAATGGGGTACCACAAGGTTCCATCTTAAGCCCAGTACTCTTCAATATCTTCATAAATGACTTAGATGAGGGAATAGAAAGGGAACTCATCAAATGTGCAGATGATACTAAGCTGGCAGGAATATCCAAAATCTTAGAGGATAGGCTCAAGATCCAGATGGAGCTTGACAAACTTGAACGCTGTGCCCTATCTAACAAAATGAAATTCAGTGTAGAGAAAATTAAAGTCTTACACTTAGGCAAGAAAAACCGAAAGTACAGATATAGATTGAGTGAAACCTGGCTTAATAGCAGTAACTACGAGAAGGAACTTGGAGTCTTAGTAGACAATCAATTAAATATGAGTTGCATTAACAGAGGGATTCAATCAAGATCACATGAGGTACTAATACCACTTTATAAAGGCTTAATAAGACCACACCTAGAATACTGCATCCAGTTTTGGTCACCACACTAAAAAAGATGTTGAGACTCTAGAAAGAGTGCAGAGAAGAGCAACAAAGATGATTAGGGGACTGGAGGCTAAAACATACAGTATGAAGAACCGTTGCAGGAACTGGCCATGGCTAGTTTAGTGAAGAGGAGGACCAGTCTGACATGATAGCAGTGTTCCAATATTTGAGATGCTGTCACAGAGGAGTGGGTCAACCTATTTTCCAAAGCACCTGAAGACCAGACAAGGAACAATGGATAGAAACTGATCAAGGAGAGATTCATCCTAGAAATAAGGAGAAATCTTCAGACAGTATGAACAATCAATCAATGGAACAGTTTGTCTTCAGATGTTGTGGATGCTTCATCACTGGAAACTTTCAAGAAGAGACTGGACAGCCATCTGTCAGAAATAGTATAGGGTCTCCTGCTTAAGCAGCGGGTTTGATTAGATGACCTATAAGGTCCCTTCCAACTTTGTTATTCTATTCTGTTCTGTTCTGTTCTGTTCTGTTCTACCCTACCCTACCCTACCCTACCCTACCCTACCCTACCCTACCCTACCCTACCCTACCCTACCCTATTCTATTCTATTCTATTCTATTCTATTCTATTCTATTCTATTCTATTCTATTCTATTCTATTCTATTCTATTCTATTCTATTCTATTCTATTCTATTCTATTCTATTCTATTCTATTCTATTCTTCGTGTTCCCACTGCCTGGTTGTTGGGACATATAGGGCTGGCTTTATCAGGAGAAGAAGAAGAAGACGAAGAAGAAGAAGATGAAGAAGAAGAAGAAGAAGAAGAAGAAGAAGAAGAAGAAGAAGAAGAAGAAGAAGAAGAAGAAGGAAGAAGAAGAAGAAGAAGAAGAAGAAGAAGAAGAAGAAGAAGAAGAAGAAGAAGAAGAAGAAGAAGAAAGTTTAAAGGAGCTGCAGTATGCCAAAATTCCCCTTTGTACCATGCTCCTGAGCCATATGGGGCTGGCTTTGCACTGTGAAAAAAGAAGAAAAGTCCAAATCAGCCTCCCCCTCTTTTCTTATGTAATGGAAAGCCTGCCAATCCCTGTCTAGGGGCTCTGTGCAAAGAGGCTTTTCTGGTAAAATTTACTTAATGATGGCAATGGGGATTGCAGGATTATGGGTCACTAAGTAATATGATCACATGATGTCTCACTTATGGCCAGCAACTGAACTTCCAGTGCTGACTGTAGTCATAAGTCTACAGGTCTGCCTGTACAAGTTCAACCAACAGTAACTAGATGGCAGCAGTTAATTGTAATCAGGAAGCAATTAAAATCTGCAGTAGGTTTTAAATGTGTATATAAGAGAATGTTGAATCAAATATAAAATTCATAATACTTAGTTTATGACAACACTTCATATTATGTGCAGCAGCATGTGATGAGATGGTGTGTTATTAATTATTTACTCATTATATGACTATTACTTTGGCCTCAGTTCCATTGCCACCCTTGCTAGCATATTAATTAGAGAAATGATTAGAAAAATATGACTGTCAAACATTTTTCATCCTCATTCAGTTTCCTTTATGGATGACAAGCTAGTTTGCTATGTTCTAACATTACTAAGATTAGCATACTGTGGCAAGATAAATCCAAGTGACATACATATTTGCTTCAGAAGAATTAAAACAAAACCTGACCCCCTCCTTATTCCAAAATGAGTGTTAAGATTAATTGAAAGAGAATACGAAATAATTTTTGTTGCTTTCTGTTTCATGTATTTCTGACACTAATAGAAGAAGAAGAAGGGGTGAAGACCTAAAATAAAATGGTTGGGTAACTCCTGCTGTTGGAGAGAAACAATGAGTTGAAGATGGTGTGTTGGAAGAGAAGTGTCTGTTGCTATATGTGGTAATAGGATCGATGCCAAGGGATGCCTGCTTCTGAGACTGCTTCGGTTGATGGTGATTCAAGTCTCAGCATTGTTTCCTGGATGCTGGGTTGCTGGAGGCCTTGGGTTCAGATTTGTTATTATTTCTGGAGGTTTTTTTGGGGGGGATGACAAAACTTTTTAAGAAGCCATGGTTCCTCCATGGTTTAGTGACAGAACAGGAAGTGGACCTGGTATCTCTCCCTCAGATCTACTTAGACAAGAGTATGGGAACTCCTCTGAGATCTGCATGGACAGATCTCTTGGGACACCAGCCTCAATACCAAGTCAGCGAGGAGAGGTGGCAATTTTCATGGTGATCAACTATGTTGTTCTGTAGGTTGCTGGATATGAGGTCTTTGTGTGGAGTTACATATGAAGAACAAAATGGAGATACTACTAGTGTACACTTTCCACTGTGGACCTGCAGGCTCCTTTCTGTGTGCTTAACTTCATTTGCAGTTGGTGGCGGATTCCCCAGGCTAAGTTTGCTGGGCCTTTCAACCTCCATGCCTTTGTGGAGAGGCCTGAGACAGCTGGGAATTCACAATCTCCATGTCAATTCTGGTTTGTTCCAAATCATCATGGCTCTGATACATACTGGGGGTTATACATGAGAGTTAACTTCATCCTTGATAAATTTCTACATGACCTAAAGATGGGAAACATTAACATCACCCTCTCATCATAGTCAGATAACTTTCTGGTCATTTTAAAACTTGTGGCCACCTTTGATTTCTATATAGGAAACAGCTTCATTAATATACTCTGTTCTAGGTGCTTATGGAACCAATTGGTCTCCTGCAGGTCCCTTGGGAATTTGAGCACTTAGCTGAGGTTTGATATATGGAGATGACAAAATAACAAAATAACAGAGTTGGAAGGGAACTTGGAGGTATTCTAATCCAATCCCTGTTCAAATAGGAGACCCTATAGTATTCCAGATAAGTTCCCATCAAGTTTCTTCATGGGCTTCACAGGATTGCTCCTAAAAGGCCTCTTCCCATACACCTTCCCCTAACGTATCTTTGGCTTATAAATTGCTTTGGGGAAAGGAACATTTCTGGAGATGATGCTAGCAAAAACAGACATGCATTCAACTTCAGATGTGAACTTCAATCATGGCAATAAGGAGAATGAGGTATCAATATGTTTCTATACCTACTTCAGCAATGTACTTTTGTACTGGAAGATTCATCTATTAAGGACAGAGGTAATGCACTGCAAGGTCAAGTGGGACCTTTTGAGTCTGTAACACTTGGGAGAGTAGACATGATTCTAAGTTGAATTTTGCCACTTGTAGACTAAAACCATGCTAAAACCATGTCTTACTTGCTTTGGTACATGTGGCCAGAAAGGGGACCAAAAGCTTTATGCAAGAGGTAGTCTCTTAGATAGAGAGGAGTGATGGTGCAAATCTTGAAAGAGGGTGAGATGCTGTTCTTCAAAAAGCCATCACTTGACCTAGCTGTATTGTACAGTTAGGGAAGACTGCTATGGAGATAGTGGTACCGGAACTAAAGATAACATGAATCCCTTCTAGAATGGGTTTAGATACAAGAATGGAAACTGCATTAATTGCTCTTGTGGATGAACTGTGCAGGAGCTATATGGAATCAAAGTTATGCACCCTTTCTCATCTTGTTAGTTCTCTTACCATGGTCCTCTTTGGCCTCCCTTTGAAGAAACAAAGACAGGCCTTCATTTTAGTTTTGGTAAAAAAATCCAGGTTAGTTTCTGTATTAAATATCCCTACAAAATATTTTAAGTAAGCAATGGACACTTCAATTTTCTTTATGGGAGAGAAAAATGTAAAAGAAACAGATGCTCAATACTGCATTTCTATGCTGAAAATATTGATTGCATTTCTGCTTGTTGTGCAGATGTGTTATTCAAAAAAGGCAAATTCCAACAGCTTTTTGTGTTTGTGTGTGTGTTTTGAGTCACTTCCAAGATGGTGGCAGCATAGTAAGCAGTATCAGATCACAGGGAGAGAAGTTACTAAACTAAGTAGGAAGATACAAGGAGAGGGGGGAAAAGGGAGGAAAAAGGATCAGAAAGTTAGATAAGGAAGATAGAGGCTCAGCCAATCTCAGTGTATACATGGTTGTACTTTGACAATAAAAGTTCATTCATTCATTCATTCAGAAGGATAAAGGAAAAGAAGAAATTGGGGTAAGTAGGAAAACAACAGCAAAACAGCAGTGCAGCAAATGAAGGGCTGCACATGGAGTTTGAGGCAGCCGGCAACAGAGAACAGATCCAGCTCAGGAGTGCAACTACAGTAAGTAGCCCAAGGCTGGAAAAGAGGCAACTGAGAGCAGCGAACCGACAGTTGAACAGCAGACAAGAAGGGAGGCTCTTGGAGGCAGCAAACCAGTGGGTCACAGTATTTTCAGGAATAGCCTAGACCCATACTCCAATCTAGGCAGCCCAGTTCATGGGGGCAACCAGGCATCCCGACCCAGGACCCAGCAAACTAGAGGCAGCCCGATTACCACAGTCCTCCCCCTGCGTCCTTTCAGCCCAACAACCCTCCCCAGTGTCTTGCCCCAAGTGGAGGACTTGACCAACATTCCCTCAGCCTGGCAGCCCATCTGGTCTGGCTGAGGACAAAGGTCCTGGAGCAATCCACCAAATGTGAGAAATTGATGGTGGCAAAAACTATGGAGGGGACAAGCACAGTAGCAGCAGAGACAGGCAGGACAGCAGCAGAGGCGCATCGAGTTAGAGAGCTCTGATCTCTAAATCTGAGTGGCTGGCTGAGAAGACCAGACCAGACAACTGAGCTGAGCCATCCAGAAAGCTGAACAGCAAGGCCTGACCAGAGCAGAGATGAGGTCAAAAAGACCTGAGCACCGAAAGACAGACTGGAGCTGGCAGAGAAAATGACAAGAGGCCAGAGCAGTGAATAAAAGAAATGAAGGCGACAATTGAGTTTGAGGTCTCAATAGGAAGGGAGAGAAGACCCCAATAGAGAATAAAAATAAATACAGGACAGAAAATAAAAGATAAATAAATAGGCAAGTATTAAGGACAAGAGTGGAACATTAGAAATCAAGAAAGAATAGGATTAATAAAAAGGCAAATCTTAACAAGGCAAATCTTAAATAAGAAGAGAGAAATTGGAGCTCAAAAACTTTAAAAAATATAAGAGGGATAAATAAAACTAACATAGTAGTAAGAAGGATAAATAAATAACAAGGTAGAAAAATGAGCACAAACAGGCAGAAAAAAGGATAGGAAAAAAATAGGCATACTTGCCTAGAACAGAGAAGGTAGTAACAAGGCTAACAGCAAAGCACATCCACCAACCAAAAAGAGGGATTTTCAAACAACAAACTCATGGAACAGGCAATTGATACTATTGTGGTTTACAATACATGTTCCATGTATGTGCTTATGCCCAAAGAACACCCAAATTAAACATGCATTAAATGTAAAATATGTGAACTGCTAGAGGAAAAAGTAAAGGACTTAGAGCAGGGGTGTCAAACTGCCAGCCCACGGGACGGATGCGTCATCCAGAAGCCATGCCCACCCCATTACTGGCAATGGCAAAACCATCACAATATGTTGCGCAACATCATGTGACGTCACAAGCTTGACACGTCTGACTTAGAGGCAACTCTAGCCAAACTCCAACCTATGCAAGAAAGCTATATCTAAACCAAACCAAATAAAGAACAAATAACTCCCAGAGGATTTGACCCTACTTATAAATCCTTGGAGGAAGACAAATAGAGATACAGTATGTCACACATAGAAAGAAGCAGCATAGATCTAATAAACCCCTACTGCCTAATCCAGGGGTAGGCAACCTTGGCTCTTTTATGACTCGTGGACTTCAACTCCCAGAATGCCTGAGCCAGTATGGCTGGATCAGGAATTCTGGGAGTTGAAGTCCACGAGTCATAAAAGAGCCAAGGTTGCCTACCCCTGGCCTAATCTAACCCAACCAGAAGCAGCCGCATTAAAACTGAGCAATTGATTTTTTCCCCTAGATGGAAATACGCAGACCCACAACCTCCCCCTTAAAGAAAAGGCAAGTTTTGTTAATTGAAGATTTACTCTCAAAGGAACAGAACCAGCCATCTGCAGACCGGAGCAAAAAATTAAAGATGTGGCTGAGAACCTAACCAAAATAAGTAGGCCCACAGATTAGTACCCCCTAATTGTCCTCCACATTGGGATGAATGACAACAAACAACCTGAGTACAATATTGAGAGTTTATAAGCAATTATAAACTGGTGCGCCTGGTGCGCCAGTTGCGGCCCTATTTAGACCGGGATGCCTTACGTACAGTCACTCATGCGCTCGTGACCTCTCGTTTGGACTACTGCAACGCTCTCTACATGGGGCTGCCCTTGAAGACCACTCGGAGGCTCCAACTGGTACAGAATGCAGCCGCGAGAGTTGTCCTGGGAGTTTCCCGATACTCCCATGTTACACCTCTGCTCCGCGAGCTGCATTGACTTCCAGTTGTCTTTCGGGTGGGATTCAAGATGCTGGTATTGACCTACAGAGCCCTATATGGCATGGGTCCGGAATACCTTGGGGAGCACCTGTGGCCAGTATCAACTTCCCTCCGCCCAGTACGCTCCCACAGAGAGGGCCTCCTCAGGGTGCCACCGGTCAAAGAATGCCGGGGAGGGCGTTCTCTGTGGGCGTGCCGGACTTATGGAATTGTCTTCCGGTTGAGCTCCGGATGGCACCTGACCTCCGCTCCTTCCGGCGCGATCTAAAGACTTATCTCTTCGAACAAGCTGGCCTGGCCTGATGGGGTGGGGGTTGGGTTTTATTACTTTTAATTGTGTTTTAACCTATTGTAAGAGTTGTGGGCATTTTGTTTAATCTCTTTTAATTTTTGTATCTTGTCTTTTAACATGTACTGCCCTGTTCACCGCCCTGAGTCCTTCGGGAGAAGGGCGGTATACAAATAAAATAAATAAATAAATAAATAAAATTAGGCAATAAAGTTAAGAAGCTAGGAGCACAAGTAGTGTTCTCATTAGTACTCCCAATGAAAGGCCAACACCCATTGACAGAAAAAAGAATTTTAGAAATAAGCCACTGAGTAAAGGGATGGTCCCCTTCATGGATTACTGCCTTGTCATGGCAAAGGGGCTTGCATAATTCAATGAAACTATGAGCTATGCCGTGCAGGGCCACCAAGACGGACAGGTCATAGCAGAGAGTTCTGACAAAACGTGATCCACTGGAGAAGGAAATGGCAACCCACTCCAGTATCTTTGCCATGAAGCCCTATGGACAGTACCAAAAGGCAAAATGATATGACGGTGGAAGATGAGCCCCTCAGGTTGGAAGGTGTCCAATATGCTACTGGGGAAGAGCAGAGGGCTAGTACTAGTAGCGTCAGAAAGAATGAAGTGACTGGGCCAAAGCCAAAAGGACGCTCAGCTGTGGATGTATGTGGTGGTGAAAGGAAAGTCCGATGCTGTAAAGATTTTTTCTCCATAGGAACCTGGAATGTAAGATCCATGAATCAAGGCAAGCTGGACGTGGTCAAACAAGAGATGACAAGACTGAACATTGACATCTTAGGAATCAGTGAACTAAAATGGATGACCATCAGGTCTACTACTGCAGGCAAGAATCCCTCAGAAGAAATGGAGTAGCCTTCATAGTCAATAAAAGAGTAGGAAAAGCAATACTGAGATACAATCCCCCAAATGACAGAATGATCTCAGTTTGAATCCAAGGCAAACCATTCAATATCACAGTAGTCCAAGACTATGCCCCAACCACCAGTGCTGAAGAGGATGAAATTGACTGGTTCTATGAAGCCCTACAGCACCTTATAGAACTAACACCAAAAAATGATGTCTTTATCATCATGGGGGACTGGAATGCTAAAGTAAGAGCCTTGGTGGAGCAGTGGGCTAATGCCTCCTTAAGTAACACCAGCTGCCTGCAATTAGTGCAGGTTCGCATCCCACCAGGCTCAAGGTTGACTCAGCCTTCCATCCTTCCGAGGTAGGTAAAATGAGGACCCAGATTGTTGGGGGCAATTAAGCTGACTTTGTAATAATGCCGCTTGGGTGTGTGTGTGAAAGCCCTAATAAGCAGGCATATACATAAAATGAAGGCTACTGCTAAGCTTGTAAGCTGCCCTGAGTCTTCGGAGAAGGGCGGGATATAAATGGAATTAAAATAAAAAAAATAAAAAAAATATAACCGGAATAATAGGCAAGTTTGCCCTTGGAGTACAAAATGAAGCGGGGCACAGGCTGATAGAATTTTGTCAAGAGAATACAATGGTCATAGCAAACTCTCTTTTCCAACAACCCAAGAGATGACTCTACACATGGACATCACCAGATGGTCAACACAGAAATCAGATTGACTATGTGCTCTGCAGCCAAAGATGGAGAAGCTCTATACAGTCAGTAAAAACAAGATCAGGAGCTAACTGTGGCTCAGACCATGAGCTTCTCGTTGCAAAGTTTAGGCTTAAAATGAAGAAAGTAGGGAAAATCACTAGGCCACTCAGGTATGAATTAAATCATATCCCTGTTGAATATACAGTAGAGGTGACAAACAGATTTAAGGAATTAGATCTGATAGACAGAGTATCTGAAGAACTATGGACAGAGGTTTGCAACATTGTACAAAAGGTAGCAACTAAAACCATCCCAAAGAAAAAGAAATGCAAGAAAGCAAAGTGGCTGTCTGAGGAAGCTTTGCAAATAGTTGAGGAAAGGAGGGAAGCGAAAGGCAAGGAAGAAAAAGATACACCCAATTGAATGCAGAATTCCAGAGAATAGCAAGAAGAGATAAGAATGCCTTCTTAAATGAACAGTGCAAAGAAATAGAAGAAAACAATGAATAGGGAGGACCAGAGATCTCTTCCAGAAAATTGGAGAGATGAAGGGAATGTTTCATGCAGAAATGGGCATGATAAAGGACCAAAATGGCAGGGACCTAAGAGAGGCAGAAGAGATTAAGAAGAGGTGGAAAAATTACACAGAAGAACTATACAAGAATGAGCTTAACATCCTTGATAACCACAATGAGGTGGTCACTGACCTTGAGCCAGACATGCTAAAATGTGAAGTGAAGTGGGCCTTAGAAAAACTGAGCAACAACAAAGCTAGTGGAGGTGACAGTATTCCAGCTGAGCTATTCAAAATCTTAAAAGATGATGCAGTAAAAGTGCTACACTCAATTTGCCAGCAAATTTGGAAAACTCAGCAGTGGCCACAGGATTGGAAAAGATCAGTTTACATTCCAATTCCAAAGAAAGGCAGTGCCAAAGAATGTTCAAACTATCACACCATTGCACTCATTTCACATGATAGTAAAGTTATGCTTAAAATCCTACAAACTAGACTCCAGCAGTATGTGCATCGAGAACTACCAGAAGTACAGGCAGGATTCTGAAGAGGCAGAGGAACTAGAGATCAAATTGTCAACATACGCTGGATCATGGAGAAAGCTAGGGAGTTCTAGAAAAATGTCTACTTCTGCTTCATTGACTATGCTAAAGCCTTTGATTGTGTGGATCACAACAAATTGTGGCAAGTTCTTAAAGAGATGGGAGTACCAGACCATCTTATTTGTCTCTTGAGAAACCTATATGCGGGTCAAGAAGCAACAGTGAGAACTGGACACGAAACCACTGATTGGTTTGAAATTGGGAAAGGAGTCCAGCAAGGCTGTATACTGTCGCCCTGTCTGTTTAACTTATATGCAGAGAACATCATGAGAAAGGCAGGGCTAGATGAATCAAAAGTTGGAATTAAGATTGCCGGGAGAAATATCAACAACCTAAGATATGCAGATGATACCACTCTAATGGCAGAAAGTGAAGAAGAACTAAAGAGCCTCTTGTTGCGGGTGAAGAAGGAGAGTGCAAAAGTTGGGTTGAATGTTAACATTAAGAAAACCAAGATCATGGCATCCGGCCCTCTCAATTCCTGGCAAATAGATGGGGAAGAAATGGAAGTAGTGACAGATTTTATTTTCCTGGGCTCCAAGATCACTGCAGATGGGGTCTGTAGCCAAGAAATTAAAAGATGCTTGCTCCTGGGGAGGAAAGCCATGGCAAATCTAGACAGCACACTAAAAAGCAGAGATATCACCATGTCAACAAAAGTGTGTATAGTCAAGGCTATGGTCTTCCCAGTTGCAATGTAAGAAAGGCTGAGCGCCAAAGAATTGAGGCCTTTGAACTATGGTGCTGGAGAAGACTCCTGCGAGTCCCTTGGACTGCAAGGTGATCAAACCAGTCAGTCCTAGAGGAGATCAACCCTGACTGCTCTTTAGAAGGCCAGATCCTGAAGTTGAAACTCAAATACTTTGGCCACCTAATGAGAAGGAAGGACTCACTGGAGAAGAGCCTAATGCTGAGAAAGATTGAGGGCAAGAGAAGAAGGGGACGACAAAGAATGAAGTGGCCGGATGGAGTCACTGAAGCAGTAGGCATGAGCTTAAATGGACTCCAGAAGATGGTAGAGGACAGGAAGGCCTGGAGGAACATTGTCCATGGGGTCGTGAAGGGTCAGACACGACTTCACAGCTAACAACAACAACAAAGGGATGGTGTCTCCGAGAAAACGTTTGTTTCCTGGACCATGGACTGCATTTCTTATGCAAAGGACTCTTGGCAAGGGATGGGCTGCACCTCTCGAAAACAGGGAAAAAAGGACTTGGAAAAAGACTGGCCCAACTCATCAGAAAAGCTTTAAACAAAAATTGAGGGGGAAAGGTGGCCAGTCTTTAGAATTTCTAGAACACAAAACCAACCATAAATCCCAAGAAAACAAATCAAAGAATGAGGTAGGGAGTGATGAGAAAAAAAGAAAAACTCAAACAATTAGGAGATGCAGGAAACATACCCATGGACAGGCATAAAAGTCTTAAATGCTTATATACAAATGCTCAAAGCTTGGGGAACAAATCAGAGTGAACTAGAAGTAATAGTACATGAGGGCAGGTATGTCATAATTGACCTTACAGAAACCTGGTGGGATGAAATCCGTGACTGGAATGTACTGATGAATGGATGCAAATTGTGGAAAAGAAACAGATCTGCCAAAAGGGGAGGGGGAGTTGCACTATATGTAAGAGAACACTACATATATACAGAAATGCACATGATCAAAGATAAAATCCCTCCAGAATGTGTATGGATCAACTGCTAAGCTTATAAGCCGCCCTGAGTCTTCGGAGAAGGGCGGGATATAAATGGAATTAAAAAAAATATAAAAGGGAAAAAAGTGACATTGCCATAGGGGTATATTACAGGCTACCCAACCAATCAGAAGAAATAGATGAACTCTTTACCAACCAGTTAACAAATGTATGTAGGAAACATTCCACAGTAGTAATAGGAGACTTCAACTATCCAGATATCAATTGGGAGACAAACTGTGCAGCAAGTGGGAGATCAAATAGATTCCCAACCAATCTAGCCGACAACTTTGTCATCCAAAAGGTGGAGGAGGGAACTAGAAGAAAAGCTATATTGGACCTAATTCTTACTAATAGAGAAGAAGTGATACCAGGAGTTGAAGTTGCTGGAACTTTGGTTGAAAGTGACCATGTCATGCTGAAATTCAATATAATCCAAACACAAGCAATAGAAAATAATCCAACCAGTGTCTTAAACTTCAAAAGAGCTGATTTTAACAAACTCAGAGAGAACCTAGGAAAGATTCCACTAAACTGGAAAGAATAGCCAATACCCCAGAAGACAAGCTCAGGATCCAAAAAGATCTTGACAAACTTGAGCAATGGGCCCTATCCAGCAAAATGAATTTTAATGTGGAGAAAAGCAAAGTGTTGCATTTAGGCAAGAAAAATCAAAGGTAAAAGTACAGATTAGGTGAGTCCTGGCTCAAGAACAGTAACTGTGAGAGGAACCTTGAAGTCCTAGTGAGTGACCACTTGAATATGAGTACCATTTTATAAAATCCTAATAAGACCACACCTGGAATACTGCAACCAATTTTGGTCACCATACTGCAAAAAAGATGTTGAGACTTTGGAAAAAGCAACTAAAATGATCAAAGGCCTGGAGACTAAAGCATATGAAGAAAGTCTTCAGGACTTGGGTTTGGCTACTCTAAAGAAAAGAAACAGGGAATACCTGATAGCAGTATTCCAGTATTTGAGGGGCTGCCACAAAGAAGAGGGGGTCAAATTATTCTCCAAAGCACCAGAGGGCAGGACAGGAAACAATAGTTGGAAACTGACCAAAGTGAAAAGCAACCTGAAATTAAGGAGAAACCTCTAACATTTAGGACAATTAACCAGTGGAACAACTTGCCTTCAGAAATCGTTGGCACTCCATCACTGGAAGGTTTTAAGAAGAAACTGGATAATCACTTGCTTGAAATGATATAGGTTCTCCTGCTTGAGCAGGGGGCTGGACTAGAAGACTAGAAGACTAGAAGACCTCCAGCTCTATTCTATTCTAAAATGTTTGAACACTTGAGTTCTAATCAACATCCTCCTTGGTGGAAATGTAATCAATCAATCAATCAATTTGATAATCAAAGACCAAAGCACAGTAGAAAACAGTAAAGGATATTATAGGTAACTGAAAATTATAAACAAATCCTGACATAAGAAAGTATATAAGCTACCCAAATTTCTGAACAACCATTTGATAGAGAAAGCAATTGCAATACATAAGTATGGAGATATGCAGTGCCTGTTTAGTTTATAAGAGTAGAGTATATGCCTCCTATGAGCTGGCTAATGTGGCTAAGAAAAGTATTGGTTTTTTTCCTTCTTCTTCCCCCTCCCCTTCATTTTCCCCATCACCATCAAAAATTGGATAATAGAAAAGAGTGAGCTTTCTTTTGTAATCATAGAGTAAGGCAATCTTGTAACTGTATTTATATTTGCTGCAAAGGAAATTGGAAACTTCTATTTCTTTATTCTTTCTTTCTGTACTTTTCCTTTTCCTTTTTTACTTTCTTTGCTGCTTTTGTTCTTTATTATGTTGTCTTAGTTTTTATGTTCTTGGAAAACTTTCAATTAAAAATTATTCTAAAAAGAAGAGCTTAAGAAAATCACACATTTTAATGTCTCTGAATGTTAAACGCTGGACTAGAGTGAAAGTTGTTCTGTAGGACTGTCAGAGAATGTTTATTAAGTATTTAGCATTAGAGAATAGCATCCTGAAGAAGCCCACTCTTAATGAGAACAGGATTTTGCTACAATAGGGCTAAGCCACTTTGATGTGCGAGTAAAGACATTGAAGGGGAAGCTGGGAGAATGTGAGTGCCACTCCTGTATTAGGAGTGTGAAGCCAGTAGAGCATCTTTGAGTCAGTCTTTTCTCAGCCTAAGAAGAAGTCACTGGCAAGCCATTTCTGAAAATGCTTCCAAGAAAACTCCACGAACTTTTCTGTGTAGTCATCAGAGACATGACTGACTCAGGTACATATTCACATTTACAAAGTTTGCTGAATATTGGTGTTGAGGGCTCTTTGTGGCGGAGCAAACTAGATCTTCTCAGAACCAAATAAAGTCAGATAGTAGGCTGATAACTAATAATATTTTAAAGAAAGGAGGAAGCCTAGCTTCCATTGAGATATACAATTAACTGTAAGCTCATGGAGACCTAAGTATCCATTTAAAGTCATTTAAACCAATATTCTAACCAGCAAAGCATATAGGTCGCCCCAGGAATTAGGTCAGCCAGGAATTTAATATGCAGCAAGCACTTGCAATAAAGCACCAAATAGTTAGAGTAAACTAGTCATGTACAGCTTAAAGAACAAGCTGTACATCATACAATAATAGCTAATAAAAGGGTTTTTTTTAAAGATATGGCAGCTGGGATATATTTATTGCCATTGCAATTAGCAAAATGCAAAACTGTGTTTTAAAGTTTATGGGCTCTAGGGGTGACCTACTATTGCTGATTTTTCTAAATCACCAAGGCTTGGAAAGATATAACCAAATACTTAAAGACTTTGTTTTGATTAATGCTAACAACATTTTCTTAGAGTGAGGAATGGCCATTTACAAAATATGACTACTTCAGTTTTATTGTAATAGATAACCTGCTGCTCTTTGCTGGAATAAGAAGCAAGACCACCTAGAGTCTATTTCAGGCTCACTGGTGTTTAAGAAAGGACTGCTACAACATTTACATATAGAAGGATGGAAAGATGTCAGTTATTTAACACAGGGATCCCCTACCCCCAGTCCATGGACAGGCACCAGGCCGTGGCATGCCAGAAGCTGGTCCGGGATGTAGGCAGTACATGAAAGCACACCCCATCTGGTCTGCGGAAAAACCTCTCTCCACGGAACCGGTCCCTAGTGCCCAAAAGGTTGGGGACCTCTGATTTAGCCAGTTAGTAACCTGGGAGGAGGAATGAAACTTGGGGTTTATCAAAGCTTAAATCAACAAATTAATATAGAGGTAGAAAAGGAGGAGGGCACCAGAATACAAACTTTTCTCACACCTTGTGAATGTGGATTATGGATGACAGGTGTCTTGAAGCAACCCAGTAAACCTATATAGTATATTGCTTTCAAAAGGCATCAGTCAGTAGAAGCAGCATTCTATTTCTCCATTGACTGTAGGGAGCCAGAAGCTGCCTTTGAATCAATAAAGACAGTAAAGAATCCTGCATGGATGAACAATGTATTTTTCTGTAGAAGATGAAGACTAAAGATATTGACTGAGCTTCAACTGCCCTCCCTGAAACTGGCTTGTTTTTCTTCCAGGATGTTATGTTGCACCAACCCGTTTATGGGTTTTCCATGGAAGTACCTGGCATACACCTTGCTAATTACACTTAATAGGGCCAGAAGAAAATTGGAGCTTTCTTATCTCCTTTTCTGTAGATTGAAATAATGATGGGTGATCTAATGAAAACAGAAGTTTGGGTACAATGCTAAGCAAAAATATTCTGTCTATACTTCAGGGCCTCAGGCAGTAGTAGCTTTCAATGCAAAAGCTGTAGAATTATTTCATTTTATTATCTGGGCAAACTCTGCCAATTAGCTTTATGAGCCTGTAACTGCACATTCATGGTGAATCAATGGCCTGAAGAGGGATCTTGCTTCTTGGGCTTTAGGTGAAATCTGAGCATGGTGAGGGATTATAGATTAGTATCTCAAAATTATTCAAGATATTCAAAGTGGACTGTTCACCACAAATAGCAAATAATAGCATATGGATGATGGCTAAGTTTAGGAAATATCAGATGATGCAAATCTGGAGGACACTCATTTTGGGGAAATTCATATAAGGCAGCCCCCTTCAAATGAAAGAAAAGAGGAAGTGGGAACTCTATGTAACTTGACAAGATGCAATGATTGTATTGTTGTTGTTAGTTGAGAAGTCATGTCCGACCCATCGCGACCCCATGGACAATGTTCCTCCAGGCCTTCCTGTCCTCTACCATCTTCTGGAGACCATTTAGGCTTATGCCTACTGCTTCAGTGACTCCATCCAGTCACCTCATTCTCTGTCGTCCCATGCTTCTCTTGCACTCAACCTTTCCCAGCATTAGTCTCTTCTCCAGTGATTCCTTCCTTCTCATTAGGTGGCCAAAGTATTTGAGTTTTAGCTTCAGGATCTGGCCTTCTAAAGAGCAGTCAGGGTTGATCTCCTCTAGGACTGACCGGTTTGATCGCCTTGCAGTCCAAGGGACTTGCAGGAGTCTTCTCCAGCACCATAGTTCAAAGGCCTCAATTCTTTGGCGCTCAGCCTTTCTTATGGTCCAACTTTCACAGCCATACATTGCAACTGGGAAGACCATAGCCTTGACTATACGCACTTCTGTTGGCAGGGTGATGTCTCTGCTTTTTAGTGTGCTGTCTAGATTTGCCATGGCTTTCCTCCCTAGGAACAAGTGTCTTTTAATTTCTTGGTTTGAAAATTTAATTTAATTTCATGCTTGAAAGCAGCTACCATTGTCCCAGTCCCGAAGAAAACAGCAGTTGAGTGCCTGAATGACTGCAGACCTGTTGCATTAACGTCTGTAGTGATGAAATGCTTCAAAAGACTGGTTCTCCAACATCTTAGGACATGCCTCTCACTGGACTTTGACAAACATCAATTTGCCTACAGGGGAACAGGTCAACAGACGTTGCCATAGCTACTGTGCTGCACTCCGTAGCAAGCCATCTAGAGAAATCTGGAAGCTATGTCAGGATGCTTTTCATGGATTATAGCTTGGCTTTCAACATCATTCTGCTGAGCATCCTTATTGAAAAGCTGACTGACTTGAATTTTTTTCCTCCATCTGCGATTGGATTAAAGACTTTCTAAGGGACCAGCTACAAACAGTGATTATCCACCCCCCTGAAGCTTTGCACGGGCTCGCCACAGGGTTGTGTGCTTAGCCCCTACCTGTACTCATTGTACACATATCATTGTGTATCGTCCGACCCATCTACTGCGATAATTAAGTTCGCAGATGATACCACCGTAGTGGATCTTATTACAGGTGGAGATGAAACAGCGTACAGGGGGGAGGTACAAAACTATCAATATGGTGTTTAGAGAACAACTTGCACCTGAACATTGGCAAGACAAATGAGGTGGACTTCTGGAGGAAAAGAGAGGAACCTGCCCCACTTTACATCAGGGAGGGCGGGGCTGCCTGGAGAGAGTTTCCTCCTTTAAATTCCTGGGAGTCTACCTCTGTGAAGATCTTACCTGGAAAGTCATTACAACCCAGGTGGCCAGAAAGGCCCAACAGAAACTCCACTTCCTCAGAGTCTTGAGGAAGAACAGGATAGAACAACAGCTAATGACCTTCTTTACCAGTGTACAATAGAGAACGTCCTCTCGCACTGTATTGTGGTTTGGTATGCTGGCCTGACAGCCATGGATAGGAAAGTATTACAGAGGGTGGTGAGCACTGCACAAAACATTGTGGGCTGTCCCCTGACACCACTGGATGACATCACCAGGGCTCGCTGCCTTGTAAGAGTGAGAAAAATTCTCAGGGATGACTCACATCCTGGTCGGTACCTCTTTACTCTCCTACCATCAGGTAGGAGATACAGGAGTATAGCCAGCCATACCAACAGGCTGAAGAACAGCTTCTATCTATGGGCTGTCAGGGTC
This sequence comes from Vipera berus, assembly GCF_964194415.1. NCBI lineage: Eukaryota > Metazoa > Chordata > Lepidosauria > Squamata > Viperidae > Vipera > Vipera berus. The sequence goes on along the minus strand of NC_138205.1, from coordinate 38,467,078 downwards.
TTGAACGGGAAATAATTTTATGTATGATTGACTTGCGAGGCCGGTGTGTTGTGCAATTATCTCACATGTAAGAAGTTGGTGGGTTTGTTGTCACTGTGAGTTGTGGGGGGGGCACGAAGGGAGGCTCAGCCAATCTCAATGTATACATGGTTGTACTTTGACAATAAGGGTTCATTCAACTTGGCTGCAGTCCCCATCCGCAGTAATCTTGGAACCCAGGAAAATAAAATCTGTCACTACCTCCATTTTTTTTCCCATCTATTTCCCAGGAATTGAGAGGGCTGGATGCCATAATCTTGGTTTTATTAATGTTAAGTTTTAAGCCAACTTTTGCACTCTCCTTCTTCACCCGCAACAAGAGGCTCTTTAGTTCCTCTTCAATTTCTGCCATTAGAGTGGTATCATCTGCATGATTGTTATGATTTCATAATTATCTCCCTTCATTTTTATAATTAAATAATTAAATTATGAAATCTTAAAATAGTAATGGAACACACCAAGGAAATATTTAATAGAGTAAATCCAGAAACTCTTTAAAAAGAAAGCATAAAAGTCTCAAAAAAGTACTATGTCAATCAAGAAAATAAAAGTCTCAGAAGTGTGCTAATAAAAACAATACACAGCAGTAAAAAAAAATCTAAAAAGCACCAGCTACTTTTATTTGGAAAGAAGAATAGTCACAGATCACCCTTGAAAAGCAAAATCTATGCACATTTAATAGAATAGTTCTTAAGTATATCAGAGAACTTCATTTCTATTTATATGCTGACCAGAAAGCGAACATTAGAATGACTTAAGGAACAACTAATTGGCTCAAAATTGGTAAAGAACTGTTTTAAGATAGTGTACTGCCATCTTATCTACCCAGTTTATCTCAAGAAGTTATAATGAGAAATGCTGGACCAGGAGAAACAAAACTTGAATTCAAATGGCTAAAAAATGCTGTTGATACCACCTGAGTATCTTAAAATGAAGAAGACTTGAGGAATATCTATTGAAAAAGGACAAAGGCTGGTCTGATGCTCAGCTTAAACAAACAAACAAACAAAAAAACACTGAGATGGTAACAGCAAGGTGCCAGTCCAAAGCAGAAAAGTGAAGAAGTATCAGTACACACTTAATCTTCTTGGGCTCAAGAATTCATAACAATAATAAAAAGAGATATACTTCTTGGAAGAGTGCCTGACAAACCAAGGCAAAATATTAAAGTGCAGCTGCTCTGTAGAAAATGGAAGCAGGACTTGTGAATAGAGGTATTATGCATAATTCATATAATGTAATATACAATTTATTACAAAGTTTGAAATATGTGCACAAATATAAACATACTAGCATTGATCCTAGGCTTTGATTCTATTGGGAAAACATACAATACAAAGTTTGTCCTGCCATACTCCGGTGCAATTCAGAAGAGCTTTTTAGGCTTTTTGCAGCTAGGAATGTGCATCTTTTTGTAGGAAGAATAGTTGAAGCTTTAATTTCACTTCCATTGCTCAGTGTAGTCGTAATATTCTGGAAGGAGAAAATTGCATAGATTATCTTGACAGAATTTCTAGCAAAGGAAAGGTGCTTAAACTGCCACTGGCCACACACTTCTCTTTGCTTTCCTGCTGTCCCCGTCTCCTTTTCCTAGAGAGAAAATAGTTCTTTCATATCTATAAAATGACTTTTAAATAAATTCAAATATTATTTAGTCAGTGTTGGCAATGCAATACCGTGGGCATGAGAGAATTTACAACACTTAGATGCAACTCGGATCTCCCCCAATAAAATAATAATAAAAATCTTGTTGAATGATAAATGATTAAATCATATAACATTGCTAAATGTCATAAAATCCCTTTTATTGGCAATCTTGCAAGATTTCATAGGAAATGTATAGAATCTGGTGAAACTGGGCCCTTTTAAATTGCTTAGCTTTTAAAAATAATGATTTTTTTTTAAAAAAAGTAGTTACAGTCCTGTGACTGTAAAGTTGTAATCTGTCTAAAACATCACCAAGGGGTGAACAATACAGAGCAGTATTACAGTTTCCTCTGATTAGGCTTGATTTGACTTTCCTAGTTTACATCCATCTAGATCAGTCTAGGGACGCAGTGGCTCAGTGGGTTAGGACACTGAGCTTGTCGATCAGAAGGTCGGCAGTTTGGCGGGTTGAATACCGAGTGCCGCGTAACAGAGTGAGCGCCTGTTACTTGTCCCAGCTTCTGCCAACCTAGCAGTTCAAAAGCACAGAAAAATGCAAGTAGAAAAATAGGGACCACTGCGGTGGGAAGGTAACAGTGTTCCGTGCACCTCTGGCGTCTAGTCATGCCGGCCACATGACCACGGAGATGTCCTTGGACAAGTGCTATCTCTTTGGCTTTGAAATGGAGATGAGCACCAGCCCCTAGAGTTGGAAACGACTAGCACGCATGTGCGGGGGAACCTTTACCTTTACCTTTTTAGATCAGTCTAGCTACATGTTAAAGCTGCCAAGTTAAGAGTTTGTAGTAAATGGCCAAACTGTCACTAAGCCAGTACTGAAATTACCAGGATAAATAGACTCTACAAATCCGCCTGCATCAGAAAGTTATGATACAAATAATGGGCATATTATTGAAATGCATCTGTGGTCCATCCACTGCATCCTTACCTGAAGCTGGTAAGACATCCGCTGTGACAGTTCCAGTGGCACTTGGTGGTGGGGGTGGGGGTACCGCTTGACTAAACAAATATAAATTAAAATGGGATGTTTATATTACAGCAGGCAAGGTGGTGGGAAATATCCACGGCTAATTCTCAATACCCAGGGGAACTTTCTTACACTGATAGTTCTGCTTACTTTAGAAAACATTCGAGATCCTATCCCATTTTGGTTAAAGCAAGTTTCTTCCCTTTTATTAAATTAGCAGAAATTTCATCTGACCTTGTCTTTGAAATGCCTAATAAAATACTAGGAGCCAAATGAAGCTTCTAATATTGCTGAATTTTTAATTCTCTGTAAATATCATTGTTTTTCAAGATTTGAAGTAATTGAATAAATTCTACAAGAATAAGCAATGGTAAATATCTGGGATATTTACACATTTAGAAAACATTTATATGCAGAATCTGGGAATACAGACAATAAAGAATAGTAGCAATGACACAGACAAGATATTAGTGGTGGTGACTAAACAATGTAAGTATGCTTCACTTGGCTTATCATAATCTAGAGAAGGTCCCAAGTCCAGGTGTATCCTACCTTCCACTAATTTTGTGATGAATATTACTATTTTATCACTCGTCTTAGCCTTCCATATTTTATATGTAACATTTGGATGAATTATTGTAATACATATTGGGATACTGAAATGCAACACTTCAATTGTTTATAATCCTTTTCCCATCTGCACAGTTCTGCTCACCCATCATCTTGTCTCCCCGTTGACTGAAGATCTGGGCCCACATAGCGAATGATGGGCTGCTGCTGCTGTGTCAAAACTGAGGATTGAGATGGAGGCTTCCATGTTCTGAATGGAAGGATGCATGGATAGGGTGCATAATGGTGGTGGAATACCATGTCCATCTCATCTTCATCCTCTGTCTGCCAGGGAATAAGGGGTATCTGCTAGAAAGAAAGATTAGGACACTTAAGACAATGGTTCTTATCTCAAGTATCATAAACCCAAAATGGTTTTACCTGTGGCTGCACTGATATAGTCCTGTTAATAAATTGTATTTCCTGTTGCAACAGCATGAGGTGAGCAATAAATTGAAGTGAATTAACTCAACGAATCCAAGTTTACCTTTAAAAAATAGTAAAGACCTATTTTGCCTTGATAGGCTAGCAATCTAGTATCTCCAGGTTTTTCTCTAGCCACCTTCTACAGACCCTTCCAATTGTCAGCATTATTCCTTTCTCCTTTCTATAAACTCACAGTGGCTTTGACTTAGAAAACCATTTATACTCAAATCTATTAATATTGCTGTTGTGACCGTTTTAGGCAGAACATCTGGCTGCAGTATGTAAAAGAGACATTGAAAGGGTGAGTAGTGAAAATAATAATTCATTGCACATAATAATTGCAATTAGGAGTCATGAAGTTAGTCCCAAGATATATTCTGGATCCCGACAGAAAAAGTTAAAAACTTCTGAAAACTGACTTGGTGCATTACATTCCTTTATTTCTCCTGGGTGGAGATATGTGGTTGTCAAGTTAGGCTTTGAAGCTATCAGCTTTTGAAGGTAGATCCTGAATTTATGAGTACTATAACCACTTTTATTATAAGTTACAATAATAGAATCTTGCAATCTAAATGAGCTTCTCTCTGCTTTTTATCCTAAGAGAACTATGGATGGTCATATCTGAATATTTTTTTTCCCCAAATTCTATTTCTGCGTTGGACTCAGATTTCTCTTATCTAACGATTGCCTTGGCTGCACCTCTTCCTCCTGTTTCTCAAGGTTATTCTTACATCCAATTACACAGGCAGAGTCATTCAGTATTTTATGGACATCATATATATTTCAGATGATGTGTCATTGCTTCATGCATAACTGTTCCTGTCCGTATTCATTAGTAGCTTCATTTCACATGCTAGGCAGCCAATTAATTTCAGAACAACAAAATCATTATGCATCAGAGATATCTCTTTGTAATAAACCTAGGCACATTCATTCTCACAACAGGTTTAGATTTAAGAATGGAACCTATAATGTTGTCACTGAAAAATGGCAATCTATTCCATGATTGTCTTCTGGTATGTTATGATGTGACATCAAGGCACATGTTTTTCTGCTCTCCTGCCCTTCAGTTGAAGCCAGTAGAAGGCAAGACAGTTGGCACAGAAATGCCTTTTTTTCCTTTTTTTTCCTGAGTCAACTCCTCTGTCATATGTAGATCTACCCTAGATCAGCAATCTACCTACCGGGCTTGGATTGGATTCAAAGCATGCTGCTGCTGACATAGCCAGGTTGTTCATTATCACTTGATGCATCTGGGCATTTTGTATCATCATTAGCTCTATTAAATCTTCCAGAAATTAAGAACACATCAATATGCATTGATTTATTTATACATATATACAAACAGAAATATGTAACGTGAAAGGAGGAATTACAGAACCATAAGAACAAGGTGCACAACCTGAACCTATAGCATTACACACAAGCTCTCAGTATTTCGGTATTTTCACAAGTTCCACAAACTTTCAGTATTTCAAGATTTCAATGTGCATGAGAGAAAGTAAAACTTTCTAAATACTTGACTGCAGAATAAACATTAACTATATTTAGTTTTAATTAAATGCAAGTGAAATGAGATTAAAATTAGTTTTAACACTGCACTTCCATATGTTCAAAGACCAAATTTGATTTTCAGCATAGGAGAAGCTATGCACTCTTGCTATAGAGCTTAATGTTTAAAAATCACGACACTTTTAATCCATTAAATTTTATTTGAATAGCTTAAAAATGAAACTACAAAGCAAAAATGTAGCATAAAAAGAAGAAAATGGCAAGCCTTGGAATTTAATAAATGATTGCATTATCTGACAAACACAGATTAAAATTGAAACATTCTCAAATCTCAGCTCATGTTTCCAATCTTTTAATACACCTGCTCTCAAAGTAGTTACACATCTAATCCAGACCACAACTAAGAACAAGAAAAGTGGCTGTTACTAGACACAAGATTCATAAAGCTGTTTCAAGAGTTATAAAATAGCCACTTATTCCAAGAAATAACATTTTTGCCATTGGACTATGCATTGCTACTCCAGACAATCATGCAGCAATTACATGTCTTAATATATCATTGGAATCAGTTTTCAGACAGTGACTCGTCTCTACTGACCAATACCTGCAGCATCGCTAGTGAATATATGCATTTCAAATGTAGCAGAGATGTATGTCCGATGGAATTACATGTCTCACACGTATTTTGTTGCAATTTTTCATCTTTCTTTCTTTGTAATAACTGATATTAACCATACTTTAAAAAGCATTATTAGAATATATTGATATAATAGATTAAAAGAGACTCAAAAATAATTTAAACTTTAAAATATTCTGAATTTATTCATTTTCAGATAGTAGTATGGGGTGGGGTGGAGTTTTTCAGACTAGTAACACATAGATATGTTCCAAGATAATCAGCTGTTTCTTTTAGGATCTCCTCCTTCCATCAATCTCAGTTCTCTAGCAAATTGGTAGACTTGATTTCTTACTTTCTCTGAAGTGGCTTGTGCAACTGGACTGAGGAAATGTTGGTGGCATCTGTTGGAGAATGGTCACTTCTGGCTCTTGAGTAATCTGAGAAACAATGGAAGGAAATTCAAAGAAGAGCAGGCTGTCTTGGGGACCTGCCTCTTACCACTTCTTTCTGGATAAGATTCTGTTATTATTGTTGTTTTATACAAAAGTTATACATCTGATTGAGCTAGATTGGACTTAAGCTAAATGCACAGCTAGGCATCCCTGGCTTCTTTCCTCCCAGTGGTATAATTTAGAATAGATGGGATCCAAGTTCTTCTGCAAACAGAAATGTTGGCCTATATACTGTGGATCTCCCAGGAATCTTTTGGTAGATCAGAGTGGACCTCTTTTGCACCAGGATGACTTTTCAGGCTCATTCTCTACAATGATGCTGTCACACCTTTCACCATCTCCTTAAAGTGAAGCTTTATTCAGATTTCCAACCATGGGCAAAACTGTAAACGCTGGGTGATTTAAGGATTCCATGGAGGGTCCACTTCCTATAAGCCTCTAAGACTAGATTTTCTCCAAGATTCCCAGAATAACCTGCTCTAATGCCTACTGATGCCATCCCTTGCTGCCCTTGTCTTTCAAGCCAGGATGGGGGGACAAATTCACCAAAATCAGAACACCAGTTTACATTACATATTGATTTAAAGAACATCTGAACAACATACTGTATAAGCAGATTGCCTAATTAAATCAATTAGTTAAAATGAAATTAGTAAAAATTAACATTAAAAAAGTTTATTAAAAATTAAAATTGAAACTACAAATGGGTAAATAATGTTTGTATCGGCAAATCCCTCCTCTAAACTGACTCTTATCTAGCACTGCCCTTTTTCTGATCTTTAATTATTCAGCTCAAGATATCTTCTTGAATTTGAGCCAGAGACTCCAGATTTTTGCTCTTATTTCTAAGTTGAATCACAGAATTCCTGCTGCATTGCAGAAGCCCACTCAGTTGAACAATTCGGCAGAAGTCTCCTCCTACTGCACCACACAACTTCCTCTGCGATGTACAGCTTTCAGGAGGAAATTGCATACTTTAGCAGAAGGGAGGCGGCTGCTGCATCACACAATGCACAGCATGCTTGTCAAGCTATCTTTAAACATGATGTAGTGCTCTTTCACCTCACCTAGAAGCTGATGAAAGACGGTGATAAAGCATGATTCCCTCTCCTGTAGCATTGTACAATCCCTTTCCTGTGCTTGTCAGCAGTTGGATTAGCTATATTTAAACACAATTTTAGTGATTTAGAGGAAGAACTCTTAATACATGTTTTAAAATAAACCACCTAGCAGCTGACAGGTTGGTAGAATTGCTCCCAGGGTTGCACTGGACTGCACAGCCCTTTCCTTCATCCCCATCATTTATTCATTATGATAATTCCTCTTTCTAAGATTGGAAGATCTAATGAGTTCAACGGGAGAGTTTCATTTGGAATAACTGCTACAGACTCTCCTTTGCTCACGGCAGAAGGGCTCTGGAGAATGTGGAAGTGCCCAAAGAAAAGAAAGATTGAGGCAGGCCTGAACCATCCCAAAATGGCCACTGGGTGCTGATACAGTCCCAGTCCTGGGAGATACTAATGGAATGATTGGTGAGAGATGTCCCAATATTTTTAAAATTAAAGGAATTTACCTCAACATAAATACAGCTAAGAACAACTTGAAGGCATCTCAGATATGGACCACTGATCAGATGAAGGCAACATCATCATAATTTGACAGGAAAAAATGAAGTCATGTTTTTTCATGAGTAGATGAAGAGGGGCGGGTTTCAGATGCCTCTCAGGATTGCTGCCCAGGTGAAGATGTTAAACAAAGCTATTGTTTAACATTGTTTAATTGCTCTAAGGGCAATTGGGCATGGCACAACTATTTGCCATCTATGTTCTGTGGGCATAGATTTACACAAAGTTTTTCTGTCTCCTCATTTTCAGTTGCCAGAAAGGTGATTATGTTGGTTTTTCACTGCCAGTGTAAAAGAGGTCTGTATGATTTAATTCTTTTATTATCACGTAAGCTTTAGTATACCTCTGTCTACTTCATCAGCTTAATTAAGGCAGGGATATTATACCTAACTCCTCCAGCATCCACATCTGCATTATATAATACTGTTCTCTATGACTATATTCCCTGCCTCTGCTGAAGTGGATTGAGATATGTAAATTTTATGCAGTCATAAATATGCTAGACTTTTAGGTGACACAAGAATTATTGTTATATTTCCATTTTCTGTTCTCCATTTGGGACTCAGGAAGGGTGTTACAATTAGCTATAGCATATAAAATATATTGCCTCTTCCATTGCCGTGTCGTCTAACCCACAGATTTGGTAGCCACCCAGAACCTTTCTTGGTTGGAACTGAATCAAAAAGACATGCAGGATTACAAAAGATTCTTCTCTCTGCTGCCAGAATCAGATACCTTTTAATACTCCCACCCACCGCAGTGACTTACTGGTTGCTGAATGAGGTACACTTGTGGGGAGACAGTGCTGTTGCCCTCAGGATCCATAGCAAGGCCTCACTGGTCAGTAGAAAATACCAGCAGGAAGAAAGCTGTCAGACTGGTTGCTAAGGGAGCTGTGTTTAAACATACTTAGCCTTCCCTTCCTGTAGGTGTTTTTCCTCCTTCAGTTTATAATTAGCTTATCACGAGCATTGAGTTTACCCAGCAAATAATCTAATAATCACAGTAGTCTCCCAACAGTTAACTCTGAGTCTCAATAATAATTCTAAGTCACTTGATTTTATTTTTAGAATTTTGCCTTTCCAGTATACAAATGGATTGGGAGGCTATTTTTTCCAGCCAGACATTGACCTGTTCAGCATATGAAGACAAGGTTGTTTTCTGAGAAATTAATATTTGTTAAAGAAAGGGGCTGATAGAAGAAATAAAAGAAGTTACCTACCAGTTGTCTGAGTGCAGCTTGATTATCCTCAGCTAGATCCTGACTGGTCCCAGCTGGGGTTCCTGTTGGAATAGCCTGGGGAATATCACCCAAACATCTAAGCTGCCTTCCTTTATGAAACTGCTTCTCCACTCAAACCATTCTGGTTAAGTTCATAAAACATGCTCAAAATAGTTACTGAACAATTCATTAAATCACAGACTGAGTCAGGGCTTTTTTTCTCATAGAACGCTCAGAACGGAGTTCCAGCACCTTTTTTGGATGGAACCTTGTAGAATAGGCAAGGCGGGTTGTATGACATGTGTGAGTTCCGGCACCTTTTTCTTTTACAAAAAAAAAGCACTGGACTGAGTTAACTGGCTAGGCTGTTGTAGCACAGAAAGGAGAGAGGAGGGGAGAAAGGAGGAGGAGGAGGGAGAGTTGCTACTAACCAGGAAAACATGTCCTGTGAAGGCAGCCCCCAAGACGTAGTTGGGGAAACATAGCCCTTGTGTGCACATAGCCCTTGTGCAGCTGCTTCTCATCCTGAGAATGGGTAAACAAATGGCATGTGCTGTGAGTGTTCTGGATTTCGGTCTACCAGCCTTGTATTGACTTGTATGAAGAAAGGCCCATAAAGTAGAGCCTCACATTTCCAAAAAAACACCTGCTCCACCACAAACCTATTGAGCATAAATTATGAGCCCTCCTCCCAATGTTGAATTGTTTAATGAGGTTTTATGTCATCAGCTTCTTTTATTGAGGCTCTGTCCTAAAAAGATTAAATGCAAACTTTTCCAGTGAAATAAGGTAAGGCAGTATGCATTTTAGCAAATGAAAATCAGAGCAAAATAATCTGTCCTTTTATACAGGGTTTCCCTTAATTAGCCAGAATTTTTTGAGGACCTGAAAATATTCTGCAGTGTCAGCCAGTAGTTACTACATTGCTACAGGTTGGGGAATATTAGGCTAATCAGCTGAAAAAAATAAGCTTAGGCAGAATGAGGAGGTAAGTGAACTAGACTATCAGTATTCTACCCAATGGGGATTCTGTATATGCCTTGGGGACTTCTTGCACAATAGTCATAGAACTGGGAGGCTACATAATGTTATTGCATAAATTCAATTAAATCATAATTTCTGCTTTTATGACTTGTTCATTGGGAGATTTTTGCTCCTTCCACATTACCAACTTGTGAATCTTTTCTTTGCTTCAAAAAGACCATATTTCTCCCATCTCACTTTACAGAAGTGTAGTTGAGAAAGATTTTCTGAGTTTTGCTTTGTTTCTTCTGTTCTAAATTAACCTGCCTCCTAATAAGGCTATTATTCTCACTAGGGAAAAGATGGCTGTGCGATTAAATGAATGGAGGGATAGGCAGGCACATGGATAGACCTACAGTCTTATACTCCACAGAGAAAAAAAAATCTCAACTTGGAAGAGTGGAAAGATTTACAGGCAAAATAAATTTAGAAGCAAAATCTGCAATGTGTTCTCTTGTTCAAAAGAGACATAATTAAAGTTAGGCAGGATAATTTTGTTTTCAATTTGGGGAGCCCCATATGGGAAGGGCTAAGGCATGTACATTCTTTTCCAAGTCATGGGATGATCTATGCTGAAAATATGAGGGATGTGGGTCACATATCAAATGTATTAGTTGATGGTGGCAAAAGGTTATAGGTTTCTAAGGAGTTTCTAGGTTAGGGATCCTAATTTGTATGTAGAATAGCAGGAATATTCTTGGGAATAACTGGATTTGGGCTGTACCTTGTGCATACTGTATTAACAAAATATGTCCCAGTTCACTGACATTATCTTCACTATTACCAGGGAGTGCTTCCTGTGTCATGTTTTTAGGCTGTGTCATGACTCAATCTAATCTAAAATATGCTACTTGAAAATAATGATAGATCAAAGTCATGATGAATAGCAAAACTGGTATCTATGCGCTTATCTGTTGGCAAAACTGGCATATGGAAGATTGTAATGTGGAATGTAAAAGAAATGAAATGAACCTATTTTTGTCTGTAAAACAAAGAGAACTGGAAAAGATGTAATTGGTTTGAAGACAGGTGGCCCTATAATATGGACTGGAATTGACTAATACACACAGGGAAGATAGAGGTTTAATTACTGAGCCTTGGTGGAGCAGTGGGCTAATGCCTCCTTAAGTAACACCAGCTGCCTGCAATTAGTGCAGGTTCGAGTCCCACCAGGCTCAAGGTTGACTCAGCCTTCCATCCTTCCGAGGTAGGTAAAATGAGGACCCAGATTGTTGGGGGCAATAAGCTGACTTTGTAATAATGCCGCTTGGGGTGTGTATGAAAGCCCTAATAAGCAGGCATATACATAGAATGAAGGCTACTGCTAAGCTTGTAAGCCGCCCTGAGTCTTTGGAGAAGGGCGGGATATAAATGGAATTAAAATAAATAAAAATAAAATAAAATTATGAGTGAAGAGACTGACATTCATGTCAAAAAGCATAAACGGACATCTTTTAAATTGTTGTGGGTGCAGAAAGAAATAAGAATGTATAAGTTGGTGATAATTTGCATATTGCAGTATATTCCCTAGAGTGGTGCTAATGGAAGATATGAGTTTTGAGAAAATATGTGCAACTTTTTAAACAAATACTATGGAAGGGGTGACATGAATGTGGGTGAGGTCAAGGCACCTGTGTGCACATTGAGTCATATGAAATCCATGAATAAGTAAGGATAGTGATTGAGTGGTGGGTATCTGCTTAGAAACAAGCATGCTTGCTTCAAATATATGATTCAAGCATATGTCTCTTCATAAGTACATATGGAAAAGGAATAATTTGA